>NC_071107.1:20404500-20748500 GCF_024256425.1 Clarias gariepinus
CATTTATGTTAATTAATTAACTGAAGCTTTCCAATGTAGTTTGTTATCTTAATCACAATCTGATTACAAAGACTTGATGGCAAAGCTTGTCTGTTCTTTGGATTCTCGTGAATATATGTTGCTCAGGTGTGAGCAGTGGCCCCCCTAAATCAAAACTATCTGATTATCTTGATTATGGCAGGGCAATATGGCCAAAAATATTTATCACGATATATATTTGAAAATTTGCGATAATGATATAACTGACGATATGATTGACACGAGACAAAGCAGCTGTTTGTATGTGCATTAAAGCTATATAAAAATTTAACAGTGCAAATGCAAATTCCACACCACTGAAGTTGCACCATTTTTACAAACCAATTCTGGTTCATCTGTTTCATTCAACGATCCGCTTTCGCCTTTCTTATTCTCCGCCGCCGCCAAGCTTTTTCCGCCATAAGCGTTTGGAAACAAAGGCACTGCACATGCGTGTTTTACCCATATTCTATCGCGATATTTCATTTTCTTATCATTGCCTAACATTGTACCGGTATTGCCGTGGAAGGTATAATCTGGCTCAGCCCTAATCTTGATGGTATATTTGAAAATGCTGATTTGGACCCAGATGACACTGTTCAGTTCAAGCAGTGGAATTCATTATGAGACTTTGTGAAAAATGTGACTTCTGCACAGCTCATCACTATATAGCCAAGGCCCAAGCTGCTTATTTGAAAGAACTGAAAGAGAAACTTCCTATTGGAAAGGAGGCTGTTATCCTCATGGATTTTGCCGAATGTTATTTTTTATTTGTCAGGATGCTGTTCAAGGTTTTATTGGGATACATCCCAGGTGATTCTGCATCCTTTCGTGGTTTACTATAGGGGTGGTAGTGAAAACGATGGTTCACTAAGTTGCAAAAGTTTTTGTGTTGTCAGTAATGAAAGGGAACACAATGCTATTGTTGTTCACAAGTTTATTAAGGTTCTCATGAATCCACCGAAAGTTGTTCTACCAAATTTAAATCATGTGCATTACTTCTCAGATGGTGCAGCCAGCCAGTACAAGAATTATAATTTTTTTTACAAATTTGTGGAGGCATTTCCTATCAAAATGACTTTGGTAGCTACAAAGTGCATGCCTTTCCTATTTGATATTTTTATTATTGTGTCACTGCAACTTGACAGGTCTCGTACATGTACCTTTTTGTCTTATTCCATGAACTCTTTTTTGTGGGCTTTGTACTTTCAGAATCAGATACCCAGGGTGATGAAAAAAAAACTGTGATTAGTCCTTTTAGTGTAGAGAGATGAATAACGTCATTATCAGTCTTTGACTAGACATGCATTACAGAAGAATTTGAGGTAACTTTTACTTTGAAAGGAGCAGATTTTATGAGTATGCATTAAGTATTCTACAGATATTGCAGTACATTTCTGTGTGTCAAAGCATTTAATGTTGCAAAACCTGGACAAATAATTTTTGATGATTTCTATAAAACAGGGCATAACACACCCCTGGTTTTTATTTATTTTCAAGATAAGGTGATGTGAAGTAACCCCTATTTTTTTGAGTAACATATATACATGCAGACCTTGGGTTCTGGGGGGTCGAAAAGGGGTACCCCCAGAAAATGGTTTTTCAGAAATATCTCCATAACCACAGCAGATAGCCAAATTCCGATTGCAGAATCTGAATCTACATAAAAACTTACATAAATATACCCAGTTTCATCTCCATATGACTAGGTTGAGTATGAGTTATTAAGGAAAAAAGGAATTCAAAAAGGGGCGTGGCATGTCTTAAAGTACTTTGAGGCCAAAAATTAAGATTAAGATTAAAAAAAATTGGGGGTTTTTATTTTCATGGCAATATCAACAATTGGTGAAAAAATCAGCAAAATCTGTGATCATGTGGTGGAACCCACTGGTTGATTTGAGATGGAATCACCCAAATCTATGCTGCATTCAGGAAGTGTTCACTAACTGAATTAGTCCAGACTGAAGACCTCACTATGGTGATTGATAGAGAAGTTTGTTAGGTAGTGGACTATACATGATTCAAAAACTAGAGCTACAGAGAGACACTCTGATCATCCAGAACATTAAAAAGAAAACAATATTTTTTTTAAGATATCTTATTTGCATATTGCTGTATACACAGTGAACGCTCAGTCACACTCATTTATGTAAATAAAAGCTTGAAAGACTTTCAAAAACCAACAAAAGCATAAAAAAACAAATGTGCTGCTTGTATCATCCTAAACCATGCTCTGCAGGACCCATTCAGAATATCATCTTATTGTTCACCAGAAATTCATCCAGTTTCTGCTTAAAGCTCCACAATGTTCCTTAAAAGCCACTGCATTCTTCATGGTTATTCTTTACATATTCAGTCGACCCAGTAGCTCAGTTAAAGCCCAGGTATTCCTCAGTCATGCATTGTTGTTTTTTATCGTATCAAGGGAAAAAAAAACCTAATTGTCCCAACCCTACCATTTCAATAAGAAAAAAAGCTATTATTGATGTTTTACTGTAATTCTTCATTCCTTATCTTCTGTATGTCTCATGCTATAGAAAACATTTGTATGAAATCAGCTAGAAGCACAGAATTGGCTTCCCTGCATCCACAAATAGTATTTTGCCCATGCTCTCCCATGTTACAGTTGCTATAGCTTTAATAATGTGTCTTATTTGTTTTCTGTTAAACAGGTGTAAATTATGCAAGTGTTCAGCATCTAATTACCAGCATTTCATAATCATGATTTTTTGATTTATAAACAAGCTCTTGATGTTTGCTACTGCCTGACTCTTGTTTCATTCAGTCCCTCCTCCTTTACTCTCTCTCTCCTCCACACACTCGTGGTGCACACACCTACAGTCTACCAACCAGGTCTCTGTTGCTAAGCGACAGGCGATGTACGTCGGACTGCTCTTATGAGGGTGGCGTTGGTCCAGCATGATTTTATGAGAATCGATCCTGACTCTCTGGAAGCTTCAGTGAAGTCTTTGCGTCCTCATAAGCAATCTGATGCTTTACTGAGAATGAACTTGACATAAGGAAGGCAGTGCCTTTTAAATGACCATTACATACTGGATGGGTTCCTCTTAAACAATAAGATGATATTCTAGATGGTTTCCCCAGAGCATGGTTTTAGGACAATATGTGGGTTTTTATGCCTTTCATTGGTCTTTGAAAATCTTCCAAGTTTTTATTAAAATAAATGAGTGTGACTGAACGCTCACTAAGTATTGATTAATGCTCTGTTAACTAAGGCAGGAAAATGTGGTCTGTGTACCACCGCAGTCTCATAACCTCGTAGCCTTTTAGTGCGGGATTAGCAGTGGAGATTGGCTCACGCTAATGAAGAAAGGCAGAGCTTAACCTCTTTTAGACAATGCCTGCAGGCCAAAATTTACCACCTGAAGCTTAAAACGCTGCTCTTTTCTGTCAGTCTCGATTCCTCTTATCAGGCCAAGAGACAGAGAAATGTAGATGTGTAGAGTATGTGACTTTATGTATATTTTTAAATACAGTAAATCTGTGCAACCACCAGAAATCATAATCATAAGTATATTTTTGTTGAGTTACAAAAGGGTCGTTCTCCTTGTGTGCTGCTTGCTTTGTTTGTTGTTGGCCAGTGGTATCAGCATGAACTCCTGTGTGTGTGGGTGTGAGACGAACTGTGTGGTTCACTGTTAAAATTTCTCATAGAAATTTTACTGTCATTTCATTCTGTAATGTATTTTGACATGACCCTTTTTTGGCGTAGTATTTGTAGTATTTTTACTTTTTTAAATAGTCTCTGCATTGAAGAGAAAAACAAACGGACATGGACAGCCCATGTTTGATTCAGCAGCGTTAAAGCCTATAAGCTGGCGTTTCCTAAGCGGGGTAACAGAAAAGCATTTGCCCTGTCATCTGGAGATCACAAGCTCAAATCCCGATGACGCTACAGCCATCTCTGGCCGGCTGGGGAAGTGGTGGCAAGATTGCATGCCCACATTTATCACACCTCAACTCTAGACCCTATAATGGACAATCTGTGAGCCCAGGCAAGGCCTTTGCATTCTCCCTTCTGGGTAGCTGTTGCTCGGTTGGGGGGAAAGTTGGGGGGATCGGCAGACTGGTGCAATTTATATTCACTGTTACATGTGCAACCTCTGGCTCTGAAAAATGTATCCAAAGAGTGAGTGCCAAAGTGTGCAGTTCCTCAAATGTCCACTGGGGTCTGCTTCCCAAATTGAGTCAGTCTTTACAGAAGTAAACATTCATACAGCCTGATAGAAAAAAATGTTCTTGATCTGAAAAGCTAGATTTCATATTCATGCCAGCTGTACAAGGGGGGAACTAATCACGGTTGTCAAACCACTAGCTGTCTGCTCTGCATCATTTCAGTCAACCAGTTAACTAGAATCATTGAGTTGACGCAGGACGACATGTAGGATATGGGTGATGAAATTTAGTAATTTAATGCAAAGTGACGATAGCAATATTATGGTTAGTAGCAAAGTTCCTCCCATATGCCCATTTATGGATTAACCAGGGGGTTAAGGTGGGTCTGCTCTGTCCAAAATGGTGATGACCGGAACTCCCACAGCTGAGCTTCAAAACTGCTCTCAGTCCATTAAAAAGAACCGGATGAACCCACAGGGGATGTCATTGAGGGTTTGTCCAGTTCTTATACGGTCTATGGAATCAACTGGGTTCTTCCTGCTCAGAATGGTAGTATGGGTCACGGCGAAGATTACACACGTGAATACAACGAGATTTGTCATTACAGTGTTCAGATATGTGGACCTTTAGATCTGATGTCACAAACATCTCCCACAGTGCTCTCTGGCAGCCACAAGTCTTGGGTTGGCTTTTATTCATCTTATTTATTTATTTATTCATTCATAACTCCAAAACATTTTAAATAATTCTAGGTTTTTAGCCCACAATGTGTGTCAGAGTTTATGCATAATTAATTTGCAATTAAATAACTAAATAACTAAGCTAGCTACATTTTAGAATATAATTTTTATATTTTAAAATCTTTTCTTTCCCTTGAACCCTTTCCTGCCAGTTAAAGAACTATGAAATTATCTAATTAGCAGATAATTTATTTTGTTGTTATTTTTATACTGGTATGTAAAGTTATTCATAATAGACAGAGTCACAAAGCAGTTTCACAGAAATCTGAATTTTTAATTTTTAAAATGCTTAGTCCTGACCTTTTAATGCCGAGTTCTAAACACAGAAAATATCTTACAGGTTTGTTACTTCCTACTTTCGTCCTAAGTTTATATCTCATTAAGTCACTACGCCTGTGTTTCTGATGATTAAATCTGTGAATTTGTCTCTTGCTTGATGTGAAGCTTCTGTTGTCCCATAAGCTTCATATCAAGCTAGAGACTTCCTGCTGATAAACGAGAGTGAAATCTGTCTATTCATTCAGCTTTAATAAATGTATTATCCAGGTTTACTTTTTTTTATTTAAAACTTAAGTTTATTAGAAAACGTATTGTGCAGGTACAGATAAAAAAAATTGACATCTAACTGTAGTATGAACAACAGACCGTTATACTTTTAGTGGTAACTTTTAACCCCGTCACAGTTAGTAACTGTCTCTTGCTAGAGGAAGCTGCAGATGCACAGATGGAAACATTAAAAGTCAGGCTAAGTGACACCATTAGATTAAAGGTCATGAGAACATGCTTTGGGGTCATAAAAGGTTGACAGGTGAGTTGTGTTTGTGTCTGCCAAATGAAGCTGTTGCTTTAGGGAGCTGCTTACACTACGTGTATGATTACAGTGAGTGGAGAGAGTGAAAATGAACTGATGGGTCTGAGGAGGGCTGATGAAGGAGGTCTGCCTGTTGGATTTGCACTCTACTACTGCCCTTAGAGCAATGACCTTTCACCTGTACTGCTACAGCATCTCATCTTCTAGCACCTAGACACGTGTATAGTGGGCAAATTAATAGAGGCTTGGGGATTAGAGATCAGTATCACCACATTGACTCGTTAACACATTGACAAAGTCAATGTGTAAATGCTTTATTACATTTATAATAAAGATGCACCGATCGATCAGCCATTGACAGGAATTGGATGTTTTTCGGCTTGATTAGCCATGACTGATCGCACTGCACATGATTGATTCTGAGTGCACGAGCTCCTAAGTGGTGCAACAGAAACACATTTTTATGCCATTATTTTATCAAAAGTTGAACAATTCGACTTTTTATTTAAACTCTGTGAGTGAATTAGTCTCGAAACATGCTCATTATACACCTAAAGGATTATTATGAACACCTGTTTAATTTCTCATTAATGCAATTACCTAATCAACCAATCACATGGCAGTTGCTTCATTGCATTTAGGGGTGTGGTCCTGGTCAAGACAATCTCCTGAACTCCAAACTGAATGTCAGAATGGGTAAGAAAGGTGATTTAAACAATTTTGAGCGTGGCATGGTTGTTGGTGCCAGACAGGCCGGTCTGAGTATTTCACAATCTGCTCAGTTACTGGGATTTTCATGCACAACCATTTCTAGGGTTTACAAAGAATGGTGTGAAAAGGGAAAAACATCCAGTATGCGGCAGTCCTGTGGGCAAAAATGCCTTGTTGATGCTAGAGTTCAGAGGAGAATGGGCCGACTGATTCAAGCTGATAGAAGAGCAACTTTGACTAAAATAACCACTCATTACAACTGAGGTGTGCAGCAAAGCATTTGTGAAGCCACAACACGCACAACCTTGAGGCGGATGGGCTACAACAGCAGAAGACCCCACCGGGTACCACTCATCTCCACTACAAATAGGAAAAAGAGTTTACAATTTGCACGAGCTCACCAAAATTGGACAGTTGAAGACTGGAAAAATGTTGCCTGGTCTGATGAGTCTCGATTTCTGTTAAGACGTTTAAATGGTAGAGTCAGAATTTGGCATAAACAGAATGAGAACATGGATCCATCATGCCTTGTTACCGCTGTGCAGGCTGCTGGTGGTGGTGTAATGGTGTGGGGGATGTTTTCTTGGCACACTTTAGGCCCCTTAGTGCCAATTGGGCATCGTTTAAATGCCACAGGCTACCTGAGCATTGTTTCCGACCATGTCCATCCCTTTATGACCACCATGTACCCATCCTCTGATGGCTACTTCCGGCAGGATAATGCACCATGTCACAAAGCTCGAATCATTTCAAACTGGTTTCTTGAACATGACAATGAGTTCATTGTACTAAAATGGCCCCCACAGTCACCAGATCTCAACCCAATAGAGCATCTTTGGGATGTGGTGGAACGGGAGCTTCGTGCCCTGGATGTGCATCCCACAAATCTCCATCAACTGCAAGATGCTATCCTATCAATATGGTCCAACATTTCTAAAGAATGCTTTCAGCACCTTGTTGAATCAATGCCACGTCGAATTAAGGCAGTTCTGAAGGTGAAAGGGGGTCAAACACCGTATTAGTATGGGGTTCCTAATAATCCTTTAGGTGAGTGTACACTCTTAGACCAGTCTCGAAACACACACATTTGAAGCCATGCACGGTTGTGTTAGGAGCTGTGCACGGCAGCATGCTTACAATTACTCAACACACTCAAAAACGTCACAATTATTTCATAATCCTACAGGTGGTGTACTCTACACTATCCCCACACTGGCATCCCATGTGGTAGGAGATAATTATTTGCTTTAAAGTTTGTTTAAAAATAATACTTATGAAGGATAATGAGGGCACTGATGGCTCAGTGGTAGGTGTTTCGCCTGCCATGCGGAAGGCCTGGGTTCGATTCCCAGCCAGTGCCCAAACCCCAGCCACTGAATGCAGTGCCAGTCCCAAGCCCGGATTAAATGGAAGGGTTGCGTCAGGAAGGGCCAACTGAAAGACCAACAACAACAACAACTTATGAAGGATAATGGAGATTTTTGCTTTTAATGTAAGTTCAAGATAAATGGTAAACTCTTGTTTTTAAGGTTAGTTTGTTTAAATGCTCCCCTTTGTGTATAAGTAACAATGAAGCTTAAGTATAAACATTTTCAAAGGTTCAAGGTCATAAAATTGTAACAAAATCTTAAAATAAAACATACTCTCAAATTGGGATATTTATAAAATCGTGATACAGAATCGCAAAATTGATCAAATCGGCACCTAGGTATTATGTCGGGTAGTGATCCCCATCCCTATTATGTGTACTGTACATCTGTCTTTGGAAACAGCTGTGTTCTAGTCCGCAGAACAAACTACAGTATATCTACAGTACAGCTAAAACAGCACTCACTAGTCTTTATTTATCTTCAACTATTAGTTTTTTATTCTACCCACTGATTCAGGGGAAAAACAATGTGGTGGAGACAAGGAGTAGTTCCCTGTTTCGACTGGAATGCTACCCTAGATCAATATTTACGTTAACATATTGGCAATGACTTTAGAATATTTGGATTAACGAACAACCTGGCTGTTTCCTGCATTCATTTTCTAGTGCAAGATTTAATGATACCTTTGTGACGCAGGAGGGTCTTTAACTGAAAGCGTTTAATATAAATGCTCGTAAACCACAATACCCTAATTACCAGAATCTCACGTTTACAATATATATATATATATATATATATATATATATATATATATATATATATATATATTAATTTATTTTGATAAAGTAAAAATAACATGCATACCAAGTAGGATTAATCATAAGGCTTTATCTCCTTCCATTTTATAGCAGCAATCTGTCTGATTTGTGTTTTCAGTTGTGTTCTTTGTTCATAACAGCATATAAACCTTGGTTTTTAGTGAGTGTGTCTGTCAGATGTGAAAGCATGGTATCTGCCGTGAAGTAGCGGTAATCAAAGCAGCTGCAGTTGAGCACAGTGTTATCGTGTTTGTGGCCTTGCCAGTGCGCCGGCTTCATTCAGCCGTTATCCCCCAGTTGGCTGATTTACGACGTAGCTGGCACTAAAAAGGGATGAGATGCTTTGAGGTGATGGTGTGACGGATGGCTAGTGGAAGAGGCGTCAAGCATTATGATATTTTATTTTTAAAAGAGTATTTCAGTGGGAGTGTCAGTGTCGTGTTACTCTGAGGAAGTGCTGTCTATTGTAAACACATGCCATCATCACAGTAGCACTAAAAGCTGGCCCGCGCTCAGAAATTAAGTCCAGCCTCTAAAGGTTCTGTTAGTTTAGATGTAATCAGTGTCTATCCTTGTGACTTTCAAACATTGCTATGTAACTAAGGCAGCAGCAGGCTTGCATTCAAGATACTGTAGTAGCAAGTGCAAGACAAGACTTTCTGAACTATCTATGAAAGAAGCATTAGCCTGAAAAAAAATACAACCATCCTTTTATGAAATATTCAAACGCTGCCAAATTCTAACTTGAACCTAGTGATGATATAGAATTATTAATACGACTTATCACGGAGGCATAAGTCAGGTCTTGAGTATCTTTTAATATTTCACCCCAAATCGCAGAGTAATGTAAATAGTCAGTGGACAAATGACAGTCAGGAGCTGAAAGCCAGCACAGCGTCAGATATGATCTGTCACCTTTCTTATGCATGAATCAAAACAGTCCATCAGCACCAAGGTCACCTTTAAAGATATAATTGTTTGAAGACCTTTAGTCTAATGTTATTGAGTGGGGCTTGCTTTTGCTGGTGGCTGTTTTTATTTAAAAAAATCTCTGAAAGGTCAATTTAAAGGTCTTTTTTTATGGGCTGCTTATAGACCTGGTCATTGATTAGAACAGGTCACACTTAATGGATGGTTAAAGGCTTCTGCTTTTCCTCTCATGTCTTAAATGACAGGACCAGGTCAAACCCTTTTTGATGCTTCTCGCTTTTCATCATTCTTACCATTTCAGGTAGCGGCTGACTGCGACACAGGTGTCCAGCTCGTCTTAAGGGGAATAATACAGCAATCTTAACCCCTGTCTGTCCCATCTGGTGCATTTGAGGGATTACCCCACACCAGAGTTTAAGAATGTACAGAAACAAGGAGCAGAAAACTTCAGATAGAAATTAAGGCAGTTTAATTTTACCTTAAACAGTCTGTGAAATTTCCTCACTCTGGGATGAATAAACGTATCTTATCTTATCTTATCTATTTGTTGGTAAAACACAATATTGTTAAAGTCTGTATTAGTAAATACCACTAGAGATGATGAAAAATTGATTCATTTAAGTATACTCACAATTCTCTTGTGTAGCAAGTCATGTGCTGTATCACCACACTGATGGCTTTTTTTTTTTTAATTAGGTTTAAAAATGATAATTCTACAGGTGATGTGCTCTAAACTATTCAAACCCTGGCAGGCTGCACGGCACCCTGTGTGGTATGAGTGAATTATTTGCTAGGTTTGTTTAGACAAACTTAAAAATTTTAACCAAAAATAAAACATAAAACCATACTTACAGAGCTGCAATATAAATAGTGTTTATTAGTTTTATCATGTTATATTATCATGATGCACCTAGATAATATTGATTAACAATTGATGATTCTCCTCCGTACTAGCCACTAAAAAAATACTCTTATCTTTGAAACCATACATTATACAGAAATTCGACTGTTAGTGTTAATTGTTAATCTCTACCACACCTTTATACATATTCTGCAAATATTATGAGTGAATTGTGTTTTTCCCACACTGTAAGTAAAACCTTGCTCAGGAATGTTTGTGTCTAAGGAGCCATTGATTTATATCCAGATATTTCTGTGTAATATTCCTGTTAAAGAAAAAGTGGTGCTGCATTGGGCTTTTAATGTGTGTGAGAGAGTAAAAGTGAGTTGGATCTAATAATCAGGCTAATGTCTAAGAGCACTACACTCCTGGGTGATAAAGTAAACTACTCATGCTTATTTAAGTCAGCGGGACTTGGTATGTAACTAGCAGTACACAAAGAACTTTAAATTGTGACTTGATCTTTCTGTGACGATCATTTCAGTGCTCTTTGTCTTTAAATGTGTGTGTGGAGTGTTTTCTGTGTGCCCTGTTGCATGTTTATAAGCAGCTCATGGCAGAGCTACAGTGATGCAGAGCTACACTGCAGATGGAGCTTCTTGGTGAGGAGATTTGGACTGATTGAGGAGGGAGTTAATTAGTTCTGAACACAAGGCTAGCCCAGCAAAAGATGAGAATCAATTTATGCATGCATGCAAACCCCCTCCCCCCCTTCCCAAACACACACACACCACAGTTTGAAGGTATGCCCTTGAGATGACAAGTAGCTGATTGGAGCAATAAGAAAAATGGAGTCATGCTGCAGGTTGGTGAACGCCTGTGGGAATAAGTAACCTGAGGTGGAGCCCAAGGGAGGAAAAATAACATCAAGAGCTGAGAAACATAGATTTCAGACTGCGGAAAAGCCTGGGAATCTCATTTCGCTAGCGAAGAAAAGATCTTTAAAGCCATTTGTGCATTTGGTCTAAGTTAATTCTTTTTGTTCTTCTATACACTGTAGAGAAAGTGGTTGTATGTGATGTTGATTAACATTTTGAACATTACACCTCATGGATAAAGCCTGTTCGCAGAATTAATTCGAGCTGTTTCTGAGAAAGGGTGTTCCTCTTGCCAAGAAGAAAACTGAATGAAAAAAGCTTCTCATAGAAGGGCCTTTTCTAAATCTGAATATCAGTTTATTAGTTTCATTTTATTTCATTAAAAATAGTTTTTTTAAAGATCAATCATGGCTGTATTTAAATGTAGATTTTTTGACAGTATCTGATGCTAATCCCAAAAGACTGTATAATAAACACTCTAAAATGCCCTCTTTAACCCAAAAAATTTTCACATGATCAAGAATTAAACCTCAAATTGTAATTGGGATCTAATTTAATCACGTTTTAAACAGTGACTTGAAATGTACACTCACTGGCACTTTATTAGCTATGCTCTAATAGTACTGAATAGGGTCTCCTTTTGCTCTCAGAACAGCCTCAGTTCTTCATGACATGGATTCCACAAGATGTTGAAAACATTCCTTTGAGATTCTGGTCCATGTTGACTCAGATCAGGTGCATTTTGATGCTGCGACTTTCCAGTCCTGTTACGTCGAACCCAAGTCGTTCTAGTGACTGAGAAAACTAAACTTTTTGTATTTATCAAACCAGCTAGTGATGACTAGTGTCTCTGTGTGTGTGTGTGTGTGTCTCTGTGTGTGTGTGTGTGTGTGTCTGTCTCTGTGTGTGTGTGTGTGTGTGTGTGTGTGTGTGTGTGTGTGTGTGTGTGTCTCTGTGTGTGTGTGTGTGTCTCTGTGTGTGTGTGTGTGTCTCTGTGTGTGTGTGTGTGTCTCTGTGTGTGTGTGTGTGTCTCTGTGTCTCTGTGTGTGTGTCTCTGTGTCTCTGTGTCTCTGTGTGTGTGTCTCTGTGTCTCTGTGTGTGTCTCTGTGTGTCTCTGTGTGTGTCTGTGTGTCTCTGTGTGTGTGTGTGTCTGTGTGTGTCTGTGTGTGTGTGTGTGTCTGTGTGTCTGTGTGTGTGTCTCTGTGTGTGTGTGTACAGGTTTTCGTCTTTATTCCTCATACTTTTGTATTTTTACAAGGTCTATGAATGTGTCTGTGTGCGTGCGTGCATGCGTGAGGTGTAATCATCTCAATCCCAGGATATGCTTAGTGGTTACTAAGTGGGTGAATGTGCAAAATAAGCGAAATACAGATTCATGCAGTTTTAACAATTTGTGACCATTCAGTGTCTGCAAGAACCTCTATTTTTTTATTCTTTCTTTTTTTGTGTGTGTTTGATCCTAATATTGTTCAAGTTTGGTTGTTAGTAATCATAAAGCAATTGTTGCACTTCTCCAACCCACCTAGCTTCTGTCAAAAACATTCAAGCTTGAATAGTCTCTTTGTGGTTGAACGTTTGCTACTCCTCCTGTGGCTAGTCATGTCTATCTGTCTTTCTACAAAAGAAACTTTGATGCCTATCATTCTCTTAGCACACTGTAACAGGTTGTGCCAGAACCGCTCTGATTTTTTAAAACTCAATATTTGGTTTATGTAGCCTTCGCCTAACCCAAGTCTATTTGCATGAGCCGTAGTGTGTGTTTGTGTGACAAAGCAAAATTAAAATCCTAGACAGAGGGAAGTCAGTCAGTCAGTCAGTCAGTCATGCTCAATATTGTATCAGGTGTTGACTGGGTGTTAGGATGACAAACAGATAGTCCTTGTGTCTCAGTCAATTCAATGATTTCTCACATTTCTACAAAACAAAATGATTTGTTGCCTGGTCTATCTGGGAGCATTGTGGTATTTAATCTTTTAGTTCTTTCGTTTATTAATTTCCTGCATTTTAAATCATGCTTATAACTGTCCATCATCCAACAGGCCATCAGATCGTTCTGCTCTGTGAGACCAAATGCATGCTGAGACCATATCTGGTAACACCCCTCTCTCACCACGAGTCAGCGCGGTTTCGTGCGGAGGCCGTACAGTAAGTACGGTTCATTGGGATCCGCCACAGGTTTTGGTGTAGTGATTGCGTTTCCAATCTTCTCGCAGAAAAAATTAAACACGTTTCATTTATTTTGGCGCTCCTCGCTGAAGCTCGCAGAAAACAACAGGTGAAATAGGGGTGTAAAAGTTATTTCTTTAGTTAGGTGGATTCTTGCCATCTTTTTTTTTTCCTGTTTGAAGTTAACACGAGAGAACAGGGCCAAAACACTCTAGTCATAAGTAGTAGAGCACCGTATGAAATAGCACTCTAGACCTTATTAAAGACTGTGGTCTGTTCATCATCACAAGGCATTAGGATTATTACAGCACTGCGGGCAGATGCCTATAACCTGACCTTGTCCACTCTGCAGTGAGGGTGTTTTGTCTGAGAGCACTGAGCCTGAAAATCTCCTCTTAATGGATGCAGTGTTATGAATTAGGTATAGAGGCATCTGTGGCTTAACACTAATATACAGGGATCGTAACATTGTTCTCTGGTGTGGGTCGTGTGCGGGAAGTGAAGGAACGCCTCTGTGTTTCAGTTCTGCCTGTTCTCTCTTGTTTACAGAAACTACATCTGTGGTGGAAATGTCACAAAAAAGGAAAGCATCTTTTAAATACTTGTGGGTTACTGTATATTAAAACTCTGAATACCCATATTATTTACTAAGACAAATAATTAAACTCTCTCCAGACATGTAGACTGTATAATTCGCCAGGAACCAAAACATTGACTCTACTCAGGGCACAAGGCAGGGGACATTCTGGATGAAATGCCATCATAGAGGAGAGGTGCACACACACACATATGTATACATTCACGTCAATTGGCCTACAACACGTCTTTAGACTTTGGGAGGACTAGAATACCCGAAGAAAACCCGCCAAGCACAGACTGAAGGTGAGATGTGAACCTCCAACCAATGAAAATGTGAGTCATCAGTGCTCTTCCCTGAGCCATCCATGGTGAAAATGCCTTTAACAAAGAAACAAAGAAAAGACACTGTTTTATCATACTTGCCCTGTATTTATTGAGAAGTAGAGGAACTTATAAAAGTTTTCTTTTGGTAAAGGTGTTTAAACTTGATGCTTGTCTTAGTAGGTGGATTAATTAGCATGCATGGATAACAGATGGTCTTTTCAGGCTCAGGAACAGGTGCAGGTATGTAGATACGCTTCCGAACGCAAGCCGAATAAAGTGCAACACAAAGCGGTCACAGAACACATTACCTTGCAGGAGAAATTAAAGATGCCAGCTGTACTTTTTTTTTTTTTTTTTTACCTTCTACAGATACAGGATGAGAGCGGCTCCGCATACGAAATATTCAGCAACTACTTGATGAATTTTGAGGAAGGTTAAAACAACAATGAGTCTTTCTTATACCTGGTGCGATAGCTTGTAGATTTTTCATGTCCTCTTTAAATTGACAGCATATTTAGAATAATATGCTTTGTCGTTTGATATCACATTTTGTATTCTCAGCACTCTGGTTTTCTTAATGATGCTGCTTAATGCATTTGGATACCTACATTACCAAAGAAATGATACCTGCGTTAATACAGAATATATTTAAATAAAGTTCAGCTTTTTCCTTCCTATTGGAATTTTCAACTTCTAATGGGATTGACATGGCTATATTTTGTGCATATATAAATGCAAAGTTCACAAAAATAAAATAAAATAAATAAAAACTACAAAATGAATACATATACAAAAACAGAAATCCAGTTTGGCCTGCCGCCTGTGTGGCCGTTGTAGCTGGCATCCCCTCACCACACTTTATGCCATACTTTGAGCATGTCTCAGACATTCCTTGCTGGATATAACAGTCGGCAACACATACGACAGGCAGAATTAAGAGCTGATGGAACATTGGAGCAGTGTGTGTTGCAGCAGCGACTTGACTTGACACTCTATTTGCAGGTAATGGTGGCATGCAGGCGTCAGGATCTGCATGTGGGTGGAGCCACAAGTAAACAAGCCACAAGTAAATACAAGTACAGAGACAGAAAGAGAGAGTTCGTGGAGTTTGCATGTTCTACCCATGTTTGTTGGGTTTCCTCCACATGCTTCAGTTTTCTTCCACAGCCCAAAGACATGCAGGATAGGCGAACTGGCGTTCCCAAATTGCCCTGTAGTGTATGAGTGAGTCTGTGCGTGCTTGTGCCCTGTGGTGAACTGGCACCCTGTCCAGAAGGTGTAGCTCATCTTGTGCCCCATGTTCCCCAGGGATAGGCTTCAGGCCTCCTGCAACCCTGAACAGGATAAGTGGTAGAGAGAATAATTAATGAGGGACTGTTTTATAATAAGCCGCGTGTGCAGTAAGATTTTTGTTAAATCATCATGCTACCTCTGGCCAAAACAGAAAGTCCTCTTCCCATTAGTCTTACCCCCTAGAGCCAGTTTTGGTTGTAGAACTGCTCCTGAGTGGAGATTTGCCCTACATCCCTTTTTTCTTTTGGCTTATTTCATAATGCCACACATTGTTGTTAGTCCGTTGCAGGGTTTTGTGTTAGAAGAGTCGACCTAAAAGCTCTTGCTAGTGAAGATTTATAGCATGCTGGTTTAAATGATGGTATCGCATATGTGGTGCTATTGAGCTGGAGAAATAGAACGAGATAATGAATAAGAGTCAGCATGAGTAGGCATGGCATCCTGTAGGCAGTCCTCTATACCTGTGCAGTCTTTACATAATGGCCTTGGCTTGCCTTTAGATCCTAAACCTCTGTAGAGTCTGTGAGGGGGTTAAGTTTGACACAATCCTAAATATGCACTTTATACGCAGTGAGAAAAAAAAAAGTTTTGTAGTGTGTTCGTTACACATTTAAAATGTCTAAGATTTAGATTGGCTGTTTGAGTAGACGTACAGAAAACCCTAAGAAATCTATAATGTTTTTTCTTTCCTCTGATTTTTGGTGTCTGTAGCAATTGTTGAAAAAGTTAGGATTGTGTAGATCTTGTTAGACATATTTCTTGGCTTCCTGGGGGAAGTTAAAAATAGAGTTGCAGTTATACCCCCAGCGAGGCAAATGTAAGAGATTGGAACAGCTGTGCTGAAGACGTGTCGTGTTCAAGCAGTCTAGGTTATTTGACCTGTTCTTTGCCATTCCTTATTAGTGGAGCTCCTGACTATATTCCTTACAGCAGTTGTTTTTTAAGATTGTGTATTTGTGCTTCATCCCCATACATGTACTTTTGCATGAATATGGTCCTGTGTAGAGGTGGGTGTCACCATTTGTGTCAAATCCTGGCTGAGGCGTGTGCTGCCCTTGGTTGCAGATCTCATGAGGATTAACTGTAATTCGTTCCTGAGCAGAGGAGAACACGAAACACTCCTTTACAAAGTACTCTTGGTTGCACCCCGAGTAGTTCTTGTGATGCTCAGTGATGCTGCAATGTGTAGTGGCTCGGAAAATGTGGCAGGCCTAACATGCCCAGGAGGAACACTATGCCCCGTGGTATTGTTGTCACGCACTACAGGGAGAGAACAGGAAATGGCTTTAGAATGTTTTGAATATAATTAAGCAATCCACTTTACCTATTTGCACATTATGTGTGAATAAATAAAAAAGGTCAAATAAAACATCACATGAAGGTTAAATGGCAGAAGCTTATTAGCAAGATGAACAATAAAAAAAAAGGTCAGAAAAACAAGGTCAGTCTCGATTCTTTCCATTCATTAATGAAGATACACAAGAGAGAGGGAGAGAGAGAGAGTGTCTCCTGGGCCATTTGTCTGTTTGGATAGTGAAAAGGGCCAGAGTGTGGTTAAAGGCTTTGACATCACAGGCGTAAAAATAGCAGATGGAGTATCCCATGGCATGCTGCTCCTGAGCCCTTCTCTGCAAGCTGTTCAGGGCAAACAGAAATTGTTTCTTGTTCGAAATGCTTTAGACCGTCCAGCCATCAAAGCGAGAGGACAATAAATAATTTATGGATTTATCCACAAAGCAGAACATCTACATCCATCTATACTCTTTTGACACTTTCTGCAGTTGTAAATGTCCTTGTCAGGAATTGTGATTGGAGCGTTTCTTATGCAGCAGCCCTGTAATCATTTGTAAACATGAATGCCTATTGACTGAGCAGCACAATGACTGGTGTGAAGCAGTTTAAATGAGATGCTCAGAAGTGCCTCACTGGGAGTTCCTCTAGTGTTTCCAGCATTGTTTGTTTTCTTTAAATGGACATGCTTTTTAGCATTTTAGTTTTTGTTAAGTCGATGTGTTTCTTGAAATTTATTTATTTAGTGTGAGATTGAGCTCCTTAATAATGAAAACATTGTTTTATGATCAGTTTTACTAATCCTTATAAAGGATGTCAATATTTTTAGTGCTGCCTATGTTTTATATGCTTCATCAATTCGAATGTGGCTTGAGGACAGACAGTTTGTAGAGTGCATCGGTAGAGCAGAAGTAAATGGATGCAGTTTTGTAAGGAAATTAATAATCATTAGGTATTATATGTTTGCACTGAAAAAAATCTGATCTATTTTATTATTACAGGTTTTATGCATTTATTTTAATGTGACTAACCTGATAATCTGATGCACCACCTGGCCAAAAAAATGTTGCACACTGAGATTTTATTCAGTCACCTCAAGCTTTGATTACAGCACACAATGTGGTGGCCAGTAAATGTGTGAAAATGATTATTCATGCATCACAACCACTCAGTCACAATTTGAATCCTGGAACATGCCTGTGCCATCAAAGAAGGAAAATCTCCATAGATGTGGTAACCTGGTCATCAGTACATTGAGGCCTACAGCTGACTTTATTTTACAGTATTGCCACATAACATTGCTGAGCCTAAACCTGACCACCTAAAGCAATCCCAGATCATAACACTGTCTTCAGAGGCTCGTACAGTGGCCACTATGCACCATGAGTGCATCACTTCATGTTCTTCTCTTCTTACCTTGACACTCCCATCACTCCTAGTTTGGGGTCAATCTGGGTTCACATCAGACCACATGACCTATTTCCAGTGCCTCAAAGTCTAATTTTCTCAGTTCTCAGGTTGAGTTCTCATCACACTGTATGCTCATGAAAACGCTATTTCAATATTAAACATAGCTATGGTTCTAATAATTTAAAATCTTCATCATTACTACCTACCAGTGGCAAAATAAGATGCTGATAAGGACGGATACAATTAAAGCATTCATGTTTCCTAATATTTTACTCAGAAACATGTTGAAAATAAAACTGTTTTATTAGGTTACCGTCAAGTCAACGCTGAAGGTACATGTATATTGATATCAAGCCTAACTGAGAAGTTAGCCAAGTTAACTAGGAGTTAATGCCAACTGTTTCTCCCTTCATTGAATGGGCTATAAGAAAGATCGTAAATATTAATGAGAGAGTCTGCTTTATA
The DNA here is from genome assembly GCF_024256425.1 of Clarias gariepinus. NCBI lineage: Eukaryota > Metazoa > Chordata > Actinopteri > Siluriformes > Clariidae > Clarias > Clarias gariepinus. The sequence goes on from NC_071107.1 coordinate 20,423,282, forward strand.
AATATTAACGATTAGCAGTCAGTCAGCGGCAGTTAAAAGAAGCTGTGAGCTGAAGAGGCTACAAAGGTAGCATGCTTTTTAGTGTAAAACTCTAAAAAGTGTGCTTTTTAGTGTAAAACTCCTATAACTGCATTTCATTGGCTCTGTACATGTGCTCTACACAATGACAAAATCTAATCTAATAAACTGCGTTTTAAAGACTTAAAAATAGGACATTGAATTTTGGCTAAAAGTTTGTTAGTGAGTATAAATCGTGCTAGATTTTATAGAACACATGCTGAACTTAAATAATTCTTTTAAATTGTATTTTCTCTAGGAATCTAGAATCTACTTGAATTATAAAGATCTATACTAAAGCAGACCTATTATGCAAAAAAAAAAATATATAGTATATAAATATATATATATAGTATTAGCTGGATCTTAAACAAATTCAGATTTTCCCACCTAACGTGACCTTGTATGAAAATATACCCTCCCTCGACTTGTTGCTCAGCACTTCTGTTCTGTTTTAAGGGCGTGGCGCATCAGGAGGCCATTTACATAGACACTGAAGCAACATGTTCGGAGGAGGAGTGACATAGAAAGACATGAAAAATGACATGAAAGACATGAAAAATGCATTATCTGATTCAAGGGTTTTTTCAGCTAGATATCAACACGCACGCACCACGCATAAAGAAATATGGGGCATTTAAGTTTATTAACTACAAAGACATTTTTCATACTCTACCGACCAAAAGTGTCAATTATTGTTGAGCTGATGGTAATATATTTGTTAAAGCTTATATCTCTTGAGTGTGGAAATCCTTTTCCCCTTGGTCAGTATATTTAGACCCCACCCAGCCCTACTTGGTACTTGTGTAACACGATGAAATGCCGAGGGATGACTGAGGAGGGACGTCTGCTCTAAATTAAAACTGTTCGTTTTGCACTCATGTCGGAAACAACACTTTAGGGTCATTTTGATGAAACGGGGGGGGTATTTTAATCTTATCTTTTTTTGCTAGCAAAATGCAATTAATGAAGGGTTCGGTTATTGCACATCATAAAGAAACACTAACCAGTGAACAGATTTTTAGCATTAGGTTTATCTACACTGTTTTTGTGACATAACTAATTAGCAGTACACCAGCTGCCTCCTTGGCATGTTGTTATGGAATATAATCCAATTTCAGCAGAAAATCCCCATGCAGCATATCGAGCGCCAGCCCATTTGCTGGGTCATGGTTTGTGTTTGAATATTTGCAGAGGCTAGTTAGAATCGCTCAAATGTAGCATCTAGAGCAGCCACGTCGTCTGTAATTATTTCTTACCGTGCCGTGATGCACCTGACCTGTTGTTATTTAGTGTTTCTGTATGTCGTTGCCGAACGTGACCGATCACTCATCACTAATAAGACGTCTTTCAGAAAGAAATCTGCAGCTGAAAAGCAGCACCATCTCTTTACTAATAATAATTACGATCTGTGAGCTACGTTGAACAGGGAGTGGCTCTGTAACCTGACTCACATGCACTTCAGAAATGCAACACTGCTGCCACATGCAGTTGGCAAGCAACATGCGTACCAGTGTGAAGTCCGAGCGCTGTTTGAATGCTGGAGATTGCAGGCGGTAACTGTGACTCTGGTGTCACTGCGTGGATCTTGTGCCATAGTCGTCTTGCGCTAATGCTTTTTGTTGGCTGAGGTTTTTATATAGAGCTCTTGTGCCTCGCCTTCTGAGTTTGTTAATGAAAAACTTCCTCATTCATCTTTCCTGCAGGAAATGTAGAATTTTGTTTAAACATAACAGCGTGTGCTGTATTTCATCTAGCTGAAATAATTGTGGAATCAGAACCAAATGCACATTTTTACCCACAGGTTGTTTGTACCTACTGAGAAAAATGACATGTCCATAGAGATAGAAATGCTATGTAGCTGAAATCCTGTGGTTTTCTGGCAGCGGGTGGTTGAGGAAGTCTTTCCAAATGCACAGACACAATTCCAAGATTTGTTAGAATTTATATAGCATCCTCTCTGAGATTTAGGGAAAAAGTACATTCAAGAAAAAAAAAATGCATATCTGTGGCGATATTTGATGTGCGGATTATCTAGGAACGTACCGCTCAGTTCGGGTCCTTTAAGCACCCGTATTTGATTTTGTCAAATCCCACTGATTGTCACTTAAAAAGGTAGATACCTGAAGTTTATTGCATTAATTGAGAGTTATTAACCAACAATAGCCTGTATTCATTCTTATTTTTTATTTATTTTTTATTTATTTATTTATTTTTTAAATAAGGTTTCTGTACACTGATCCGCCATAACGCTAACACCACCACAAGGTGAAGTAAATAAAATTTGTCAATTATACAGTATACCATTAAACTGGTGCCAGGATCTTGTGCACCCAAGGCCAATCTACACCCACAGGAATCAAAGACCAGCTCGTCTTGTCGGATCCCATCAAACAGCCAATGTAGCATAATTTGGTGAGAAAAGTTGGCCACGATAGCAAGGCACCAGAACACCCAGATCACAACAGCCTGCTGTGTATATATGAAACACTGCAGGAAAAGATTTCATTCTAATAGTGTCTACAGGATGCTCAGGACAAACAAGTCTGATCCACAGCCATACCTTAAGCGGGCCAGAGATGCCCCAGCAGCACAAGGGAACCCAAACCTAGGTGGTTTTAATGTTAATAGGTTTAATGTTACAGATGATCACTGTGTTTTTCAGATGATGAAGAGGTCATTTTAAGAATTTTGAGGTTTGACGGCATTGCCAGTACTCTGGAATTAAAGTATGTACTTTACTCATGGGATGCAGCGCAGTACTTACCTTTACATAGTTTTTAATCCTGCACATACAGTATGGGAGTGGGACGTCAAAGTAAAATGGATTGCTGTTGGACAGTTGCTAAAAGACAAACTCTTGTTGATAGCTTTTGCTTTTGCCTCAGGTAATCAGTCACACTGATGTGTATTATAAAGTTGTTTTACTTTCTTAATGCTTACTGAGCATTTGCCAAACACAAATACTTGGACTGTGTTCATAGTGCATTCTCTCATTCTGAAGAGTATCTCACTACACTGCTGGTGTTTCGGCGTTGAGACAGCACTGTGTGGTTTGGCACAGCATTGAAATAGCTTTGAGTTCTATCTAACTTCTGTGAGATTAATGCACTTAGTGCAACTTGGCTCACAGGATAAAACATTTTTCTGCAGGTAGCAGAAGAAAGAGCATTTTTAATAGAACGAATTCAACAAAAGAAATCTGTACTGAACAATCAAGAGGTGCTGTGCAACAGTTCAGTCTGGCAGAAATCTTAAATTGAAAGCTAATGTTTTTGTATTCTATTAAAAACCCATTTACAAATGAATAATCTTTGAGCCAGCTCTTTGGTTGCTGGTTATGTGGATTAGACTCCAGTCACAGCCTCTCGGTTATAGTGTGTGTGATATTTGTTTAAATCCTGCTCTTATTCTATTGGTTTTTTTTTCAATATAAAAGCAAATTAGTTATTGAAATTTTTCCAAACAGTAGATAGTTAAACAAATGTGGCAAACTCATGACCAAGCAATCTAACACATTCATTATGCTTCCATGATAACAAACAAGCACACTCCGTTGTCCCATCAGCTTAATAACTTTCCCTCGACTCCAACAAAAACGGCTGCTCCCACAAGTTTTTGTTCCACACCTGATCACTAATTTCTGCATGGCCATGCAGGCAGAATGGAGGAATCACAGTAATTGTGGCTGGGTGAGTTGTAATGTTTTTGTGACTATTTAAATTACCCTTTAAAGTGGGATATGGGATCAGGGATGTACTGATACAGCCCTGTCGATATCGGGTTCGGTGTTGACCTCAGGGACCTAGGTTAGAGACAAACAAATATTCTCTATGATTCTTTGGTTTGTATTGTGGTGTAAGCTTCTGTCCAGACTTCTTTGGTGTGTATTATGGTGATTACACATCTTCAGACATAAATTGTCCTAAAAACCCATCATAGATCTGGGATTTCACATGAGTTGACTGTGGAAGTATGCAGAGGGTTAGTTTAATTTCAGTGAAGTGAAGATCTTTTGAATTTGTTACCAGAATAACACACTACTGAAGGATGTCCGTTAAAGACCAAGTTAAGTTTGTAGGTCTAAGTGCAACATATGTAATTGCTGTGCTTCCATCCACCAACAGTACCTGGCTGGGAGTTATTGTGTATCCTTCTGATGTAAGCCCGATATACTGTAATGACTTTTTGAGGTTGTGAATCATAGCAGTTCACTGTTTGGCCCACACTCTGCTAGGTGTGCTGCGTGCATCAGGCTACAGAAACTTACATGTGAGTCATGGAGTTAGAAAGTTGTTTGTAAAACACATCCTTCTTTTCTCATTTAGGGTTGTTTGTGTAGTTACTATATTTTATTGTATGCTATACACACAAACAAATCAGTGCATCTTAATAAATTAGAATATTGTGGAACAATTTATTTTCTTTGTAATTTAATTTAGAAAATTAAACCCATATTCTAGCTTTATCAGATATAAATTGAAATATTCCAAGACTTGTAGCTCATGAACATCAAAAATCCTGTATGTCAATTTATTAGAATATTTCAACATCAAAAAAGAATTTGCAAAAATGAACAGTCCAATTTCTGCAAGTTATTTTAATTTATGCACTCAATACGTGATCTGGATTCTTTGGCATGAATTACAGCACTGCGGCATGGCAAGGAGGTGATCAGCATGTAGCCCTGCTGGGGCATTATGATGACCACGTAGCTTTGATAGCAGCCTTCAGCTTGTCAGTATTGTTGGTAGGGAGTTTCTCATTTTCGATTCAGGCCAGGTTAGTTTGTCAGGGCAATCAAGCACTGTAGTGGTAGTTGTGGTTGACTCTGGTAGAAGTTCTCAATGAAGAAAACTCTTAGTGACATTGGTCTCAAATATATTCTGCAGCAGGACCATGACCCCAACCATGCCGCCAATCAGATGCCTCGCTGATGCTGTTCCATGATGGAATATGGAACAGTTGTGCATAGTTGGGGCGCTGAGCCTGGTTTCCACATAGAAATTTTGTTCTTCCATAAAGGCCAGGCGTCTCCAAACACAGTAGATTGGTGAAACAGTAGATTGGTGTACCTTGCCATTAGTCTTGCTTTCTCGGGAAAGATCTTCATAAGACCCAGTTTCATCACAGTGCTTGATTGGTTTTACAAATGCACTTGGCAATACTGTTTTTGCAAGAACTATTCCAGAACAGCTGACCTTCATGTCTTTTTAAATAACAACCGACTGTTGTTGTTGTTACCTAATATATATAATTCCATGTTTTTTTTTATCATTTTGAAATCTCCAGTATTGTTCTACAGTGTTAAAAATAAATTCAAACATGTGTCCAACAACTTTTGACTTCTCAATCTTGCAAGAGGTTTTCATTGTCTGTGTGATGTACAGTACAGTTTGCCATCTATCTGTACTAGACATCAGCATCAGCACTGCCATCCTGTGCAGTGTTTTTACTCATTCTGTGGTCAGAAATGAAGATGGAGCAAACGGATAAAGTACCCAGCCACTTTGACCGCTAATAACTGCTTCTCATTTTGATTATTGACTCCAGAGAGAAGAGAGGGATAGAGAGCACCAAAACCTCTATTTGGACCAAAAGACCTTTTATGTTGCAAGTGCACACTCATTAGAAAAAGGAAACAGACCAGTCTTGTCTGTGGTTTTGTCAGTGCTTGAGACCAGTCTGTACACAGCACTGAAACGGCAACAGAAGCAGCTTCTATCTGCATAGCGTACTGTATATTCAGTGTATTATATTCTACTCCAAATAAATTCTAACGTGTAGCTCTTAGATTGTAAAAAATTTTCTGTCGGCTACATAACACATCAGTTATAAACATTCACATTGTTTATGTTAAAGATTATGCTGACTAATGGTTACATCCCTGATTTCCTGTTATATAAATGTGTTGTAGTAATGAAAGAAGGAAGGGAAGATTTCTCTACATATAAACTCTCTCCTGAAGTTAAACATTATTTACTGCACTGAGCCGCAAAAAAAAAAAAAAACGTGTATTCATTATGATGAATGTGTGTGTGTGTCGCAGGAGGCCCAGAAAGTGAATAACGGGCAGGCAGATGGGCCGCTGAAGAGCCAGGATGAGAAGGACGATGCTCCAGCTAGTGAGGTGGGCTGGATGACCTCGGTGAAAGACTGGGCCGGAGTCATGATCTCAGCACAGACTCTTACAGGCAGAGTACTGGTAAGTGTAGAACACAAGCATGCAAACACACAAACAAACACACACACACACACACACACACACACATACACACACACACACACACACACACACACAACAAAAAACTGGTAAATTGAATCTCAGGCTCACACTCACCTCTGTTTGGGTGATCAATTGATCAAATTATCCACAGACAAACCTAATGTGTACTGATCACATCTCTGTCTCACAGATGTACAGAAGGTCATGACTATTCTGTGACACTTGTAGATAAGTCCAAGTATTTAGATTTATCTTTTAAACCGTACTGCTCAAAAAAATTAAAGCTACACTCAAAGGATCACAACTTCTAGGATGTTGATCTGATCAGTTGGTCAGTTAAGCAGCTGAGTGGGTTGTTAATGAGTTTCAGTTGCAGTGGTGTTAATGAAATTAGGTGCAGCAATTAGATAATGGTTTTACAGGTTGCAGGTCACTGACATTTTTCCCTCCTCATCTTTTCTGACTGTCTTACACCTGTTTTGCATTTGGCTATGGTCAGGGTCATGACACAAACTAGATACCTGTAACACAAGATACTTGGACCCAACAGCGGTTGCACAGGAGGTCCACCTCCAGAATGGCACATCAATACGTGCTATTCCCAGAAGGTTTGCAATGTCTCCCCGCCCAGTCTTAAGAGCATGAAGGAGATTCTAGGGGACAGTTACTCTGGGGGAGCTGGACAGGGCTTTAGAAGGTCCTTAACCCCCCATCAGCAGGACCAATATCCACTTGTTTGTGCAAGAAGGAACAGGATGAGCGCTGCAAGAGCCCTACAAAATGACCCCCAGCTGGCTATTGGTGTGACTGTCTCTCTGACCAAACTATCAGAAAGAAACTTCATGAGGGTGACTTGAGGACCTGACGACACCCTGGCGCCCTGTCTGGTTCACAGATGAGATCAGGTTCACCCTGAGCCCATGTGACAGATGTGAAAGGGTCTGGAGAGGCTGTAGAAAATGTTATGCTACCTGTAACAACATTCAGCAAGACCTGTTAGGTGGTGGGTCAGCATTGGTCTGGGGAGGCATATCCATGAAGGAACGCACAGACCTCTACAGGTTAGACAACTGCACCCTAACTGACATTAGCTATAGAAATGGAACTGTTTGGACCCATTGTCAGACCTTACACTTATGCATTGGGTCCTGGGTTCCTCTTGGTGCAGAATAATGCCCGGCCTCAAGTGGCGAGAGTATGCAGGCAGTTCCTGGATCATGAAGGTATTGATACCATGGACTTGCTGCCATATTTGCCTGACCTAAATCCACTAGAAAAACCTTTGGAACATTATATTTACATCTGACGCTGTAAGGTTGTACCTCAGACTGTCCAGGAGCTCAGTGATGCCCTGGTCCAGATCCAGGAGCAAATACCCCAGATACATCATGCATCTCTTTAGGAGCATGCCCATGCATACATGCATGTGGGGGGCCATACAATCTGACTACCCTACCATTTTGAGTTGTTGCAAATTTCATTACAATTCTAAACAAATATGGGGCATTGAAGGTCAACATTTTAAACACCTCACAAAGCAAACACAAATTTAAAATGTATTTTAAATAATAAAATACTTAATTTTGTAGTCAGTGTGGCAATACATGACACACCACACAAAAAAATCATGACACGCAACTGAATTGATTTTCCCCATCTCTAATATACACTACTGGCAGACTAGTACTTCACTATATCAACGTTATTTATATCAACACACATTGTGGTTGGGCTGTAACAAAATTCAGTGTTGTCTACAATGTTTATATTATCATGTCTGAATGATCACTAAACAGGCCAGTTAAGTATGAATTACTGATGTAATTTACAACATAAAAATAGTTTCTTTGGTATGGACTAGGAAAATGGGAACCTCTCCATTTTATGAACTAGCGAATGAAATCCAGACAGCCCCTTGCTTTAGTGCGTCTGTGCCTACTGAGGCATCTGTGATATCTCGTGTACCAAGAGGAATATGCAGTTGGATTGCAGCATGTTTTACATTTCGTGTGCATTGTGAGCACAGCCAAACCAAGGGGCTGAGCCTTCACTGCACCTGGACTAGTATTTCTGTCTTTAATGTTACTCAGCTGCTCACAGTAGTGTAGCCAAGACAGTCATATAATACAGGCGCTTCGACAAGTGCTGTGGATGTCTTTATGTGGCGTATTTATTTTCAGGGATTAGCGGTGTTCGTTCTGTATGAATAAGATTCTTCTTTGTACCAGTTCTTGGACCTCATTACATCGACTAGGGAAGTGCTTGTAATTGTCACGACATTTTTGTGAAGTGAAGAAGCATAGGATGTGCTGTGTGAAATGGGCAGTGCTTTTCAAGACTTTCTGATCTAACGTCTTAAATGCTTGAAATTAGTTTCTAAGATGTGCCGATTGTAAAGAGTGATTAACTTAGCTCAACTTTATTTCAAAGTAAAAGGTATAAAGTATGGATTTAGATTTAAAACCTACAGCAACTGAGTAATGACCAGTGTTGGGTGTAACCCAAGGTTAGGATAATTGAATTACTTTTTTGATGTAACGAGTAATCTAACGCGTAAGGTCTGCCATTTAAGTACTCAGTTATTTAGTAATTTTTTCAAAATGTATGCAACCAGTAACCCAAATAGCAGTTATTCCCAATCCGTTATTGTGTGTGTGTGTGTGTGTGTGTGTGTCTGTGTGTGTGTCTGTGTGTGTGTCTGTGTGTGTGTCTGTGTGTGTCTGTGTGTGTCTGTGTGTGTCTGTGTGTGTGTCTGTGTGTGTGTCTGTGTGTGTGTCTGTGTGTGTGTCTGTGTGTGTGTCTGTGTGTGTGTGTGTGTGTGTGTGTGTCTGTCTGTGTGTGTGTGTGTGTGTGTGTGTGTGTCTGTCTGTGTGTCTGTGTGTCTGTGTGTCTGTGTGTCTGTGTGTGTGTGTGTGTGTGTGTGTGTGTCTGTGTCTGTGTGTGTGTGTCTGTGTGTGTGTGTCTGTGTCTGTGTGTGTGTGTGTGTGTGTGTGTGTGAGACAGTGTAAGTCGTCCTACAAGCCCCGCCCCCGATAACCCGCCCCCCCCCTCTGTTAGTCCTGCTGTTATACCCCTGTCTCATTTATGCGGTTTGACTATGTGAGGACCAACGCAGGAAAAGATGGAAACCTAATCACAGTGCCAAAGCTCGTGGTGAATCATCATGAACTGTACTTACGGTCACCACGTGAAAGTGCGTAGGTGAGATCGGGGTAGTAGTAGTTAACAGATTATGGACCAAACTTTGCTGAGTGATGATGGTGGAATAATAAAAGTCTTGACTAAAACAAAATACATGAGAAATCACAAAGGAGTTTCCATTTTCTGCAATGGAAAAGTACTCTAACTAGTTACTTTTATCAGAAAGTAACGCTGTAGTGTAACTGATTACTTTTTAATGACAGTCATTTTGTAATGTAATTAGTTACTTTAGAAAGTAATGGCCCCCAACACTGATAATGAGAATGCAGCGCTGAAGTGAAGTCCCGCATTCATGAATTGTTTGTGTCAAAAGACAAATTGCATTTAATATTAGTTTTTTTTGGTTTGCAATTGTTTTGTTTCACTTTTAATTCTTTTTTTGTTCAATTTTTGTATTTTTATTAAATCTTTCTTGACACACATCTAATTCTGTACTAAAATGTCCTGAAACATTTGATCAAGAAGTGTTCATGGTATGTGGCCATTTTTTCCAGAACTTTTAAAAAGCATCAGCGGTGTTAAGCATGATGTGCAGTAATTCTGTTTGCTAAATGTACTTTATGTTAAATATTTTGAACCAAGTAGTTGTCAAACACAATGCTGTTAAACAGTCTTTTACATCAGTAGTCCATGCTATGGATGCTTAGTGATTTTGTTTTTTAAAAGTCTAAAATATTTGGACCTTATTATGTTTGAAATTGAGACCTTGTGGTTATTAGCCTATTTAACTGGTGACTTGAGTAAAAGCTGTGGGTCTATAAATAGGTCGACTTAGCCACGTCAGTGGAATAACCAGGAATATGAAGTAAGATCTGTGGCACCAGTAAACAGTGAAAATAATGTTGTATATTTAAAAAGTTGAGTTATAAAATTAATCTCTAATGAGTGGGTCTGTTATAGGTAAAAAGAGTTCATTTAAGCAAAAAGTTTCACAAAGTTTGGACTTGTTTTCTACATTCTTGAACAATATTGGATATTTTCAAAACTGCTAAATAACACATATGGCATTAGGTAATTATTTGACAACAAAAACAACAGTCAGTTGTTATTTAAAGACATGAAGTTACATTTCAGATGTATCTCAACATCACCTGTTCAAAGAAGAGTTTTGCATATTTTGGATGACTTCAGCACTGTTTTACAGCGTGGAAAGGAATAAAAATCAGAAAAAGACCATTCAGTTAGACGGTGTGTCCAGATTTTTGACTGGTAGTGTATGTGTTGAAATTTCAACATGATTTCAGCACCGTATGTCTGTACTGTCTGCCTGTCAATTATATTGCGCATACATTGGCAGAACTTTTATAAAGGTAGAGTAATAACGAACAGGAAGCATATCCTGAGTATGAGAGACAGAGAGATTTTCTGGGTAATCTTATGAAATCAGTGGCAGAAAAAAAAAACCTGACATTCAAACCAAAAGTTTTGGCTTAACCATCATCCATAGAACTTTGGACTTCAAAAGCAGTAATAAATCTTTCAGATATTTGAAAGGTTTAAAACCAGATAGTGAGCTGCTTTCGCTCCAGCTTGACAAGTGAAATTTCCCAACTCTTCAACCCTAACGTTAAAAAGCAGCACAGCATAGTTTGTTAGACAAAGCTACAGTGCTTTGATGTATGCTGGTGTTTAGTTGTGTGTAATAGCCACGTTGTGTGTGTTGTGGGTGCAGATCTTTTAATCCAGCTGAGCAGATACCCACAAAACTAATTGCACACTTTTGATCAACATAGAGATAACTCCATTCGTAAATCTGGAATGATGTGTGTAAGTGCAATCTGTAAAACGAGAAGGCTGCACCCACACTATCCCACCCTGCATCATGATGTTACATGATGATACTGTACACCACACACGTGCAAGTTTTTGAAGGAGGGTTTATATACTGTATACGGAGGTGCAGACTGCAGAAAGCTGATGGATGCTGTGTGGCTTCTCTTGACAGAAATTGGAACAATTGCCAAAGTAGATTATGTCAACTTTATTTAGCAGTATAAGCATTTTAAATGAGCAATTCTTCCACATTTGGCCCTGAAGACCCGTTTATCTGTTATCTCTGGCCAGATATTCAAAGACCTCCAAGCTTGAATTTAATAATACTAAATTAAAATGATTATAAAATATGAATAAACATAGAACAAGTGAGAGTATGCATGTAGTTTACAGTATACGGTCATATATAATGAGTTAACCTATACCCATTAAATACTGAGCTTACTTTTACATGAACGTACGAAAGTATTTACACACATCACACACCATTCAGAAGTGAAAACAAATTGCTGTTTATTTCAGCTGTATGCTTAAAAGGTTTTTATTTATTTATTTATTTATATATTTTTTTTACCTGAGGTCTTGTTGGTCATTACATAAACTGTATAAGTAGATAATATACAGAACAAGAGCTTGTGGTGTATGTGTTCATGTGTGTTGTGGAGGATGTAGAAAGTGAATTAAAGATCAGTGCCCTTCCTCCATTCAGATGGCTTTTTTCATTTAAGGGCTGTATCTCTCGGCTGTAATGTAATTGAGGGAGTGGGATCATTGTGCTCTAGCTGTGACAGCACTGCGGGCATTATACTGCTGCCTGCAGGTCCAGCTGGAACGCTTTATCACACCCATAAATCATCTCCCAATCTTCTGTCTTCCACCAATCTGTCCCTCCTGCTATTGCTCACTGACCACTAAAGAAATAGAGCATTGATGATGCACTGCCCGGCCAAAAAAATAAAAATAAAAAAGACATCACTTTAGAAGGATTGAATTGTTGGGTTGTATCAGGCAAGGAAAACAACTAAGGGGATTTGAAATTACAAAAACTGGGTTAAGAACCTGTCAAAGCATCATCACAACCTGGTGATAACTAAACTAAACAGTTTCTTTGTGAGAGAACTTCTGTCAGAAACAAATAATGATTGAAGATTACTTAAACATGTGGAGAAGGTGCATTGTAAAAAAAAAAAAAAAAAAAAAAAAAAAAAAATCAACAGTGAAAAGAACATTTCTACATATACACACTGTGATACAAACACAAACAGTTGTGTGGCCATAAGGCAACCACTTAATAGTGAGACTAATCAGAAAGTCATGAAGATTAGGAAAATAGGAAAAGGTCACAAATGGTCTGATGAGTTAGGATTGACCCTATTCCAGAATGATGAGCGTGTCAGGGGGGAGAAAAACGCAAGCGCATGAAGTAATGCATCCATCATGCGTAGTGGCCATTGTACAAGATACCTGATAGTACAGGCATATTTCAGGACTTTTTCAGGATTGTAAAACTGTGGTTCACCAACATGAGGGATGGTTTTCACACATTAACCGGCCACCACATTGTATGTTGGCGTGTGCAGTGTTTTTTTTTTTTTTTTTTTGGCAGTGTATAGTAAAGAGGATGGGTGTGCAGGTATGTGGCCGGGTGTTTGGGCATCACTAATGAATGCTATACACAACACATGGAACCTTGAGGTGAAGGAGTTTCAATAGCAGAAGGACAAGTCAGGATCCACCTCACTGTCGGCTGAGAACAGTCATCTGAGGCGGCAGTGGGGACGGACTCGCCAAAACTGGACTGTCAAAGACCAGAAGAATGTAGCCTCGTCTGATAAATCTTGACTGATGCACACAGATGGTAGAGTTAGACTTTGGCACCAAAATCACAAATCTATGAATCCAACATGCCATGGAGCCTGGTAATGTAGTTGATAAAGCCATCTTTACTTGAATACCACCACAGTCTATTAAAATATTATTGCTTATCATGTGCATCGCTTCACAGCCACAGTTTTCCACATGTCCAGTATGATATTGCACTATGGTGCAAAGCAAAAAATTGTCTCAAAATGATTTTATGAACATGAAAAACCATTCACTGGGTTTAAATGTGAATTTTTGCAATTCACCTAAAAAAATCAATCATGTCCACATTGACCAGAAACTTTCCTCATGTTGTGAAATCAGTGCCTGGAAAGATTGAGGCTGTTTTGAGAGTAAAGCAAGGCCCTACCCAGTATTATTATAGTGTTTCTAATAAAGTGCCCAGTGAGTGCACTTATACAGTGTTTCGAAGTTTTTGCTGTACAAGTTTTCACTTTTAAAGGAAGTGTATAAAAAATGACCTACAACCTGAAATTAATTTTATGCTTCACATTAAATACAGTTGAAGTAAACAATTTTTTTTTTTTTTTTTTTTTTTTAACCACAAACATTTAGTTTGCGTCTGGGGGGAGTGAGTGCTGCTTACGGGTAAAGTTGTAACCTGAAAGACTGACGCATGATACCCTGTAATAGGATGCAACATTCTCCTTTAACATCTAAGGGTTACAATATTTAATTTCATTTCTGAATGCTTTAGAATTCATGCCATTAAAAATGGATTGCACTTGATAATATTATTATCTGTGATTAATCATGTCTGGAAGACAATCATTTCAATTAAAAAAGTGAAAGCATGCAAAAAATGGAAAAGATGTGTGCTTGTTTTAGACACTGGTTTTCATTATAGGACCAAAGCTCAGAGATATGCATGCACACACACACATGCACACACACACACACCCCTGATCATCACATCCTCACAGCTACTCTCTTTCACTCATCCTCTCTCCCTGCATCTGGCTCTCACACACTTTGGGACAGAGGTGGGACTCCACTGCACACTGTCTCCCTGTATGTGTGTACGTGAGTGAGAAGCAGCATGAAAGAGATGTGTGACTTTCTCGTTCTCTCCTACGAAATGTTGCTGTTCAGCCCAACACCTTTCTGTCCTACTGTGATCTGAGCTACTTTACAAACGCCACGCTTTACATACTTCATACACACTGAGGCACTGTGACTGCATTTATCATACACTTACTATCAGAAGGAGCAATATGTGGGTGCTTTTGTTTACATAATTGATGTAAATGTTAGCATCTATAGGTGCTCTGTAAATGTGTGTGTGTGAGGGAGAGAAGGAAAAAGTGCGTGCTTCCATGTGTGAGTGTGTGGGTGGGTGGACTCATGCCCTCTATCAGGGTTCTTCTGCAGCTTAAAATCGCAATGAGCATCCGTGTACGGTGAGCCTGGCCAGTAACCATAGAAACACGGTTTACCTTTGCTCTTGCATGCGTTGTGCAGGAGTGCCAGGCTGTTTAGATTCGCAGTGAAGTTGAGGGCTCTCTTCCCACCTCATCCCTCCAGCCTTCAACCTTGTCCTTGCAATGGGCAAAAGAGCAGGAAGCTGAGAATCACCTACTCCGGTGTGGAGGGCTAGATAACGGCATGAAGCTACACATTGGGGGTGACGCAGAGGCAAGTAAAGCCTAAAAAGCGATTGCCATCGGACAAGCCCCCACTGCTTTGTTCATTTGAATTGCTCAATGACTTTGTTAGCTGTAAAAGATCAAGTCTTTCCTGAGGGAACTAAATTAATTACTAAAGCTATCTAAATCCACCTATCTTAATTTAAGGTTGTTCCCAGAGACTGTCTCTGTCTCCTCAGGGTCTGCTAAATTATATGTCTGAATACATGTCTTTTGTTTTGCCGCTCTCTATTATATTTACGTACATTTTACAGGCATTCTCTCGTGATGTTACACTTGAGTAGCGTATGGACATTTACTGCTTGACTGCATCAGTTACACATAAAAATAACCAGCGTGTGGCTGGACAGGTGCTAATATAAAGCCTGTGCATGAGGAATGGCGTCTGTGACTGGACAGCACACACATTCTTTTTTGTTATTGATTAATTGCTCGTTCTTTTCCCTGCGATATTGTAAACAGGATACTCCAAGATGGCTGAGCAAACATCCCACCCACTTATCTTGGCTTACCCAATGTGGTGCTAAAACATTTGCACACACCTAAATGAGACTTTGGTTTTATCATAACGGCTTACAGACCGTTTGGCCTGGCCTGCAAATGTGATTTATCTTTGTGTGTATCATTAAATGTGTGTGTGTGTGTGTGTGTGTGTGTGTGTGTGTGTGTGTGTGTGTGTGTGTGTGTGTGTGTGTGTGTGTATGTATGAGTGAGTGTGTGTATGAGTGAGTGTGGGGGTGGAGTGATGAGAATAACAGCCAACAGGAATAACAGCCTTTGGGTCTGATCACTGCTGATCTGAGCTCAGATGGGCTCTTTGTGTGTGGATGCTATGCTCAAGATTTATGCCATGCAGTCTGTTCTTAGGTCTGCATACAACAAAATACTGCACTGTGAATGCTATGCTTCTATCGTTTCTCAAATATAAATAAATAAACATTTACATGGTTTACCAAGAAGAACATGTAAGGGCAGTCTTTTGAAATTTGGACAGGAAGTACTTGTTAACCTGTTTGTCGTGTCCACAGACCTCTGAGAAAAAGACGTTTGGCTGTGAGAGAATAACATGGAGCCCCCGCTCATAGGAAGCATGACTAAACTTTAGCTGCAGTCCGGCATGACAACCTGCCATGGACAAATGGACTGGTGTCAGTCACATAATCTGATGTCCATCTGTGGAGTTTGCATGTTCTCCCCGTACCTGGGTTTCCTCCAGGTTCTTTAGTTTTCTTCCATAGTCCAAAGACACGCAGAGTAGGTGGACAAGATACAGTAATTGGTATTCCTGAAGTGCATGTGTGTCCTGCAATGGACTGACACCTGGGGTAGACTCCTGGGGTGGGCTTTTTCTTGTGACCTCGTATGACGAATTCCAGGAAGTTGAAAATGAACAAAAATGAATGTTTGAAATAAAATATCATCTACGACTTATGGAGTTTTACATGGTACGTTGTTAGTAATAGTTTATTCATGTAGGTGCATGTTTATGGGAAGAGGGAGGAATCCAAAGATCCTAAAAGAAGCTTTTATGAAAAAATTAAATCATGCAAAATGTGATGCGGAGAATAAACAGGCTCAGATATAAATTAGGAAACCAGGACCTGTGAGGGTGCAAAACTATTTGCTATACCACTATGCTGATTTTAATGATATTAGCAAACACAACAAAACTGTAATAATGTCATAACAGTAAGCAATTTTTAACTTCAAGTGAAATACAACCAGGATTGGACTAATATAAACTTTGTACTTTGCAGGAGAGTAATTGATTAAGTAAACCTTTGTGGCTTTTTCTTGAAGTCTATCTATAATGCAAAACTTGTCATATTTACCCTCTATAAATAAAAACACACCTTGCTTATTTATTTTTTATTTTTTATTTTTATATTGAGCATAAACATGCATTACCACTCGTCTACCCCCAAGTGTGTGACTGATGTGTGAGGGTGTGTGAGGGCAGGCCACTCAGGGCTCTTGTATTTCATATGTCGATTTTGTGTGTGTATCTTATCTGCCATTCAGCTCCCTAGCAGAAAATGGGTAGGTGGGACAAAATGACTGCATTAGTAATTACTAACTTCAAATCGAGGGTATTTTAAAATTGAAGTTAATCTTTCACTATTGTAAACTAATCAACAGGAGGTTCTGTTGTCCTTCTCGTGCGCTGCAGGAGAAATGCAAGAAAACAACATTAGCAGTAATAAAAAATGCATTAAGTTTGTGTGAAGGCTTTCTCTGTAAATTGCCATATAATTTGCCTGCCATTGTTTGGCTTAGAATGTGAAATAGATTTTTTGACGCTTTGACAGACTCTTTTGCGTTTTCATTATTTTTTTTTGTGTGATTAGTTTTAAGCTGTAGTTGGCTATATTGAAATCAGCTTCTGTTTGAATATGATGTGCATGAATACTAATCGAGTCATTTGAAGCGCCTGGTTTAAATTGCAGAATATTTGTATGAGGCCGTGGGAGGATAACAGAAGTGGCTGGTCAGTGACAAGATCACATTTGCATAATTCAATATCCAGTGTTTTTTTTTTTTTTTTAACAGGAAAAACAAACCCTGTGTTAGAGGAGAAATGGGCAGGAATTTCTAAGATGGAGTACTTTCAGAAGAAGGCTAGGACTAGTTATGCTTCATATCATACATGCTTGATATGCTGTATAACCTCACTATTATTATTCAAGTTAAGTTAGTCCAAGAGCTAAAATATTCTGGTTTCTCTCCTTAGTGTCTCCTTAGTGTCATTCATTTGACTGATATCTTTTTACCCAAAGCAATTAACAGTTGAGAGAGTATACCAATTAAATGAACTCCAACTGAGATATAATTCCCTGAGATGACAATCAGAGAAAACTTTGAAAAGAACCAGATTTAAAAAAAGATTATAAAGCATTACTCTTCCGTAACTTTTATCTCTTTTTATACATTAATGAAGTGTGTTGACAGGATGTTCACTATGAGCATCACAGCCTTTAAAATTTCACCAGCAGTTCTTGGGTACAAGTCTACAGGGTTCAGGTGAGCTTATCCATTGAAAAGCGATAATGAGACGCCACTGGGACTTTCAGTCTGAATGGGAATGTGGAAAGGTTGAGTACACTGTGAAGAGTATTTTAGAAAATGGAAGAAGGAGACACGGAAAAAGTATTTGATGGGTTTATGAAGGGCGACGGGACTTGAAAAGAGGATTTTATCTAAAAAGGACGATGGTGGTGATCCATACCAGAAGGTGGCGGTAATGCAACAGTGGATGCCAACTGCTGGTAAACAGGAGGAAGGAGAAGTGGAGTGGGTAAGACTTGGAGATAAGCTGTCTTGAGAAATGCAGATCCACTACAGCTGAAACTGAGTCATAAATGCAGAAGCTTCAATCAAAAGCATAGCAGCAGAATAAACCTGGCACATCACAGCAGTAACAATATGTCCAAAATCTGACATTCAGGATTCCAACTCTAGTAAATACCAAGCCAGTGTTTACACAGTAGATTGGTTTAAACAATCCAGGCTGATCACAAAGTGACAGATCATGAGCCCATAGAGAAAGTGTCTAAACAGAAAAATGTACTAATGAAGTTGATACAAGTCTCATTATTTAAGACAAGTTGACTAATCACATTTTTAGTGCAATGGTGCTTTATTTTGAACAACATCAGAAGAAATCCAAATCATTCTGCCATTTATGTTTCACTAGCCGGATGAGAGAGGAAGCGTTTCTGCGGCAAGGATCATTCTTGTTATCTTAACGCTTCTAGAATCTTCCTTACACTGACACATGGGAAAGTCTGCATATTCATTTGTATTGTGCTAATCCGACAGTCCAGTCAATGACTATTGATCCTTATATTGACAGCAGTGCCCTTGTCTCTGAGGACAGCTTGTTTGTCTGTGAGGATATACAGTAGATGAATAGATGTAAACTTTTCTCTGGGCGTCATCACACACACACACACACACACACGCACACACACACACGCACCATTCCTGGCCAACATTTCAGCCTTCCTACTGGTGTCACTGCAATGGGTGTTGCTGCTGAATCAGTACTGCGGCTACTTTGGACTCCAGGAGCTTTAAAATGGCTAATGGGCAAGAAACAAACCTCACTGTACTGTATATATTAAAAACATCCATTAAATTAAGATCTGAAATACAGTGTTTGCTTCTGAATTCTGTTTGCTTCCTTTGTCCGTGCAGGTTCGGCCCACTGTTTGCTTATTTCACTGTCTTTCACAGCTTGCTATTTGAATACACGTATTCAATATCGTGTATCCACAAAGATGGATGAGATGAAGCATATTGGCTAGTAAAAGACTTACGAGGCATGCCACTTTAGAATGTGTGTTAAAACTAGGAGAGCAACTGGCACTCGAGCAAGCAATCCAGAGCTGTTCTTATTTACACTAAACCTCATAGCTTTTGTACACAGAAGGTAAAACCCACTTGGCTAGGTCTCAGAATTCTCATCCTGTGTATGAGCTACAAACAGGTTTTGCTTCGGGCTTAGACTAGGATTCTTCTGTTTGTGAGACACTTCATTGGCAGAGTGAATGCGACTGTGTGCTGAACACCCAGAGGAGAAAAAGCAGATTCTTACCCAACTGCCACATTAAAGATTAACCTTTCTCCAAATGTCAGAATTTCACCTTTCAAAAACCCATATTGTTGCTGTCAAGCAGAAACCCTGTTTGTCCATATTTGGCAATTTTTTTTTTTTTTTTTTTAAGAATTAGTGCTATTGGTCACCCTTTTTCTCTAGCTGTGGGTTTTATGAATATTTAACCGATCAACTCCACCTGATCTAATAGTCTCTTCATGGGGTTAAGATATAAATACAAATTCTAACTGTTATACTAAGTTGAGTTGTTGTAGTTTTATCCACATTTATTAACCGTGTAGTCCATCCGTTATCACCATTAGCATCTTTATGAAGCCTCAGGGCTGTTCAACTGTATCTTGGCCTGTACACTCACTCACTGCGTATCATATTGAAGGATTAACAGCATGTCAGTGAATCCGACATCTCAGACCTCAGAGTAGTGTGCAGAATAAACATCTTTCACTTGAAGGCAGTTTATTTAATGCACTTTACAGTATGTATCAGATTGACTGGTTGCTCAGTTTTTCCAGAAATCTTCAGGAATATTTAAAAACTAAACAAACAAAAGCCTTGTGTCTCAGACACTGTCTGTTGTTGGTTAGGTTTATCTTGTCATTATTTAACATTTTCTTTCTTATGAGGAATTAAAAATGCAGGTTGTCTCATCTAAGACTGTTTTAATGTTTGCTGTTTTCCTTCTGTAAGTGTGAACAGATTGTGTGGCCTTTGTGGATGATTTCCTGGTTGCACACAAACATTTTGTTAATCACAGTTTGATAGACTTTTCTTGCAGACCGAGCACCCCAACATATTGTAAAATTATTAAAGCCTCTTCCTAAAAATAAAATAATGACTTTTTTATGTAAAATTATAATTTAGCTTTATATTGATTCCTCATCATGTGTGCAAAAATCAACTCTTATAGTGTCTAATACTCCCTAGTTATACCTTGGTTAAATCTTGGTTAAATGGTTCAAACTTTCTTTCTTTTTTGCCACAAATTGCATTCATCAGGAGTTTTTTTTCACTAAGATCTGCCCATTAAGCACTTACTATTAATTAAACCATATATTTACACTTACCATTGGCACAATGGAGAAGATATTCAGCGTCCTAACAATGTAGGTATGTTCTGCATGGTCTGTATGGTCAGTCAGTTATGGTCATGTTGGTAAACTGTATTCCCACAAGAGGTATGTTGCATCTCTCATACGCTGTGTCTCGTCCTGTATTGTCCCTCGGATTCTCAGTCCTACCAGCACCCACGTTCTGCAATTAAAGTCACATATTTAGATATCTCCTAATTCAGGTCTTTTGATGAATTGAGAAGCACCTTAGTCTGAGCCTGAAAGGCCTCTTTGTCTAGTCATCACTTTTAAAGTAATTGCACATGCAAGGTCTTGTGCTATGATAGTATATACTGCTTTTATGTCTCTCTCTTGTTCCATTTGGACGCTGTAAAATCCATGTTAGTGATATTAGGACTATAAAATCCTGACAGGTTCTATTACATTACTTAGACTTGCAGATTTAGCATAAGTTTTTCATTGACTATTCGGCATCAGGAATCGCTTTTAATCCTACTTTCTAATCGAGATGTTACCACCACCACCTCCAAACAAGCTGGTAACAAAAACTAGTTTAGCCCCTTTTTTTCCTGTGCATGTAACACTAGTAATAAAAAACATGTAATATTATAAATTATGATGCTTCTAAATAATAATGCCTTCCTGGTAAATGGGACTGTAGATGCGTCACATTGAACCACAGTTTTTTAATGAATAAGATCAGTATTCAGTTATGAATCATGCACCGTAAAGCCACTGAATGCTGTTAATAGCTGTTGGTAACTTTCCCCGAGACTCGTCACCAAAGGAGTACACTGCGTGTTTGTTTAATCTGTAGTTGTATTTCTTACCTCAGATTAATAAAAAACACTGTCTATTTTAACACCTGAAATATAAAGAAGGCTGGATAATCAAAAGGTGAGAGATGGATTATAGATGATGTACATTCAGATAGGTAAGATGGTAACAAAAAACATCAAGAGATTTGGTCTATTAGGCCCTTTACCCATGTTGTAAAGCCTTCATTATCAGCTGCAGGAGAAATGAAGTCAGGAATTAATTAGGTAAAAAACTGTGTCACTGTTGTGTGTCTTCTGAGACCATATCAACCTAATTTCTCACACTTCATTGAATTATTTGTTAAGAAAATGAGGAACAGGAGAACCTGGAAGAATAGAGAATTTAAGATGAGCTTGAATTAGTTTTAAAACCAAGTTGTATCTCGTCAAATACACGTTTAACCCAGATTACATTACTGAAGAACTTGTAATTGTTATTCTCCAAAGAATCACTCAAGGGAAGTACTTACAGAGAATGTAGGTTATATTTTGTATGATTGTTATTGACCTCATTACCTCTGAATTTTAGTTTTCAGTAACACTGAGAGTAAGGATGGTTTAAATAGCAATGTATACTTACTTGAATATAAACTAGAGAATGTGGTCTTAATGATGTGACAGTTTTCTTATTCTCATGTTTTCATTCTATCAGGTCAAAAGTGAAATGCTCTATGAAAGATGATTATGGAAAGTGAAAATCAAATACCTGCTGTAATGAATAATTTTATCTAAGGCAGCACGGTGGTAAAGTGGTTAGCACTGTGGGCCTCACACCTCCAGGGTGGAAGTGGGTTTCCTCCAGTTTCCTTCCACAGTCTAAAGACATGCAGAGGAGGATAATTGGTGTTTCCAAATCGTCTTTAATTATTTTAGCTATCGTGGAGCTTTTAAATGTGTTAATTTGTACAGTATATGCTGGGAGACATTTTGGTGCAGCCAGTTGTGTTCTTACAGTCTCAGTCTTGAGCTTGGGTACTGACTGTGGGAGTTGGAAGAAACCAGAAAAACCTGGCAAAAACCAACATGCAAAGATATTCCTGTGAGTGTATCTTCAGCAGCGCTTCCCTAGGTGTAGTTTTAGGACATTTATTATAGCAGTACTGTTGCATTAGACTACATTTTCTTTTAATAGTAGCTCAGATAAGTAGGAGACAACATTGCTAATAGTTCAATCTTGTTAACAATAAATATTTAGCAGCTTTGTTTTATGTAAACTGATTTAAATACTAGCATGGCATTTATTTTGCTTAATAGAATACTGCAAATGTTTCTGATTTCTGAAAGGTTTTTTTATTTGCAAGCATTTTAATAAGTTAGTGATCAAAATGAATAACATTTTAAATTTTTTTTTTTTCAGTTTAAATCGTTTCACTTGTCACTTGATTCACACTTTTTCTTGAAGTGTAAGATGTTTGCTCTCACATTTGCTTTTACATGCTCACATTTAAAAGTCGCAGAATTTACTTTATAGTGCGAGCTTCAACAATTAGAAAGTCTATTCCTAATAGTGTGCATGTGTACATGCATGTGTACACACGGAAAGTACCAGTACAGGCCTGTGCTGAATGTGTCAACCATGTTGGTCCAAGCATGAATCAAACTGCTCTAATCACTAATGACAGTTCACACAGTGACTCACACCAGCCGCAGTGCTGCAACTCGAATAAAACCACAGCACCACGCATACAGTATGCCCCTAATATAAAAGACTTTTAAGATGGAGCTAATGCTAAACGCGCTACCGTATCTAAATTTTATTTTTTTATTTTTTCTTTCCTTAGAAATGGTAGCGTGTTCCTAAAATATAATTTTTTATCAATATGCACAAGTTTTCCAAAAGACCTGGTTAACATCTAGCAGACCTACTGTAGGAGATTCTTAAATGATTGCTGGAGTCATTTTATTTTAGGGCGGCTTTTTTGTAATCTTATCGCCTTAAAGGAGGAGTAAGAGCAGACAGACAGTGGTTTAGGAACATAATCTTATCTGTACAAGTCTGCTAAAGAGATACATCTTTGCTGTGATTTGTTTTTCTAAAACAGAGTAAAACCATGAGCGTGAAGATTATACCTTAAAGATTTGTATGTTCGTGACAGCAGCGTGCCATTATACTGCTTCTTCACTAAGGTTCTGCCTCAAGGGGGTGTATATTTATTTGATTTAGGTAGAGAGAGCAAAGGAGTAAGAGAGTGATCCAGCATGGTGAGCAGTGGCTGGAGGTTGTATTGGGGTTAAAAAATATATATTTTTCTTCTTTTACTTTTACTCTACAGACGTGTTTTCATCGGTGCTGTGCTCTGGGTAACTACGGTAGTTTAACTTGGTACTAGGCTGCCACATACAGTATGTAGTCTAAGCTTCCTGAAGATTTTTTTGCCATGCTTGGATAAGGTCTGGCTTTTTAGTTCCACCTTTTTAGAGCCAGGCATAGATGCTGGAGGAAGACACCCAGAGACTCCCACATTCTCGTGCTGTGCTTCCACCTGGTACACAGTGTAGAGCCCAAAGTCATGTCGAGACAGGAATCACCTGGTCACACATGTGCTCGTATCTTTTGTCTGACCATGCATTGGACCAGAATAGTCGTTAGTGATGTACGTGAATGATGTCCTTGTATACTGATGATTTCCTTGGTTTCCTGCAATTTCCCAAAATTCAGTGAACTGTTGATGGAGAACAGTCAGAACTAGCGCTTTAAATGAGAGCAGGTTCAATACATTCATGTGTAAGCCAAACCTATTTAGTGTGAACCAGGAAACCCAAAGTCAGAAGTTGTATCATTTTTAATACTGTACCGTATGTGGACCTGCTAATGAGTGTTGAAATGACAACTGCAAGAAAAAAAAGGGGCGGGTCACCATTTTTAACTTTGTTAAATATTCTTTCCAGGTTTGCCAGTATCAAATTGATGATTGAAAATTAAAGTGGGAGACTCGTTTTACTCACAACAAGCCCACGAGGGGGAAAAGTGCAGGATTTTTTCAGCCATCGGCTACGCAGTTTCGTGGCTACATGCGCTGTCAGGGTAGAACAGCTATAACATGGTGACAGAAGGCTTGAGAAGCAGGGCTACTGCTCCGCGCAAATCTCAGCAGGGAAATGTCACACACTTCCTCCACAGGTTCAGCACACACAGCTCGATGCTGAGGAACAGAATGGCCTTTCAGTGCTTAAAGCTGAATCACTGTCTGGATCCCACAGTTCTGGGAGACCTTGATGGTAGCATTTTATGAATGTAACATATGATGTAAACTGTATGATGAAAATGATAATCCTTTTCGGCTAGAAGCTTTTTGATGTGGTTTAGCCGTGACGAAAATATTATTAATGAGTGTTAAGTTAAAGATATATTTGGCTTAAGTTATTGAATTAAAGGGAAATCTGACCCACTTGAAATACAAAATAAGTTTTTGGAGTGTAAGGGAAGGAAATTGATATGATGCAGACATACAAAAGTATAATTTTTTTTGTTTGAAATATACTTGACTTGCTGCATGTAGACGAGCCCGAAAGTATTAGCGAAGATTGATTTTTTTTGCAAATGTGTGCAAATTACTAATTGTTCCAAGTGCGATCCTGTGTGAACTCTACTTTGGATAAGAAGTGTTTGGTATGCCACTTTACATCTCTGCTGTGCAGAATCTGTTACTGTCTCTTTCTTTTCAGTTCGGTGTCAGCCATGTTTCTTCATTGAATATTATAACAATCTGCAAAAATGTGCATGTCTAAAATAATTTTAAAATGCTTTTGTTTTAAAATGAAATGAATTTTTATGTTATCACAAATTGATTCTCTCTCTCTTATTCTCTATGCTGCTCATCCTGTACAAGGATGAGACCTATCTGGCATGACGTGGGGGGACACCCTGGACAGGGTTGCAATCCATTACAGGGCACACACACACACACACACACACACACACTTTCTTACACATACACCAAATTGGAAATGCCGGTTAGCCTACTGGGCACATTGTTGGACTCTGGGGGGAAACTGGAGTAACCTGAGGAAACCCACCAAGAACAGGTAGAACATGCAACCTCCACATGCACAGACCCGAGGCGAATCAAATCCTTGACCCTGGAGGTGCGAGGCCACCGTGCTCACTGCACCTGTGTTTCTATAGTCCTTATTATTACATATAAGCTGGATGCATCTTTAAAAAGCAGTGATTTTATAAAAACATTGTTATTGTATAGAGAAACTTGGGATGTGGCCATTGATAAGTCGCTTGTATTCATTGCATTACCTTTATTTAATGCGCAGGTCAAGCTTTGGGTTCAGACAGGTCAGGATTTTTTTAATTATTACACAAGCCAAGTTATGTTTCATGTCAGATTATGTAATAAATATTCTCTAATGATAGACTTGTGGTTGCATGAAATTATTACATGAGGTCATCAATCAGCACAATCCAGGCTCATGCAGAAACCTGGATTATGTAAATAATTTGTGGTGTCAGATTATTAGGGCTATCTACAGTAATACTAATTTGTACGGTTAAGATAAAATGTATTACTGAAAGAAAACAAGCTTAAGGTGGGCAAAGCCACTTAAATTCATGTGATTTATAAAGAAAGTTTATTAAATCAACACTTTAGTGAGCTTTTAATTCAACCAGTGCACTGTGCAGTTGCCTCCTATTTAAACAAACAGCAGACTTCATTTACAGCAAAAGTGAAGACATGAGGGAGACAAGACAGTTGTGGACTTACAGAACACAGTAAGCTTTATAACGCTATGATCAGCTCATGAGAATGAATAGGCCTGCTCATTTTGGCTTTATTCTTCTTATGAAATTTACCTAAGTATCCACTTTATATACTGTAGCTAAACAACATGGGCAGTCTTTGTGTTGGTGACAGCCCTTCACCTGTGATGACGCCAGGGCTGGTGACACAGATGCCAGCTAGAGTTGTTGTACTGTGAGCTGGTACAATAGGCACCGCGAAGATTTTAGATTCCTCATGGCAGAGCACTCGCACCAATCCAACTAAATTGTTGATTCTACTGCCTTGTGTTTGGAAGGTGAAAGGAAATAGGAGAACCTGCAGTAATCACACACAGACACGGGGAGAAAGTGCAGTGAAGCTCAGGTTTGCACTGGGGGCCCTGGAGCTTTGATCACACCGTTACTTGCTGTCCTCTTGTGTTGCCCATAATGGAAGTCAAAACTGCTCATGGTCATGCTCATTGTTACTTATGTACAGTACATGTTTTATTTCAGTGTAATCCCCTGTTACACATCTGTAATACTAAATAAGTAAGTAAGGATAATTCTACATGCTGGTAATAATCCTGGCACTGCTTTTGCTTTGGGTTTACATTAATTAGTCAAACGGAATTCAAAAGTCATCTTATGTTTAAAAAAAATATATAATAAAAATATTATACAGATGCAACATTAACCAACCCATATTTAACATATAGTATACCTACAGGACATAAATAAATCAACCCCTACTAAAGTCATAGTATATATGATCCAAACCTTGTCATGTTAAAGAAATATTTTGACATGTGAAAGATGTATATTTCAGGCCAGGACATGAGAACGTGCGCTGTGATGCATGACTACGGACACACATGTTCCGATGTCCTTGCTATACAGACAGTGACCTGTGTACCAGCATTTCAGAGAGCCAGTCTGGTCACATGCTGTGCCATACTCCCACCTCCCAGCTAGGCCAATCACAGGGCTCATTTTTCCACATGCGTCACAGGCCTCTGCAAAATCCCATTATAAAATCCACTCTGCTTCTTTAGGCCGGTCATTACTCAAGGTCAGTGAAATAGGGTTGTTGCCCAGCTTGATGTAGTGTCTTATCCCGTCTGCTCGGCCTCCTCAGCGTCCTCTCCTCTCATGCATGCTCGCTTTGACACATAATTTTTTGGTCATGTCAGCCTGTCAGTGCTTTTTTCAATATCTGCTGTCAGCCACTGTCAAAGATGAGCTCTGTTTTGGGACATCCTGTGCATAGTTTATTTTGCCTGGATGGATAGGCTAGATTTAAATAGTTATCTGACACGGTAATGGAACGGCATGTGTGGATTTATATAACATATATTTTTGGGGAAAATTGAGGATATTTGTGATTACTTATTTATTTTTCTCCCTGCTCTCTCATTATGTTGACTAGCTGCATAAGACATCCTCGACCCGGGTTTAATAATTATTACTGAGCTGTAATTGCTTGCGTTGCTGTGATGTATGTGCTGCAGAATTCATAGTGCCAACGGGCTGTTTTGAAAATATTTTATGTTGTTTGCATTGAAGAGCATATAGCCGAGGGAGGATAAGCTTGTTAATTAATAGCACTTCATCATTTTGGCAAAAAAAGAAACAATGGACTACAATATTTGCTCCATTTTGCAGTCTGACTTGCAGTGTAGTTAAATATTTGCTTATTCATTGTTAAAGAAACAATTTCTCTCATGGATTTATTTATTTTTATTAACAGGTTCACCTTTTTATGGTAAAAGTTCTTTGAAGCAAGTGTAGTGTTGAAGTAGTAATTAACAAGCAATACATTTTAGCTCCTTTCATTCATGAGCAAAACATGAGCAAAATCGGAGGGGTCGTTGTTGTAGCTCCTTTAACCCACGACCAGAGGTAGTGACGGGGCTAGCCAAACAGTTATCAGCTAACACAGTAATATGTAGATCAGACAAACCGGCACACTAAATTAGTGCGAAAGCTAAAGTGCATCATGAAATATATCAGAAAATGAGACTGATCAGCATGTCCAGGCCAAGTACAATTAACAGCACTGGATTAATTCAGGTATTAAGATATGCAGAAAGCCTTTTCCCAGACCAGTCCCATCTTCTGCATTATGATTAGTTGCAAGAATTTTACTTGCTCTGTGATTGGTTAGATTGTCAAAGGCTGAGGCACAAGAGCCAATTGTAAAAGATCAAAGCTGGCAGCAGGTTTTTTTTTTTTAAGCACAGTTAAGCTCTTCATGGCCAGTAAATAGCAGTGAATTAGAGAGACTGCATCCTCTGAAGCAAAGTGCTGCATTTGGCGAGTGAGCAAAAGCACCTTAAGACTCGGTTCATCCACCCTTATTGTATTGAAAGCATTGATCTGCACTGTATTTATGATGAATGTGTGTTAAATCCTAGATGTTGTGATAAATGTCATGCTTCCTCTAATAGAGAAAGGCAGAGCACTCCTGAGACGCACACTGAGGCACACCTAATTCATGGCTTCTGTGTGAATTACATTTACAATTACAATTTGGCTGTTTGAGGTTACCTGAGCATTTCATTTTATAAAATACAGATTATAAACCACGCTTTTTCTTTACTATAAAGATTCTGAAGGCGCTATTTTTTGTTGTCTCCTGGTAAAATAAAAACTTAAGGAAATCATGTAGCAAAACTTACAGTAGAACAACAGCCAAAGATCAAAAAGACTCATCAGGGAAATTAGCTTTAGTTATTGACTTCATAGGCATTGCATTCATTCATGTTGTCATGTGACCTGTGCTTATAATAAAAGTCAAATATTTAATAAAAATGCTTGCTTTGTAAGGACTATATTCCTCTCTGTATGATTTTTTTTCACTGAACATTCAGGAGCTGTTAATGTGTTCAGGTGACAGGAAATAAAATATTAGTTAACTTGTTTAAATCGCACTGACACGCTTTAATATTTCCAGAAATATTTACTGTTTATACTTAACAAGATTTTTCTCCTTTTATCACAACCTTTTGTATGAAGATTGTCAGATAATTTGTCAATAACTTGATTTACAATTTTTGTGAGGTACATTTGGAACAGAAGCATTAGAGTGTGACTGTGTGCCTAGAGGTGCATTTATTTAGTTTTATGAGGTGCACATTTTCATGTAGGCTTGAGGATTGATTGATGCGCTGTTCTCATTGACTTTTTATTGCAGTAAGTTTAAATATGGCTGTAATGCTGATTGATAGGAAGAGGATGTGTGGGATGGTCTGGTTCAGTGGTAAAGTTATGGTGGAATTGCTGCTTTCTGTGGCTTTATGAGGTCTATTTTGTTAGTGTTTCTTTCACAAAAGTGCCTCAGATCAGACGTTCTTTAGACCATGTAGGTGCTTCTGGGGTATTTCTTTAATCAATCAACTCATAATCTTTAGTGTTTTTTAGCTTAAGCCTGGCTGATGTGTTTTTTTACTTTTTTTTTAAACATTTATTTGCTCAAATTTCTTTTCATTGCCACATTGTCAGGGTTGCCATAATTCTGAAGGTCACTGGGAACACCCGGAAGGAGCACCAGTCTATTACATTCACATCCTCACTATTTCACAATGTCGATTAGTCAAAACAACGACCTCTTACAGCAAACCCATGCTTTACTCACAAGAACTCATGTATTTGAAAAAAGGTAAACAGTTTTTTTTTAAGGTTTTTTTCGTGTGTGTGGGGGGAGTGTGTGTGTGGGGGGAGTGTGTGTGTGGGGGGAGTGTGTGTGTGGGGGGAGTGTGTGTGTGGGGGGAGTGTGTGTGTGGGGGGAGTGTGTGTGTGGGGGGAGTGTGTGTGGGGGGAGTGTGTGTGTGTGATTTTTGTGTGTAAGTTACTCGAGCTAACATTCAGCATCTCCCCAAATCAATGCTGCACTTCCTGCTAAGAGGCTAATTGGCAGTCAGTGTCCAGAAGGTGACATTTCCCATGGAGTCATGTGGTGAATTATTCACCGGTCTAAACACCAAACAGCGTTCACTGTTGACATCGCCTAGTGATTCAGTAAGAGCGTTGTTGTCTTGTGAAGACATTTAGGTCGCAACTTGCACATATTAGGAGCTATAATATATCACAGTCAGCACATCTGGAGAATCTTAAAGCTCATGACTATAAATAGCAACGCCTGTGAAGAGCTGAAATGCTTAACCTTTAAATATCTGGAATTAATTCAACCATCCATTTGATCCAACTTAATTTAGTCAGTGGACGGTGGTCTAAATCTTTTTAATGGTTTTCAGTGGTTTAAAGACGGAGCGCTCCTGAATTTTCGGGTGAAGTCACAATTCTGCATATCTGATTGACGTCATTGGGACTCAAGCACACCAAGCAGGAGGCGCAGGTTCCTGCAGGGACACTTCCCTGACGTTTACTGTAAGCGAACCGTGCGTTCACGTCCCTGAGCAATAGAGCGCCGTCTTTGTACACACACAAAGTGTTGTGTTTACTTATTTCCAAAAATTTGTTTCTGATTTGTGTTCAATCAGTAAGCATTTGCATTTTCTTTCAATTAATCAAAATTTAAAGTGTAAACTACAGTACATGATGTAGGGCTGGACATCGTCTCTGTTTTCTGACTTATAATTTACAATACCTGGCAGATAGAAAAAGACTCTGTTGTTGGGTTTTCTGAAATCCTAGAGCCTGGATTTGGTTTAATTTCACTTTAGAAATAAGACTAGCCAAATCCTGATTGATTGTGCTCACCATGCATGAAGGAAGAAAGCTGTAATTCTGCCTCGTCATGCTGCTTCTTCTCCAACTGGGGTTTATGGCTTAGGCTCTGGGCTTCTTGGTGATATTGTTACCTGAAAATCAGGCTAAAAGGAAGCTGGTATTCACTAGTTCTGTGGTGATGTTTTAAGATGAAAAACTCATTGTGGGTGATTTGTGCAATTACAGAATAATAAAGAATGTACAGAATAATAAAGAATTTCATTATAAATTATTAATATATGTTATATATTGATATATATGATAATATTATGGTAATAAAATACAAATAATGAATTGGCACCCTGTGATAGGCCTGGATATGCCTCGTGCTCTAAGTCTCCTGGAGTAGGCTTCAGTCTCCCTGCGGCCCTCAGTACAGGATCAAGCGGTATACTGTAGATGATGAGTGAGTGATATGAAAATACTGTTAATAGTAGATTAATATATAATAAAAATACTATTTTTATTTTCCTGTAGTGTGTGTACATTTTCTTTTGGCTGACTCTGTATTTAAGGATGGAAACATCTTAAATTCATTAGCCAAGTAAACAGTGGCCAGTTTGGTATTTCTGTCACCCTGAAAAAAAGAAATGACTGAAAAGGTTAAAGTAATTATTTATCAAAATGTAAAAAGCCTGATAATTTTGTTGGTTCAATACAGATTTACAAACTAGGATTGCTTAATTACAGCAAAATCAGAATGACAATTATTTGGGATAATCAATATTGATATCATGATCACTCATTGACTTTGGAAGTGCTTTTGCTTTTTAACTGTGGATTTTCGTGAATTTTAAATATAATATAATGCATCTGTAAAAAAAAAAAAATAAAGAAAGAAATGTAAAAGAAAATGTCACAACATGCTTCTATTTAGAGGTGAAAGCAAAATGCTGCAAATCAAACAGGTTTTCACTGTGAGTAAGTTGTTGAACAGTGTTTCAGCCATCAACCAAGAGTTGACTTCTTAGACTGTGCTAACAGCGAAGTCATTTTATCGTTTGCACTGGACTGCTCATGGTTATCATTGTTTCCACATACCTGCTTGTGGTAGATTTGTTTGTTCTAATTAATCTGCAAAAAGTCCTGTAAACTAGAGTAAACCTTAGCTGATGTGTGTGATAATGTAGGCAGTAGGATTGAGGTATGTTGCTCCACAATGATGCACAATGTTTAGACATACAGTAACTACATACAGTAACTACATACCAAATACAAACTTTGAATAAAAAAGGACAGTAAAAAAAAAGTAAATCCCTAAAAAAAAGTAAACACACTGGCTCCAGGACTGCCGATTTGTGATTTGTTAAATGAAGAGGGGGTTTATAGTTATCTTGCTATGTGCACAAAGTTTTCCTTTAACACACAAAGATCGTAACTTAGGTTATGATTTGTTGTTCCTTTTAATTTCATTTTGTATTGTATTTAATATGCACAGTATCAGTTATGTGATCTAAAATTCTGTGTGTGTGTGTGTGTGTGTGTGTGTAGGTGTGTGTGTGTGTGTATATTAGCTGGCAGTTCGGTGTCTGACTGAAGACAAGGATTGTTCTTGCTCTGTTGAGGATGTGTACAGTGCTGACCTTTAAGTTTTCTACATTGTTAGGTTTTATACTAATCTTGAAATGTATTCAAATCTAAGTTCAAAGTTCAAATCTAAGTTTAAATTCAAGTTGCTATTGAAAAAAAAAAAAAGATATTCAAGTTCCCTTGTAGAGATGGGAGAGACTTACAAGAGGACAGTCATCACTGCAGCTCTTCACCATCAGGCATCTATGGTAGATTGGCTAGATAGGAGCCATTCCTTACTAAAAGAGATCCCTTAATAGATCCCCTAAATAACTCACAGACCATGAGAAACAAAATCCTCTGATCTGACGACTCAAAGCTTGAACTATTTGAAATCGGGAACTGAGCATTATCTCGTTAAAAGTATCCCTACAGTCAAACACGGTGGTGGCAGCATCATGCTGTGGGAGACTAATCAGTATAGAGGGGAAAATTGATGCCGAAAAATAAAGACCTATCCTCATCTCAAGCTGGGGGTAACAGTTTATATTTCGACAAGACAGCAACTCGAAAGCAAAAAAAACCCAAAAAAAAAACACAGGAGTGGCTTGAGAACACCTCTGTGAAAGTCCTCTGGTGAGAAGTGAGATGCCTGTGCCCATCCAATCTGTTCGAGCTTGATTGACTCTAACAAGAATCATGTAAGGACAGATCTGAGGGGCTGATCAGGGTCATGACTGTGCAGCAAGGAACCACGGGAAAGCTCAGACAGCCTATTAACACCTTAAAACGGCACAATACATGACTAATGATCTACAGTATAATGATATGCTAGAAAAAAATTTCTCTGTTGCTTCTTCAGTTAATAGGTTACAGGCACCAGCTTAAAAAAAAAGCGCTTGTGTAAGCTGGTTTAATGTGCTTACAGCAAATAATGGCATAAATTCTGTTTGTCTCTAACCAGCATTGGACAGGAGATGAAATAATAACTGTTACATCTGTATACTGTGTATCATGTAGTAAATTTGTTTATTTATCTGTGTTCTTCTGGTTATAAATTATACATAATGAAGTTTGTGCACATTAACCTTATAGCCATTGTTTCATTTTAAATTCTACTTTCAGAATCAGTCATCGTTTCTAGCTGTAATCATTTCAGCTCAAGTGTGCTCGATACCTAAGTGCCGATTTGATTTGTATCGCCATTCTGTTAGTATCACCATTGTATCAATACCCCGATTTGATATATAGCTTTAACATTTACTTCCTATTTCTAAACCACTTTATCAAATCATTTTCTCCTACAGTACAACACAGGATGCTGTGCTACCTGCCAATGTGTGAATTATTTAGAGGAACTGCAAAATTTTAGGACTTCAAGTGCAATCATGTATGAATTTAAAATTCATTTAAAAAAAATCAATTTTGGTATAGGAATACGTCAATTACAGTACTTAACTAAATAAATGTTTTCCTATCTCTAGTGTGCACATACATTTTTTCCCAGTCCCTAAAGTATTTCGTGTAATGTATAAAAGTGTTTTCTTTCATTGCCACATTTTTTTTTCAAACCTGCTATTGGTAAAAAAGTCTAGTCAGTGCAAGCTCACTATGCCCCCTAATCCCCCTCCCCCCCAACCCACAATGCTCCACACACCCCTGAAACAGACTCATGATCTCTGTTTCATCTACTGGCTTCATCACAGGTGGCGGAGGCTCATTTTTTTGTCTCTTTTTCCACAGTCTGTTACTCTGATAAAGAATCTTATTAAAAATGCAGTGAGGAGTTTCTCATTGTATAATGCAGGATATCAGTAAAATAACAAACACACTACCATGTATAATGAAAGCTGGGATTCTGCTCTCTACTGTGCAAGAGTGAAGCCTGGCTGAGTCAACAACAGCTGTGCCTGATGTATGGAAAGGAGGCCAGGTTATATGTGGAACACTGCTAAGGGGTGTTTATCCAGAAGAGGAAACCTTTTCAGCGATAATACCCGAGCCAGGGAAATGATGGTCATGACAGCTGGACTTGCTTTTCCACGAAGATGGTCCTGTCCTCGGCTGATACAGACAGCTGTTCTCTGAGGACTTGTAGCTTCAGTCGCTCGATAGTTCAGGACTGGAGTTTCCTACAGTCTACCCGAGCCTTCAATAACGAACTGGACTCAATTTTAAACACATCTCCTGTTATACTGAACTTCCAGTCTCACACAGTATGACTGCAGATCAATCCCGGCTATCCGTTATCACCCAAATGAGGACGAGTTCCCTGTTGAGTCTGGTTCCTCTGAAGGTTCCTTCATATTACTATCTCAGGGAGTTTTTCCTTGCCACTGTCGTCCTCGGCTTGCTCAACAGGGACAGTCTTATCATTTTGATTCATACACATTCACATCTCAGACAAACTTAAATAATTCTTTTGATCGTGTGAAGCTGATTTGTGACAATGACAATTGTTAAAAGCGCTATACAAATAAAACTTTATTGAATTGAATTAAACTTGCACACATCATTTCTCTTATGATTCTGGTTGCTAGCTATGGCACATTCTTTTCATATATCGTTCTAAAAGATTTCTCTCGCTTTACTTGTTTGCCCACCTTAAATGCATCATATACAGCAGCTGTAATATTTTACACTGACTTTTAGAGAATTTCCAAGCATTCACAGATTCACACTTAGAAAAGATAGGACATCAATCAGTGCATAGTAATTACTTTAATATGGCTGCTCAAATCACTTGACCTTGTTCTGGGAACTAGACCATAGCCAAGGTTGAAATAGAAGCTTGAAAGTTTCAGTATGTCAACACAGGGCTCTAGGACTGCCACCTCCTGTTGAACAGTCCCCTATCACTGATCTGACAAGCTGTCAACTGAGGTGCCCAGTTTCAAGTCTTAAATGTTTGAGGTGTCCACCGAGCGAGTGGAGAGGCTTTTTCGGGTTTTGGCAATCGGAGCAGGAGCTCCTACCATCTCACCTTCGGACAGGTTATCAGGACCCTTTCCACTGGACGAAACTTAAGCTTGACCAGTGAGAGATCAAGCCCGATCACAGGTTTTAGATAAGAAACTAATCAGTATCTATACCTGCCCACTTTAATACACATACAGTACAGTATGTTGTCATGTTATTTGTTTATTTGAAGATGTATAAAAGTTAATATCACATCTCCCCATAGATATAATACACAGCAAAGGGTGGGGAGAGTACCATGTGACCAGACCAGGACATGATTTTGTTTTATGTATTTATTAATACAGGACTTGATTTCCTCGCTCTGCTGACTCAAACATTTTTACTGGTGCAGTGCTCAGGCTTTCCCATCTGTTCCTTAGAATTTCATTCTTTAGGCAGAAATTATAATTTTAGTTCCATATGCATTATTGGCCTACAATGTCAGTTAAGTATGGCAATATTTTGCGTGAAGTATAAATTAGATTTTGGCTAAAACCTTGACTTTCTCTTCTGTTTAGGGGCTTCATATCCTTTCTGCTCTTGAACTCTCACAGTTGTGGACGGATATGTTATTGTCTACACTTTTTCTGCCTGTGGCTTCAGTATTAAAACAAAACAACAACGACAAAAAAGTCAGCAGCGTTCCTTCATCACATTGATGCAGCAGTGATAGCGCTAAGCATATTAACAGCCTCCAGTGTAGGTGTCCAGCATCAGGTTACTGTGAGGTGCACTAACAGATAAAACATTAGGCAAGCTGATAGCAAGGGTGTGCATTTGTGCATGTTGGTGTGCTATTCCCCATAGCATAGCAGCTATTTGATAGCAGTAGTTCCCGTTTCATCTGATCAGGCGATATTGCCCATCTCGCGTGGAGCAGCTGAAAGAAGATTAAATGATTTGACCCCTGAAGCTCTAAGCTACACCTTCTCCACTCCCCTGTGCTGGGACACTTTCTCCAACCAGTGGCCAGACATATGACAGATGAAAATGCTGTCTATCAGAGCTGCTTAATTCCTGAGATCACACACATACACACAGAGGAATAAATTTCATCTGATGTGTTCCTTACTGAGCATGTGTGTGTGTTCCTATCAGCTGTGTAACTTGGGTCAGTATTTAAAAACCCCCGAGGCAGAAGAAAACATGACCAAGCCCTACGCCCATCTGGCCTGAAGGAATTACGTATAGCCAGCACACTTTTAGCTGGTTTTGTGTTTTCCTAATTGAGGTTCTCCTCAACACCTGGTGAACACCTGGCGCTTTTACGTGTTTGTGATCCTCGTCAAGCATTTGTCATTTCTAGGGTGTTTAAAAAAATGCTCACATTTTTGTAGCAGACAAGTTGTGTGGGATTTGTTAGCATCCCCTTACTAAAACTTCATTGACATGTTTGTAGGATTAACTGATCTATTATGTCGACTAATGTACGAGGAGGAGACAAAATGATCCGCACTCCGGTAATATGGAAACTTCTCAACAGCGCTTTCCGTTTAAGGCTACTGTCTCCCAGTCGCTGTTGTGCAGGTGTGAACGTGTTACATTATTTCATTTGTAACTGTGGTGCGAGCAAAAATGGATGCCCTACTTTTGTCTCGAAGAAGTGTTGTATGGATGGAAAAAGAAGTTCAAGGAAGTTCCCACAGGTGGTAGCGATCTAGAAGAAGCTGCACGCCTGTCCACATCTACGGCTGATGACAAACATCTGCACGCTTCCGCCCACACTGTCGATTTTCTGTTTTGAGGCAAGATGACCACATTGCATCCTTTTTGTAGTTCTGATCTCGCTTCATCTCCTGACTTTGACCTGTTTGGTCTCCTGAAAGCTGCCTTACGAGTACAAAGATTCACTTCTGAAGAAGAACCGAAGACAGTGGAGCATTCCTGGCTTACAGATTAGCCTAAAACATTTTTTAATGAAGGAATGCGAATGCTTGTTGACAGTTTGTGAACAAAGATGGACAAACTCCTTGAAAAACAAAAAAGAAAATGTTGAAAAATTATGTATTTGTCTTTTTTAAAAGGTTAATTTACATAAATTCTATGGCCAGAGTGCCAGTATAATATTTATGCTCTGTTATTAGCTCCTTAAGCAAACTGATACAAGGTTCTTATTGAAATGTCTAACGGTTTTCTTTTCTTCTGTCTTTCCAGGTGGTATTAGTCTTTGCTCTCAGTATTGGAGCCCTTGGAATATACTTCATAGACTCATCTGAGTGAGTATTACACTTTCCTAGTTTTCTTGGCATCTTCTCGGGGCTCCATGGTCTATAGTCGCCAACATCTAATACATTTTACACTGTACAACAGATGGGCATTATTAATTAAATTCTTATTTTTAAACCAAATTCTGGTTACAGTTTCCCTGAAGAGAAGGCCCATGTTGTTTTTTAGCTTGCAGGCAGATTCTTTGCTCACACGTTTCAGGTACGTCTTATATCATGACTCATAAGTGAATGTTTTTTTTTTCCGCCTGTGCAGTATGAGCATTGCTAATGGAGCATTTGCTGGCTTATTGTGCCAGCACAGAGCACAGGTGGGCACATTCATCTGTACCAGGATACTATTTTCCCATGTAGGTAATGATACATTTTAATGTTCCCTCAATTGGCTGTTATGCAAAGTGCGCTATTAAAGAAATCACGATCTTTGTCCTGGTCCCAGCACAAAATAAAATCCAGCCCCGGGTAGCGTGATTATTTTGTCAATGGAAGCCAAGTGAGTCAGTTTCCATGGTTACATCAGGTGGAAAATCCCTGGTGCCCTCTCATCCCATCCCCCCATGATCCTTAGAGACAAGCGCACTCTTCCTTTGCCCAGCTGTTGCCCAGGCAACCAGGTAGCACTGCGAGCAAATGGAACTCATATTTCCTTGTGTTCTGTGCCTGCTGTCATCCTGCCTTGGGGTAGCAATGACTTTGTCAGTTCAGGCTTAATACCACAACCTGGAGGACTGAGCGCTTGCACAAGAATTAAGAGACGCCAAGAGTGCTGGAATAATAGTATAATTTATCTGATTAGCAATATTGCATCTATGCTGTTTGTCCAACATTTGTGTAAGCTGAAACTTGCCGTACTTCCTCAGGGGGTTTCAATCTGCTCTAAAATTTTATATATATAAAATGTCAAATAGAGCTTCAGGCACTTGGTGTACTTTTTTTCCTGCATTTAAGAGTTACTAACATCTGTGGTTTAGCCATAATCTGTAAAAATAAATAAAATAAATTATGACCCCTTGCTGCAACTACAGAGGCTTTTTTCAGATAAATCAACTGACTTGTCTGAATTGGTTAGACAAATTCAGGCAAGTCAGTAAGATCCAAAGGAAGCTTATGGTAACAATTAATTTTCTCTTTGTGCCTACTTGATCTAGGTGAATTTAAACTATAAATTCACAAGGTATTGATTTTTTTTATATTTTGAACTAACAGAAATAAAGACGTCAGGACTATGCAGGCTTTGTTGTTAAATAATGGAGGTGCTGCTTATTAATAAGTAGCCGCCACATTCAAGTGTTGCCTTGCTGTTTTTCTTGTGTTTTTCTCAGATGTTTAAAGGTCCCACACATCTCATAGCCCCCTTCAGTATATGCGTATAAAGTATTAATCAAAAGTTTGGACACATCTTCCCAGTGTTTTTTGTTAACTGTTATATTTTCTACATTCTATAACAATACTGAAATTGATGCATATGGAATAATTAAGTAACAACAATAAGATTTTTTTTTTTAACACGAAGGTCAGCTGTTCTGGAGTACTGTAGTTCTTGCAAGAACAGTATTGTCAAGTGCATTTGTAAAACCCATCAAGCACCATGATGAAACTGTCTCCCAAGACCATCCCAGGAAAGCAAGACAGAAACTTAGTGTACCTCTGCTGCAGAGGATTTTAGGCTTTATAGAGGATAAGTAGCAGACACATCTCAATATCATATTATAATATTGCATATTTTGGATGCCCTTAGTGTCGTTTTATAATGTACAACAGATAGAAATAAAAATAGGAAAGACCATGGAGTGGACCATGGCAAGGTTGTATTATATGACTGGTACTGCATGCGGTGATGCTCCAGCTAAAATACTCCTCAGATGATGCATTTTGGTGGCAAAGTGACAAAGTGTTTAAGCACTGTGGCCTCGCACCTCTAGGATCGAGGGTTTGATGCCCGGCTCGGGTCTGCGTACGTAGAGTTTGGACTCCTCCCACAGTTCAGGTTAGACTACTGTGAGTGCCCTAAGTGTTTCTATACATGTGTGCGTGCCCTGCGATTGATTGGCATCCTGCCCAGGGTGTATGCAGCCTGCTTCCTTCCCTGTATAGGATAAAGTGTTATAGAAAATGAATGAATGAATAATGCGTTTCTTTCATATCTCAGGCTTCTCTTCCAAACACACCATCTCAGTGTCTGTATACAGTAAATGAGCTCCTGCTGATGAGCATCCCACAAGAGAGCAGTAGAGCTGAGCAACGCACTAGGATAGGGTACCTGCTTATACTGTATGAGGTCACATTAAGAAGGAATTTGCTTGTTTATGCTCCAGCCAATACAAAAAATGGAAAAAAAGACAAAAGGCCAGGGAATGTGGCCCCCAGTGGTAAAAGCCCACCCTATCATCTGGAGTTTGATCGCAAGTTCAAATCCTGTCATGCTGTATATGATGCCCTCCTGCAGCCGGGAACCTTGAGGGGGCTGATTGGCCAAGCTCTCTCGGGGAGGGTTGGGAGGCACTTTAGCACTCTCACATCAATCACGGCTCTAGGCAATCTTGGGTGTCTGTGAGCACACACACAAGCAGAAGGAGTGGATAGCGCTATCGTTCGAGTGTCTCGAGGGAAACACATGATGGCCTCCACCCTCCCTGATTGGTAGTTGTAGCCTTGATGGGGAAATGCCATGATGACGGGTAGGAATTTGGCTATTACTAAATTAGGGAGAAAATCTGGAAAAATATTAATTAAAGAAAAAGCATGGAATGTTTTTTTTTTCCCACAATTTTTTACATGCACATGTAAAAAAAAACACTTTCACATAAGATTTCCTCTGTAAGGGGGGGTGTGGGGAAAAGTTATCCCCATAGGCTTGTGGGGATGGATTGTGTGTGGACGCACTCAAATTCATGTAGTGAATAAAAAGAAAGGCTCATTGTGGAATGTGTATAATTTTGCATTATCTAGTCATTTACTATGGTTCAAGGACTCATACCATCTGCAGTGTTTGTGTGACTAATACAGCTGCTGTGTAATTACCGGTGTCCCCTCTGGGTTTTTTCCTTTGGAGGTAAAATTACAATACTGCCACACAATATTAACACTACACCAGATTTTCATTAAAGTTGACTATACAAATTGTCATATAAAAGCCAACATGTAGTCTTCATGTAAGCAGTGAACAAGTGCTGACGTGGTTCTCGTTGTGTATAGAGCTGTGTATTTAAGGGGCCTGTGGAAGCAAACTTTCTCAGACAGTGTACAGAAGCCCTGATAGATAATAGTGCCAGGGTCAGGACGCTATCAACAAACTTTAACTTGCCCTATATACTCACTTAACACCATTAACACCATACTTGCACTCATTTTTTATAGCCTGTCCCAGAGGACCCGGTGTACACCCTGGGTGGGGTGCCAGTCCACTGAAGGGCACACAAGCACACATTCACTCTCACGCTATGGGAAATTTGGAAATACCAATTAGACAACTCTGCATGTCTTTGGACTGTGAGAGGAAACTGGAGTAGCCGAAAGAAAGCCATAAAACACAGGGAGAACATTCGAACTCTGCAAACACAGACCCAAGGCAGGAATCAAACCCTCAATCATGGAAGTGAGGAGGCCATGGTACCAACCACTGCACCACCATGCCTCCTGGAAAACACTACCAATACTGCACATCCCCTTCTTTGCTCTGACAGCAGCTTTAGATTCTTGTGGTCTGGGATCTACAAGGTGGTGGAAACATTACTTTGATTGCCAAGGGGACACAAGGGAAACCCACACAACACTGGCCATAATGTTTTGTAATGTTATGGTT
This sequence comes from Clarias gariepinus, assembly GCF_024256425.1. Lineage (NCBI taxonomy): Eukaryota > Metazoa > Chordata > Actinopteri > Siluriformes > Clariidae > Clarias > Clarias gariepinus. The sequence goes on from NC_071107.1 coordinate 20,464,514, forward strand.
GACTGGTCTATTTGGAAAGTTCTGCAAAACATATTGTTTCAGATCAACAAGACTTACACTCTAAAGGTCATCTACAGTATACTGTAGGTGTAAATAGGATCATGTGGTGCATGTCAGGAGACTAGGAGATGCATATTGTAACACTTTTGTATCACAATACATTTTTTTTGCTATTCTGTCCCATTTTTACTGTGTAATATTTTCATTCTGGCTCCAGTGCTGATGGTTTGAGTTTACAAACAGACACTTGCTGATAAGTCGATTATATAGTGGAGCCTGTCTTGAGTACTCTAATGTCATTTCTGGGCTTGTCTGACATTTGACACAGTGTTGTGCTAATGTAAAGTCATTTGTGTGTGCATGTGTGTGTTTAGCTCTGTGATTGAATTATATACTTTTTTTTGGTCTAATGTTTTATATTGGGGAATCTAGAAGTAAGGAACAGGCTGTTACTGATCTGACCAAGAGGCAACAGTTTTAGGGTTTAGTGTAATGCAAATGGATAGAATTTAATTGTATTTTAAAATTTGTTGGAGCAGCAGCTTGTATTTTATGTCTTGTCTGTGTTCTCATTAGGCTGAAACTAGGACACTTTACATGAGCCTTCTTAACCCTTCACCTGGTCAGCTCCAAATCTGGCAGTGACAGCAGTGCTGAATGCTCAGACCTGATCTACTGTTTAAAACAGACTAAAGCTCTAAAGGTCCAGCACCATGGCAGTTAAACCCTCTTCTCCTACTGTTTTCACCCCTGAGATGTGTGTAAACAACACACACCTTCTCACTCTATGTGCCATCTGTGCTAGCATTATTAACTGACCTCTGTCGCTGCCATGACTTACACTCTGAGCTGGTAACAGATCATCTTTTTTCAGTTCATCCTTTATTTCACTATAAAACAATCCAAGCACTCTGTCACACAGAATGTCTAGAATGAAAAAAAAAAGGAAACATGTCATATGCCAAAGTGTCATTGGTGTTTAAATACTAAAAGTAATGGTCCATTAAAAAAGGCCCTCTGAACACATGTGGTATTAGTGATTTTTACTAAAATGCTGCCTAGGGTAACTCTGAATTTGACGTAGGATGAAATGCTGCACTGGCTGCAGTGGGGAAGGCAAAGAAGCGTCTTTATTCCTGCTTGAGAGGCCATGCTGACCTCACAGGGAGATTTACACAGCTCAGTGGATACACAGCCCTCTCTGGTGGCCAAACAGCATCCTCTCCAGATAGCGGCACGGGGCCTGATCATGTTTTGATAACTCACAAGCATGCTGCTAATTGATCATTATGGATTGCTTGTGTTTGTTGTTGATATGGATGGTAAAGTGGTGCAGTGAAACTACTGTCACACTATGTCTTCTTTTTCTTGTAATATTTCTTTTTATTGTACTGTACATGATTACGTGTGTAACACTAGACATTGTTATTAACAGACACCTCAGAATGTGTAATCATTAATCGTCGTTTTTAATATAGGCTTTGTTTAAATGTTTTTATCACCCCAACCAAAGTAAACATTCTTGGAAAATAGACTAAAGTTTTAAAATGCTGATTTTCTTCATGATTAATCTCTACATTAAATATAAATACATGATTCACATCTGTAGTTCTTGTTTTATCAATCTGTAAGATTTGTTCATTTGATGCTAGAAAAGAGAAAAAAACATTTTAAATACATGGGAAAAGAGGTTTAAGTAAGCTTGTCACTTCTACCATCATTTAATTGAATGATTATGAAGGCGATTTACAATACCAATTCTATATACTGTAGCTCGGCTTTTAAAAAGTTTCACAGTACATGCAACCTTACATTAACTTACATTATGTCGTCGCCGTCCTGTAGACTTTTTTTCTTCTAACTGGCATACTATATACAGTATAGTACAGCTACCATCTGTAGTGGAGATGAGCACTGAAGCGGTATGAAGAGGTCTGATGCGGTTGACTCTTTTTTTTTTTTCTTTTATCCTTTGTCTGGTTTCATTATTCATAATGGGACTTTACCCCTTTGGACACGGGTCTCTTTTAGCTCAGTGTGCACAATGGAGGTATATCTCCAGTATTTAGGCCAACGGAAGCGAGGCTCTTATTTAAGGAATGCATTTATTTGTGTCCCATTTGTGCTGTATTCGTAAGTGTGAGCATGGCTGCTCTTTAAAAGACTCATGCTGCTCCTGCTGCAATGCAGGGATGAATAATACACATAGTTTAACTCCATTGGAGCATCCCTGTGCTTTTAAATCTCCCACACACTAGGAGCATGATATTTAAGCTCAAATTCACTAGATGGAAGAGAGTGAGAAAATGGTCGGACTGAAGGAATATCAAAAGGTAGAGCATTTCTTCAAGCTTATAATCTAGGCTTGACATGATCTTTTCTTTACATGAACATCTGCTTGAGCATGCATCAGGTTTCAATAGAGAAGTCTCAAAATTGTGCTCTTTATTCATGAGGGGGGAAAAACAGCAGTGCTGACTCAGAAAAACTCTCTGCAGCACCAGGTTCTTATCAGTGAGGCAGAACTGGGGGACAGAAAACTTCTGCAAAGCAGAGGCGTGTAGCTTGGCACCATGCAAGCATCAATCAATAAAGAGATAAGGAAGGGCATTTCATTTTACTCTGCTGTGAAACTCTCGTAATCAATTTACATGAAAGGAGCTATCTATCCATGAGAGATTTCTGCAACCTCATGGGTTTCTGAGCATGAAGAAGCAGTGTAACACAATATTATCTGTATCTGTATTCAGTTATGAATCTAAAGCAGCCATAACCAAATTAAATGTGAATGTTAAGTCAAACACAGGACTTGTTATGAAATTTCTCTTAAATAAAGCCAAAAAAAATGACATTTTCAGAAAACTTCAAGCACAGTATTGTGATGAGACTCATAACTGCAGTAAAACATTTGAATGGCGCAAACATTTTAAAATCGTCCATACAATATGTCTGTAAAAGGCAATCCCTGATTGAGGTGGGTCGTAGCACGAAGCAGTCGCTCCCATGAACATTTAGCCAGTAGAACGCCTAATAACTTGAAAATTATGCAGAATTTCGGAAGATAGTCATCTGTTCGTGGGAACTGTGTACACAATCATTCATGAAACCTTGGGAGTTATTGCCACGTTCTCTGGACAGTACTGGCTCCAAGCAATTTCCACATGTTTGGGCTTTAAAGGAGTTCTTGAGAGGCCAGCAAGCACTCCTGAAAAGCTGGGATTAGTCCAATTGGGATTATAAAGAGAAATATAGCTAGTTCTGTTATTTACATTTGTGCATTTGACAGATTCCCTTATCCAGAGCAACTTATATTTTTGTCGCTCAAGGGCCCAACAGGACACCTTGGTGGTCATGGGACCACTGAACTACCCCTGACCTATTTTGCACAATCAAAAGTCCTGGTTTGACTTGAACGGCTTGAACTTGGAGCTCAGTCAGGAAGGGTATAAGTCAGACTACTGGAGAAAACCACTGAGGAGACAACAAAATTAATGTGTACTTTCACAATTTTTTTTTATCAGTTTAAAGCAGATCAACACTGTGTTCACAGTGCTGTGTTTGTGTTCAGTAATGCTACCTTGCACACACAGTTGAAGAGCTAAAAGTGTAACTTGCCAGACCTTGTGAGCACTGGGCTATTATGTTGTAATGGTAGCTACATGTGTACAGTAAGCTGCTCTCCTTACTCATTCCTCCTGTTCTTAAGGAGCAATGCTTTGTGTGTTTTCTCCTTCAAGTGAACCGTATGCGGAGGGTGCTTCAGGGAGAATCAAAGCACACAGGCTATTTTTAGTGTCCCAAAAGAGGTTGTATATGTCTGGTACCCTTGCAGGTGCTACATCATTCCTATTTTAAAAATGGCGCCTTGACCTAAATCAATCACGGTTGTATTAAGTTGGTCCTGTTGCCTTCAGGAGCAGATCTCTCTGCCTGTTATTGCACAGGGTCTTGCTCTGACCTAGGGTCACCTCTCTCTCGATGCTCCTGCTCCTCTCAGGGCCGTTATCTAAACATTTTGGTTTGCTGCCGTCTTTTAAACACATTTAAATTTTCTGCGCATTACTACTGTAAATAGTTGTTCACGTAAGAAAGGAGTTTAAACAGGACACACGATTCCCTGGGTGTCAAACCTTACACACAGTGTCTCACTTTTGGCTGCAGCAGTAAAGACCTGAGGCCAACTAGTGTAATGTCGAGCGTTAGTAGAGCACCTGTGCTACAGTAGGTCCGTCCCAGCCACTGCGCTGTCCCTCAGAAATCTCCGCTTGACCTAAAATCAGGCATGTTCTATATAAAGCCTGTGGAAGACAAACTGTCCAGGTTCTTGTGCTGGGACAGCATTGAAGGAGGTGGCTTACGTAAGCTAAGTTCCTGGCTTATTCTGCCTGGACAGCATTTGACACTGTATAGTGACAGTGCTTTTGTGAAGGAGGTTCTTTGTGTTTCCTAGTTCACGCATGTACAGAGACGTCTTTTGCACTCACGGATCATTGGATTATCTCTGTTTCCGTGACATATTTTGACTCTGACTGCGACAGCTATAGAATTAGCTTTCTGGCAGGCTCGTTTTCTTTACCTCAGCATTCGCCCTTCAGCTCTGAGCTTTTATCTAGAAGTCCTTCCCGATGAAGTTTATCCAGGCTGAAGGTCAGCAGGTCACGTTATGGTGAGACAGGAGTTGGAAGAATTGTACTATAGGGCGTGTACAGATCATACCAAATGGTTCACTGCCTCAAGGAGGCTATGTGTACACCCAAAAACATCTGCCCATGTTTGAAGTCAATGGCAACGTAACATCTGAATGTTACTTGGTAAATAATTACGAATGTTGAAGTGCTGTCTTGTTCTTCAGAAATAGATTAGATGGTTTACAGTAAAAAATCGGCTGAAGTTATTTATGCATTTCCCGAGCACTTAATAAGGAACACTACGTTAATACTGGGCTCACTTTTAAAGCAGCCTCAATTTTTCATGTCACAGATTCCACGAGATGTTGAAAACGACCCTTTGAGATTCTGATCTATGTTGGCATGGTAATTTTCAAAGGGCGCTTTCATGCTGTGAGTCTCCTGTTCTACCATGTCCCAAGGTGTTCTGTTGAATTCTAATTTTTGCCTTATCATGGTACATTATCATGCTGGCAGAAGAAATTCCTCACACCATTACACCACTTCCTTCAGCCTGAACTGATACTGTAACATAAAGTAGGGTGCGTCTATGAATTTGTGCTATTGGTGCTAGATTCTGATCCTACCTTCTTTGTGCCCCAATCAAGCATTGTCTGAACAGGTTATTTTTCAGTCGTTCAGCTGTCCAGTTTTGTTAAACCCACTGTAGCCTCAGCTTACTGTTCTGGGCTGACAGAAGTCAAACTGTCCATCTCATGAGCTCTTTCTCTTTTTTTTTTAATTGCACCGTTCTGAGTAAACTCTAGTTATACATGTAAACCCCAAGATCCTTGCAGATGTTGATAGTTAATGCAAACCTTTCGCAAAGCAGCTTTCTCATATATGCATGATTTTTTTTCCACTGTACTCCTTTCACACAAATGGCTGATTAGATAATTGCATGAAATGAGCGCATTGGCCAGAAATTACCTGGGAAGCTACAGTAAATGCTAAACCAATAATAATAAAAAAAAAAAAACACAAATAGCTTTGCTTATTCAACCATGCAATCTATGCCTTGTTTACATTTTAGCATTTTTGTATTAATTTCAAGGCTAGGTAGTCCATAAATAATTGAGACTTGGTATGGGATCAATATTAATGCCACTGAAAGGGCACTACAACATTAACCTCACCACCGGGACTAATGGTTGTTTATGAATCTGTACCTTTTAACTTAATTGAATCAGTCAGCAGTTGTTTTAACCCTTGAACTTTAGTTGCAAACTGATTATCCTGATTGATGTATTCTTGGGAATTTATACCTCTTGTGAAGGTTCATAGGCAAAATGATTGCACAGTGTGTATGTATGTATGTATGTATGTATATATGTGCTGTCTATGTGCTGAATATATATTCACACGCACACACATGCGTGCACACACTTTGGATGACATTGTATCCAAATATATCAACTTTAATATGGAGTTGGTCCCCCTTTTGCAGCTTTTGTGGAAGTCTGTCCACAAGATTTTGGAATGTTTCTCTGAGAATTCGTGTTCATTCATTCTGTAGAGCATTTTTGAGGTCAAGCACTGATGTTGGATAAGAAGGCCTGGCTCAGAATCCCTGTTTCAGTTCATCCCAAAGGTGCTTGATGGGGTTGAGTTCAGGGCTCTGTGTTAAGGCCAGTCAAGTTCTTCCTCACCAAACTCATCAAACCATGTCTTTATAGTCCTTGCTTTGTGGACTCGGTCACAGTCATGTTAGAATAGAAAAGAGCCTTCCCCAAACTGTTACCACAAAGTTGCAAGCATAGCATTGTCAAAGATGTCTTGAAATGCTGAAGCATTAAAATAACCCTCCACTGGGGATAAAGGGACCTGCATTCAGTAATTAACAGGTTTGTGTAAAGTCAAATTCTTTTACAATTCTTATAACTCCATGGTCTTTCCTGATTATTTCTTTCACATTGTAAAACAATTCTGAAGGCATCCAGAATATGCAATAATCTCCTTTGAACAGTTAATGTTGAGATGTGTCTGCTACTTATGGTCTGTAAAGCCTTCATAATGCCTCTAATCTGAGGTTCTGTTAATTGGTCATTTTTCAGGCTGATAACTCTACATTAACTTCTCCTCTGCAGCAAAAGTATGTTTCGTGTACATTTTCACGAGAGCCAGTTACATTGTGGTGCTTGATAGGTTTTGAAAATGCACTTGACAATACTGTTCTTGTAAGAACTAGTCTTAAAGTAACATCTAACTGTTGTTGTTACTTAATTTCCTAATGCCATATGTGTATTTCATAGTTTTGAAGAAAGGCAGTATATAAGGTGGCAGTATATTACAAGAGTGAATTCCCTTCACCATTGCTTTGTATTTATACTTTGTGTTGTTATCATGGAGAAAAGTGAAGAATTGCTCTACAGTAGTTGTGAGGTTGTCTGCATCAAGGACATCAAGCTACTTCAGTGGTTTATTTTTCTGAAAATTGCAAAAGTAATTTTAAAAGTGTTATTTGTCATCATGGTTGTAAATAAATTACATAAGTCAATTTAATGCTTTCTGAAGCCACAGTATGTAAATGAACTTGAGATTTAAAGTCTGATTTTGTGTATTGCTTTTGTCTCCATAGCCCTATAGAATCCTGTCAGAATTTCTACAAAGACTTCACGTTACAGATCGACATGGCCTTCAACGTGTTCTTCTTACTCTACTTTGGTCTGCGTGTAAGTGCTTCTCCTGTACAAATCGAGATCATTTTACAGTCAGTTTGGAGTAATGTGATTGTTTTATCTTACAGATACAGTAGCTATTCAGATTGTGTCTAATGTTTGTGTATACCTCCCATGTGTCACTTCTTGTCCCCAGTTTATTGCAGCAAACGATAAACTGTGGTTCTGGCTGGAGGTGAACTCTGTGGTGGATTTCTTCACGGTGCCACCAGTGTTTGTGTCCGTGTATCTTAACAGAAGCTGGCTGGGTAAGTCTCTACTCGTCTGTACGCTCCCTCCTGTTTCCTCTTCACTCCCCCCCAGTATTAAAGCCACAACAGTCATCAAGAGTAGCAGAGCCTCTGCTGCAGAGACCAGAAAGACCAGACTGGAAGAAGACAAGACAAGACGAGTAATGATAGTGATAAGGTGGCCAAAGCAAATGTTAGGGCAGCTTATCTTATTAAATTTAAGCCTGGATATATGGGCACCTGAGTTGGTGTCACATTGTGTTTCCTGAACGGCTGAGAATAGCTCAGAAATGCCACCTAATGGACATGTGAGTGACGGCACAAAGATGCAGGTTACAGAGTGACACGCAGAAAAGAGAAGGAAATGTCCTGGACTGGGTTTATAAGAGTGATTCTTCAGCTCTGAAACTAACATAGCTGGGGACATTAAGAGGGTTAAGGAGAAAGAAAGGTATTAAGATGGAGTTTTGTGTTTAGGTGAAGTAGTCAGAATGATGCCACACTGAGTTGCTTTTCTGATTCTAATGCTTTTTTTTAGGTTAGAAGCCAAGAGTAACCTGTAGGTTAGGCAAAAGTGCAATGTCACTAAACTGGCGGAAATTCACTTGTGTGCGCGCACGTGTGTGTGTAAGCACAGCTGTCAGTGAGTGCATGTAAGTAACTGTTTGTCTTTTGGCGGGGGAGGACGAACACTAACTCTGTCACTCAAAAACACTGCAGCGTACACAATAAATACAAAAAAGCAGCTCCACTCCTACACATGCAGACAACCACATTACAGTCAGTTTACAACTCATCAACCATCCAGAGCAACACTACAGAACTAACTATATAGTAAACAACTCTCAAGAAATCGTACAAACACTTGATCGAATCTGGTATGTCGTGTTATTCATCTCACCTTGCTAAGCCAAAATTACAAGCTTAGGGATGAGGCAATAATTTGTCATGCTGCTCTTCTCCCTAAAGACTGTGAAGGTCTAAAACTATCACACTAGATTAAGCCCTCTGACACCCAACTGTGAGATCTGAGAATCAAAGGCTTGAAGATGATGAAATATACTGAAATAGCCCATGCCTTATACTTGCATAACAAACCAAATCATATCCAGCGTAAGATGTTTTATCATTATAGGTGTTATTTAGCCTCCTGCTTTAGTAAAAACAGCACAATAGTCTAATGCGCATGTTCTAACAAAGAGAAATACAAAACCTCTGTAATCCTACAGTACAGTATTAATCAAAAAGTGCTGATTGCAGAATTTTGAGAGAATTTTTTTAAACCATTTGACGCACAACTCCCATTAGTGCACTCAAAGATGGAACGTATTTCTTTCAGATGTGACGGTTGATGTTAAGACGAATGAATCAGCATTTAAAAAGAAGTAGAGGGGGGGTTGAACATTTAAAGATATTAAATTAAAATGGGTATTAATAACAAATTAAGCGAAAGGTGGTTCTTGTAGCATAGATGGAAGAATTTTTTTGTTTAATTAACAGTTCATTCCAACTCGGCTATATAAGCAGCGTTTTAAAAGTGCTAAAATTTAGTATAATAATATTTAGTATCAGTCTCCTGGTTTGTGTTTGCTACATACAATTTCAGTTCTAGCAAACTTAGTACAGGCTGTCCGGCAGTTTGTGTGCTTCACAATCCTGTAGCTTGTGTAGGAACTATGCTAATTTGACAGACTTTATTTATCTGTTGTATAAAAGCAATATCACACTCTTAGTAGTGCTGTTGTACTTAATATCAGTACAACTGTGAATACCTATGGAATAATGTCTGAGCTCAGGCTTCTGACTGTGTGGGATCTGTGTGGGTCTCCGCTGAGTCTCTCTCAGCTCCATGAGCAACATGCTGTGTCGGGTGAATTGGTACAAAGCTAAGTTGCAGCTGGTGTGTGTTAACATGTGTTAACTGTGAAGAACTTAAAGTATAATTTCCTAAGAGATTTGTAAAGTGAGCAGGAGGACTGTATGGACACCATGGCTCTTACTTAGTCCAGATAATTATTGTGTGCCCACTTAGAAACAAGCTCAGTCAGGCTCTTTGAGGGCCACACTTAATAGAGGACAGTAATTGCTCTTGCTCATAAGTGGACATCTGGTCCATATAGATACCAGGCTGGAGTAGAGCCCTTTAAATGTACTCAAAACGTGCAAAGCAAATGACTAAATCTAGCTTTTAGGTGTTTAATTTTAGCAGTAAAACAGGTTTAATTGAATTTTACACGCTAATGACTTCAGTAAAGCAGTGTTTCCTCTATCTTGTGTGCTCGAAGGTTACTTGCTATTCAACACTGCCATCTGGTGGTTAGATTCAGTCTCTTTCTAAATAAAGCAGCATTGCTGCTACACTGGTACAAATATTCTTCATCATTGCCAGACAGGAAGTTCATCTGTCAAGAGAACATGACCAGTGGAACAGCAACCACATTCTGCTATAAGCCCTTGGCACTTGGTTCACCCTGCTTTCACATGGCGTCCCCCTGGCAGTGTGTTCATATGACTCATGCTCAGCGCCCAGTGTATTCCGGATGCTGTTGGCCTGCTGGGAGTAATCCAGGCAGCACATATGAGCTCCTCTTTGTGAATGCACATTTCAGTCTTTATTTGTGAGTCTGGTAAGGGTGGTGCATGTGACATGTTCTTAGTATGTTCTTCCAGATGTGAATGAAACACACAGCGTGTGCCCAGATTATCAATTAATATCATTTTTGCATGCGTTTTTCAATTCTGCCACAGCAGCCTGCTTTGGCCTTGAGTTCTTTATGCTGATCCTGCTCTCACTGTCTAATGTCATAGGGGTCTGAACCACCCGCTCAGGCCACAGCAGATGTTTATTTAATGGTTCGTTTTTACACATAATTCAAATTTTTCTCTGTTTGTGTAACAGTCATTTAACTGTAGTTACAAACTTTGTATTACAAACTTTAGTAATTCAATAAACAAATTAAATAATAAAATGTCAAATTCAGTTTTTATAATAGTTTAACTAGATGTGCCCACAACTTCATTCGCATAGAATTTAATTGCACACTCATAAGCAAAAAAAAAAAAAAAAAAAAAAAAAATATATATGTGTGTGTGTGTGTGTGTGTGTGTGTGTGTGTGTGTACAACATCTCTGTTAAATTTTGGAATGAACAAAAAAAAATTTTTGTGTTACTGTGAAGTGTGCGGAATGAAGGTACAGTGAGGCCACAATTATTCAGTAGATTTTAATTGCACGCTCGTAAGCGCATATTGAAAAATGTTCAGCGCCATCTGTTGAATTTTAAAATAAACTGATGATTTTTTTCAATTTCAATTTTTTTTATTTAGTTATTTTATATAAGGGGCATTTTCCAATTAAATTTTTAAATGGCAAATCTTCTCTTCCCGTGGGCTGATTGTGATGAATCAAAGCCTGTATGTTACCTCGATCCCTGAAAACCCCATAAAAATTTGTTCAGTGGTTTGTACGTGATGTGTGCACAAAAAACAGACAGATAAAAATTCCCAAAAAACATCTTGATGTGGTCTATTACTTATCTTGCGTCCCCGTTAAATTCTTTTTTTTTTTTTTGCAAATATCTTAAGTGTACAGACACGCCAAGTTTACAGTTTTTTTTATATGTATACATTTAAAATGAACCTTTGTTCTGTAGGAAAAAACAATATTGTTTCAATAAATAAGCGAAATATTGTTGCACACATTTAAATAATGATTTTTTTTTCTTGTTGTTGGGTTGTGGTCTTAAATCTGTGCTTATTGTCTAAGTATGGGAAATTTATTTCACAGTTAGAAGAGTTCCTGGCTGCAAAACATTTGTTGAACCCCTTATTCGCATTTTAGCCAGCTCCTATATCCTTACCTTGTAGGTACAGTAGACTGAGTATGTGCTATGCTGAGAAGGCAGATCTGTGGTGGATGTGATGTGCTGAAGGGGAAGACATTTTTAGTTTTCCTAATCCCTTAGGCATGCCCTCAAGCACCACAGTCTGAAAAGGCATATGTTGCCTTGAATGAGTACTGCATTCCTTCTACAACCCAAATGCTCCTAAAGAACTTGGGGTTTCAGTGAAACTTAAAAATTGTGTGAAGTGAGATATTTGTAGTGTCTGGTATAAATCTTTTATAGCTAGAAAAAGAAATCAGGTGTGTACAATGCAGTGTGAGCAGTTTTGTGCTCTGAGGGGTTTAGGTATGAGAGAGAGAAACAAAAAGGTTCAAAGTGTCTGGGTAGGAAGATGTTATGTAATCAGCCTAATAAAGCAACTATTACACTGCTTATAATCGACTCCGTGCTGTGACACCTATCCCTTTCCCTCTCACCTTCAGTGGATAAAGCAGATAGTGTTACCCTTTTCTTATCAGTGTGGTATTAGATATTTTAACACGTGCTTGCAGTGTGTTAGTTGAAAGGACTTGACATTTTACTGTTTCTTTGATATCATGTAAACTCTCTTTTGTCATTAGAAGCATTTGAGCATGTACAGTATGTACTTATCTGATCAGTCTATCGTGTGGCAGCAGCACAGCATGTAAATATATAAATAAATATATTATAAAGAAACTAGTTCACATCGAACATTACAATAAAGAAAAATGATTTTCACTGTGACTTTGATCATGGCATGGATATTAGTATAAGAAGGGCTGTTTTGGTATTTCAGTTGATAAATTGCTTGCACAAAGACATATACTGTACCTGGTCTTCTAAATCATGTCAAAGAGCAATGTAAGATAGACCACAACAACAGCATGTAAGGAATAAACATTGCTGAAGTCCTTGAAGTTTAAGAAGACCATAAGGATATAAAACCGTGAAAAACATTATGGAAGAATTTTAAACATCAGCCACCATTTAATGAACTGAACCATCCGTTATGAATTTAAATGAGAAAAAAGGTAAATAGTCACAACACAGCTTTATGTTGTTGTTTTTTTCCCCCACTTTGTTTTAAATGGTAAGGTGCTTGCCATTTCCACTTGCCATGGTCCATTAGACAGCTGCAGCACAGTATGGAATACACTCAAAAAACAGTCAAAGTCATTTTAAAGTAGTATTAACGCTAGTTAGATGTGGGTAAAAATATTTGGAAATTTAGGAGGTGCATAAACATTTAGCACTCACTACAACCCTGGTGTCAAAGTAACATCCACATGAATACCAGGACACAAGGCTTCCCAGCAGAACATCTCACTGCCTCAGCCAGATTTACTTCTTTTCATAGCACATCCTGGTGTCATCTCTTCCAGGGTAGGCAATGCACATGCACCTGTCCTTTTACATATTGCAAAAGAATATTCTTTCCTTTTCCACAGTAAGACAGGCGTCAGCATGGGTACACTGATCAGTCTCCCACTACACAAGCCCATACACAGCAAGATGCAACGCTCTACATACTGTACAATGAGTTCTGACACTTTTCTATAATAACCAGCATAAACAGTTTGGGCTTCCGTGGCTGCTCTGTGTGATTGGACTGAATGGGCTAACTATCCTTCTCCACAAACATCAGTCAGCCTGTTGCCAGTTCATTGGTTGTTTTTTCCTTACAATTTTTTGACAGGCGCTATCCACTGCATACCGATAACGTCCCACAAGACCTCCCATTTTGAAGATGCTCTGAACCAGTCATCTAGCCATCACAATTTGGCCCTCGTCAGAGCCTTTCAGTTACTCATGCTCGTCTATTGTTTCAGCTTACAAACTTGCGGACTACCTGTTGCTGCTCAATATATTACACTTGTTTACATGTTCCCCTTAAAACAAGATAATCAATGTTATTCATGCCATCTGTCAATGGTTAAAGTGTTAAATCTGTACAGTGAAACCTTGGATTACAAGCATAATTCGTTTTAGAAGTCAGAACTTCAAAACACTTGTAAACCAAAGTAAATTTCCCCATAAGAAATAATGGAAATGATTCGTTCCACATCCCAAAACAATAAATACATTAAAATATTTAACACAAAATATAAAGTAAAAATAAAAGAAACTAACCTGCACTTTACCTTTTAAAAAAAAAAAGGAAAAATAAATCCAGGCAGATAAGTATTTCCGTAAGTAAGGCACTGTGTGTGTGTGTGTGTGTGTGTGTGTGTGTGTGTGTGTGTGTGAAGGCGAAAGTAGGAGGGGTCTAATATATACTTATAGAAAGCGAAATATCTGCTTTTATATAAAATAATGCAAAACAAATTATTGGATTATGTAATTCGTATGAAAAGTGAATTGTAGGCGCGTTCACTGGTGCGGAGACGACAAGATGACGTTATCACCTTCAGCACAGCCAAAAAAAAAGAAATCAGCAAATTATCACTGAACTATTAAAATGGTCAGAGTGAGTTTCCTTGCTGTTTTTCCTGAAGCATTCATAATCATTACTCTACTTCTGCCGGTGCGCTCTGGAAAACTTCATATAAAAAATAATCCTGCATTTATTTTTAGGTGTGCCAGCTGCCACTGTTCTTATACTCTTTATCGGAGTAAATCATTCAGTAAAAAGCCTGTAACTTTCCATGTAATACAGGTACATCTGTATGAATAAATTGTTTAAATATATGTATCATGAGCTATTGATCAGTGACTTATGTAAATGACTCAGTTTAGATGTAAATACTGTAAATGCTGCGCTGTTTGGGGGAGGGACTCGCTAATGACGATTTGGTCTGCTGTGTGTGTGTGTGTGTGTGTGTGTGTGTGTGTGTGTGTGTGTGTGTGTGAGAAAGAGAGGTGTCAAGAGGTCTTACATACTCATAAAAAGTCGTGGATTATTCAGTGAAACATGGGCTCTGCTAAAAAAAAGTTTAAATAAAATAAAATAAACCCAAATAAAAGGGGGTAAAATGAATAAATTGAGATGCATGTTTCTTTGCCCCACCCCCGTGAACACAGCGTATTCAGAGAAAAGCGCGTCCGCGAAAGGTTGTGCTTGGACCACTCAGCTTCTGTGGATTCTAAAATTGACAGTGTTACCGTTTTTTAATCGCTGTAAAAGAAGAGACAGAACGTTTGCTCATCAAAACTATATTGTTTTTATTCACTCTATACACAACCCATGATCTTTATGCTATTTTAGAGATGGAAGATACAAATGGAATATTTTTTTGTTTTTTGTTTTCATTTTTTATAAAATATTAACTTTCAATATTTTATAAAAATACCCAAAAAAAGTATTGTGTATAGAGTGATTACAACCAATACAGTTTATGTTATGATAAGGAAAATGTTAATTTCTTCTATCCCAGTAAAACAGTAATAATGTCAATTTTAGAATCTAGAATCCAGGGTATTAAATTTGCAGAAATTTAAAAAGAGGCCTGAATCACTGCAGGTCTTCAAAATCCAGGTCTTAAAGTGGGGAGGGGTGCATTTCAGTTTATCTGAATGTATAGGTGAGAACAGCTGATTTACACCTGGGGAGGGTGAATAATTTGCATTTGAATGTTGTCTGCCATTGTAAAGCACACACAGTAACACTAAAAGAACAACATCCCAGGACAAATAGGAATAAGAGCCCCTGATTATACGGCATAAATATTATTAAATATTACAACAAAATTCCTCCGCGCGTGGGAAAAGTTTATGCATGCGGGTGACCGCTGATTAGACTTTGTAGGGAATTAAAGAAAAGCAGTTTTATTTAGACTATATAAAATAATCCTGCATCTATTTTTAGGCGACACAGTGACGAAAAAACTTAATGATTTTGTAAAATAATTAAAGCAAACGCTATTCTGTATTGTTTTCAGTGGACTTGAGCTTGACAGAAAGTGAACCGAAACTCTGTGTATAAGTGAATTATTAAAATGGTCAGAGTCAGTCTCCTTGCTGTTTTTCCCCCAACGCATTTAATTTTTTTTACTTTATGCGTGCAGCTGAGCGCTGATTAGGCTGCGTAGGAAGTTAAAGACGAGGATCACGATATGTCATGCCCAAATCTACTATCGCTACTGTATCTACTATATGTACTGTAAAGGGACGGAGCCGCCTATTCGGCCCGGCTGGTGATAATTAACGTTAGGATCTCGGGCTCCGCATTATTAAAGCAAGGCGCGGAGTTGAGGCCGGGACGTACGTAATGCGGTTGAGCAGGACAGAGTGGCATGCGAGTGGGGCGATGTGACGCGCCCCAGGGACTTTAAACAGGACACTGGAATTTCGCCCTTTAATCCTCGCGCTCCCGCGGCGCCTTCACTGCCTCCGCGTGCTCCGTTCTGCCACTCTGCCCACCACCACCTTTCGCCAGCCACGTTTAGAAATTCTTTCCGAGGCTGCGTTGGGCCGGTGTTATGCGCAGAGCGCCGGGAGATTTCCTGAAGCTCAAATCTCCGAAAACTACACTTGTGACACAATAACAGTAATATTTTAAACATTTTGCAGGCTGCCGTTTGGAGAAACCAAAGAATAAACCAGTTGTTGGGTCAAAATAACCCAACCAGGTGTTCATTTGTAAATGACTCACTACATCTCATATGACCCAACATGAGCAACACAACAATGTGTTTAAAGTACCCGAAATGACCCAGAATTTTGACCCAGCATAAACCACCCAACGATGTGCTTACAGAAACAACACAGCATTTTTAGTACACCTTTGTTGAGTTATTGTGATGTTTTATTCTGAAAGGCTATTTTACAAGTTAATTCTATATTTAAAATTGAATGTATTTTTGAATGTAATTTTTTAAATAACAATAAACCGATACAAACAGAGATAGGCTATATAACAGTTTATACTTCGTACAAATAAAATTATCAACTAAAGAACTTGATATTCTGTCCAAACATTTAACTAATGTTTGTTTTTTTGACTCATTATTATACAATAAATATCAATATCTCTGGTTCAGATTTTTTATTTATGTTGTATAAAGTTCTCAGATGTGAAAATTACAATCACTGTAGTATTTCTTCGATACAACATATTGTTAAGACATAAGACTTGTTTTATGACTTAATTTTATTTAAAACTGCGTAGAGTGAAAAATGTCACCTGGCGGTCATTTCACGAATGATTTTAAAATGCAACTGATTTATTTTGGCTGCTGCCATTTTCCCACGGCGGTGAGCGCGATGGTAATAAGCATTCTGGTTGTCCACCTACTGTATTCCTTATAAATTGGACAGTGTTATACTGTATGTTCATACTGTTGAACATTCTGCTCACTACCTGAGTGCACTGTGCAGTCAATTTTATTCTTTACACTATCTTTTCCTTTTTCTGACCAAAACAGACACAGAAAATTCACACATTAATAAGCTTGACAGACTTAACAGTAGATGCAACCTGGGGTTATTGATATTTTTTTATCATCTGAAGTTTCTATTTGTCAAGTCTAAGTATATATTAGGTGCATTTGTTAATAGATAATAGCTCAATTGGAATAAAAATGCAGTGAATATCATTTGATCCAATTGTTTCCTGTTGGAATAGTTACAGTATATACTTTCTGCGCATGTTTGCTCCATGTGTGGGTCATTGTATTAGGCATGATGAGTTTGCTTTCATTCTGATTGGTTTGATTTGATTGGTTAAGTCTGTAAGGATAGCTCTCTCCCACCTGTGTTTACTTTCATCCATTAGGTGTCTGACTGAGGAACTTGTGACTTTGTCTGATTAAGCATTTCCACACTTCTCCCATGACTTTAAATATCAACATAATATATTAAATATTTCCTTGTTGGCTTCTTTTCTATGTTTGGAGTTCACTTATTCTAGCTTCAAGTGGCTTTTCAAGATGCTCTTACAGTAAAACTCTCCATGTGAACAGGTTGCACATCTTTGGCTCTCATTAACCCGCCAATTCTCTCATTTAAACATAAAGGAATGTTGTATTTGTAAACATTCATGAGGTTTTTAGATATACTTTACTCAAAAGTTTTCATTAAATTTTTTACATTGTAGAACAATACTAATAATTTTAAAACTATAAAATACACACATGGCATTAGGTAATAACAACAGTTATTGCAAGAACAGTATTGTCAAGTGCATGTGCAAAACCCATCAAGCACTATGATGCAACTGGCTCATGTGAAGACCTTCTCAAGAAGTTCAAAAGAAAATGATTGCATATTTGCAAAATGTCATATTGTTTTTACAATGTAGAAAGACTTTGGAATAAAAGGGTGTGTCCATTCTTTTGATTGTTTTTGTATATTATGTACTTATGTGTATTACACACATTATACACCCACACAACTTAAATACCTAATCCATACTGTACATAACCCAAAATAACTTATTTTCTTTGCTTAGCGAAATTTACTGTAAACTGCCTTGACTTAATCAGTGCTCTTCCTCTTTTAATTTTTTCTTTTTTTGGCAAATATAGTATGCAAAATATAAGCACACTTGTGTAAAGAGAACACCTAATAGTCAGAGACTCATTACATACAGTATAAGTATAAAAACATATATTCTGACCACAAAAGGTGTGGGTTTGGAAACTATTGTGCAAAACCATAGCAAATCAAACCATTTAACACAGTTCAGGGGATATTAACTCACTGGTGGAATCATAAAGGTTACTGAAAGATTATTGTTTCTATGTTTGTTCAATGTGCAAGCATGTTTTAAATACATTTTCTATTTTATCCAGTCAGTTGTCTTTCCACTCAGTGTGTTTTTTAGATTCAATGCATGAAATACACAAACCACATTTACCAATCGCATAATTGTTGCCTTCTTGAGAGAGAACAATGTTAAACATGTTAATTACAAGTTAAATCAGCTTTACACCCATGTGATATGTATGTTGACTTCAAACACCTGCATTAATGTGAACAAGGGTTTTAAATAATCTGTATGAAAGTGTATTTAGTTTTGATTACATCGCAGTATTTTATGTCTTGTTTTGCAGGTTTGAGATTTCTAAGAGCCTTGAGACTGATACAGTTCTCTGAAATTTTACAGTTTTTGAATATCTTAAAAACAAGGTAAGGCCGACCACTTGCATGTACACATCCGTCATTTTTCATTGTTGTTAGGAAATGTCATGGTAAGACTTTAAAGGTACAATAAGTAGCCAACTCTGTTTCTTCTATCTTGTTGCACATTACTTGCTACTCACCACTCTCATCACCTGTCTGGTCACAAAGCTTCGCAAAAAAACAACAACATTTTGATCATGACTCATGATCATAACCCTGAACACTCTGCAAGTTTACCTCAGTGAACTTTTTTACACTTCTTATAACTGTACAGCTGCCTGTGTCTACATCGATCGATAGTTTTTTATTCTACTCTATCTTTCACATCATCTTATTGTACCTTTAAACTATGCTGAGCTCACTTTAGCGATTTCCTCTGCTCACTCTATCATGCTCAAGGGCTCGTTGCTCATCCAGCCAACTCTTAGAAAGCTTTTTATATTTACCTCTTCATCCCAGAGGTCAGGTTTTTGTAGCTCAGCAGAGCAAGCTCTGTTTTAATTCTACACTGCATCTCCTGTTAGCATGATGTAGGTAAGAAGAGAACAGGAAGACTGGTGAGTGTGAACAATGCCATTGAAGCTCTATAGAAACCGACTCTTCATTGATTTCTTCCAGAGCAGAGCAGCCATGAGAGATATGTTTCCTTGACTAATATGTTACACAAAGGTAAAATACCTTGTAGCTCAGTTGTAAGTAAATAGGAAGAACATTATTTATTTTCCCTAATCAAAATGGTTTCCATTGCTTAGCTTGGGCAAATTCTGTATGTTCCTGAAATATCGAAGACTAGTACTTGAATACAGTATCTGAGTGTAGTAGCAGCAAAAAGCTTTAGCAAACTGGAAGTCCACTGTAGACAGGGATCGCATAATATACCTGAACTGTACTTTTGTAATAACCTGTGAATTTGCTCCCAGCAAGAGGTGACGTGGCAGAGTCCATGGTTTTCCTCATCATATGTGTGTGTTGGGCTCAGTAGATGACTGACTTATCTGTACGCCAGTGCGATGTGTTTCACTTTGAGAGGTGTGACGTAACTCTCGTCTCTCACAGTAATTCCATCAAGCTGGTGAACCTGTGTTCCATCTTCATAAGCACATGGCTCACAGCTGCAGGATTCATTCATCTGGTGAGTGAGAAAACACACACAAAGAAAGTACCCTCCTCCCACAATGGAGTAAGTGTACAGGTATAGTAAAAAAAAAAAGAAAAGATATTAAAAAGGAACAAATATACAAATCCCATTATTAATTCTAGATTTGTAGGGTTCTTTCTTTCTTTCTTTCATTTCTTTTCTTTCTTTTCATTTCTATTTTTTTTTCTTAGCAGAGATACATAAAATTCAGATTTTTAGGATAAAATTTTCTTTTTATTCCCTTATCAGGAAATGCCAGAGGACATCTGTGCCACTAGATGGCAGCAGAAACTTTGCTCTACAGTAAAGCCACCTGTTTGGTTCCTCTCCAAGTTGAAGCACTTAAAACCCCTTTTTGGGTGCCCCACACTCAGTGGTGGCTGTAATCTGAGGAAACAGTAGATGGCTGTAAAGGATCAGGCTTGAAGCTGGAGCTGAAGGCCTTGGTTTGTCTGAGTAATGCTATTTATGCTCTCCTCTCCCCACAGGTGGAAAATTCAGGGGATCCTTGGGATAACTTCCAAAATTCTCAGCCACTTTCATATTGGGAATGTGTATACTTACTCATGGTCACTATGTCAACGGTGGGGTACGGGGACGTCTGCGCGAAAACCACACTCGGACGACTTTTCATGGTCTTCTTCATTCTTGGCGGTTTGGTAAAATACCTTTCATCTGCATTTTGTCTAATCCCCTTCATGCACCACATCATCTACCACCTCATGTAGACAGGGACACACGTTTTAAATTTAAAGCCCATAAGTGTCACCAACCTACAGTCCTCATGAAACAAACATCACATTGTATATTCCCAGTGTCCTTATAACACTGCTGTTGAACTTCTCTCCCCCTGTGCTCCCACTGTAACACGTGTAGAACTGACATGTATGCTAAAGTAGTTTTTTAAAGTTCACTCTGCGATGTACTGTAGCCAACGTCTGATTATGGTATTTTATTAATGTTTTGTGAAAAATGTATTCTGACATAATCTGATGATGCTCTAGTTATTTTCTTAAAGCAGTTGCGGTTTCAGACCCCACCCTCCTGTGTCTCTCCCCAAATTCCAACAAACACAGTGGCAGGAAGATGGCCAATAGTCCTGCCTGAGCCTTACTGCAGCACCTGCAGCCTCCCTTACCCTATACTACTTATACTATATATACTATACTTATACAAGGCACACTACGCAATACTACGAGTCTATTTGTAATGTTCGAGCAAAACAGTACAAATACGGGCAAAGCTAGAATAAAATTTGTGGATGCTGTAACCTCTCACAGGCGGAGGTCCAGAGAGAGCTGATTGGCCGAGCTCTCTCAGTGGGAAGAGATGAAAGGAACTTAGTGCTCCCACATTAATCACAACTCTACAGCCAATCAGGGGAGTCTGTGAGCTCGCGCCAGCAGAACGATTGTATAGCGCTGTCCTCCGAATGTGTTACGCCGACCCCAACAGTGTGTGAGCAAGCAGTTCGAAAAGATGCGGTTGGCTGGCGTCACGTGGTTCGGAGGAAACACGTGATGGTCTTCGGCCCTCCCGACTGAGTGGTAGTAGTAGTCTTAGTGGAGCTACTCCTAGTGACGGGGAGGAATTGGCCACGACTAAAATTGGGGAGAAAATCTGGAAAAAATAAAGAAATGCACATTTTTAGACCAAAGCACATAGAGTGCAAAACATGCCACATTCATATAGTTATAATATAGTATATATTTTTGATGTAACTATATTTCTATATTTACACTTGTGTTTTGGAATGAACAGCACAGATTAGAGAGTTTAATATATGCACAAAAGTTTTTAAAAATATTTTATTTCAGTTTGGTTTATGGATTGTATGATCATATATTTATTTTTATATTTTTTTGCCCAGGATCAATCCAGGGCACCTCTTGGATGTTATTGAATATTTCCCTTCTAGAAGGGTTTTATATTTACAAGATCATCCTTCCAGCACTGGCAATCACACAAGCTAGATGTGTATTTTCTGTAATCCTATTTTGCTTTCATTCTTATAACAGACAACCTAGTTTTTGTCTTTTTTGGGGGGTTTGTTTGTTTTTTGTTTATCTCAGATAATTAGAATGGTTAGTTTTCATTAATCAGCTGTGCTGCAGTGAGACAGATACAAGTTCCAGACTACAACACAAAATCAGGGCCGATAACTACAAAGTCGGAGAGCCGGAACAGATTAGCCGTAGCACGGAGCAGATCACATGCAGACTGCAATCAGACACAGAGCAGATCGGACAATCTCCACATCACACTGTAGATGAAGCTCCAGCTGTCATGGAGTCACCATATTGATGTGTCCTTCCTTTGTTTTGAAGCGGCCTGGAAGTTCTCAGAGCTCTGTTCCCTGCTTTCTGTCAGCAGCACGATTAATGACTTCAGTATGATGTGCTGTAAACCATCAGCTCCTGACCCAGCAGATGTCATGATTCATTTGGACCCTGGAGAGAGCAGCAGTGCAGTGAGGAGTTTAGAAAAAGGACTCAGACGGGGGAGAAAGTTTTGCATGTAGGAGCAGATACAGAGCTTTCAACACAACAGGTGGCTGCAAACTATGCAAAATACATCCAGCTCATTTCCAGTCACGCTAATGAGTCTTAATGCGTTTTGCAGCTGTGGGCGCTCAGCCTGGACTATTTAAATCAACCTGCCATATTCTCAGTGTTTGTTGGACAAAACATGGCACATAGGGTTTTCTTTTGGTCTTCTTTTTCCTTCTCCAGTTTAGGTGCAGTCACAGAATGTTGTTTGTTCACATAAGTAAAAATATATATATAAATAAATAAATAAACCAGAGGCTTTAATAAATTACACACTTTTTTTCCAATTCAAAGCTCTGCTGGTAAATTCTAAACACTTTACTGAACACTACAAAATATTTTGGACTTTTTTTTGTTGCCTCCAGTTTTAAACTCTAAAATTCTCTAAAAATACAAACTACGCACACATGCACACACACACACGCAATGTCTACAGTCTCTGCTCTTGAGACGTCAGGGAGGTGTATGGAGAAGCGTGCACCTCACGAACCAGTCTCTCCTTTTTTTTTTTTTTTTTAGTCTCTGCTTTTGTCTCCTATCTTCTCCTTAGGCCATGTTTGCCAGCTACGTCCCTGAAATCATAGAGTTAATAGGAAACCGCAAGAAATATGGTGGTTCCTATAGTGCGGTAAATGGCAGAAAGTAAGTATTTCAAGTGGCTCTGCTGCCTCGGCTGCAGTAGAAGCTCTCTCTGCATGCCCTCTTTACTTTTTCTGTTCCATGCATGTAGGCCATGTTTGCTCGCTACGTGCCAGAAATTGCTGCTCTCATCCTTAATCGGAAGAAATACGGAGGGATTTATAACTCAACACGAGGCAGAAAGTAAGTCCAAATCCAGAAGCAGGTGTGGTTGGGTGACATAAGCCATAGTGGATAGTGGAGGATAAATATTAATACATACTGTAGGCTCTGTTAAAAAATACTGTACTGACTTGAATGGAAGTAATCGTCACACTGTGACTGGAGACCTTGGCCATGAAAGCCACGTCCATTATGCCTTTTTTTCTTTAACACATCCTATCAGCTGCATTTTATTGTCATTTAAGTTTTGTCTCTAGAGCTTTCATGACTCTTCTTTTTGTCATTGCTGTATTTACTAACAGAACAGAAATGATATATTTCTTATTTGTATATGTAATGCAAGATTCCTATACATTTCTGAAATATAGTCATAAAAACTGCTTGTAAAGAGTAAACTGATAGTTATTTAGATTTAGAAAAATAGCATGCACGACTACCTTAAATGCCTCTTTCGTTTGCTTGTAGAGCCTCCTTTTCATCCCATTTTTTTTCTTTTTTTTTGCATGCCCTCTGTGACTGGAGGTTTGTTTAGGGTGGCTGTGCATGGGCTTTGAGAAAAGCCTGCGTGGCTGTGGTACTGCTATATCACTGCCTATCACCTCATCTGTGTCTGACATGACTCTGGCCCTGATCTTCAGTCACCCTGAATGCCTGAATGCCTTAGCTCTTGCATTGGAGAATCTCAATTGCACTTGGCTTGCTTTTTTTGCCCCACTTTATGTCCTGTACAGTGGTTATGTATTTTCAGAGGTTGCCTCCGATTGTCATTGTGGCTTTTTTGAACACCCAGTCTGGCTCAAACACAACCCTGTCATCAGCACGACAGTTCTCCCCAAGTGCCTACACTTATGTCCTGTACACTAAAGTCTCAGTTAATCTCTCTCTCTCTCTCTCTCTCCCCCCCCCCCTCCCTCCCTCTTCCTCTTTAAACTTAATATGAAAAAAGCTCATGGCCACAACCAGCTTTCATCAGTTGTCTTTTAGGGCAAATACTAAGCGAAGAGAGTCTAGAGCCATTAGAGGCCTTTTTGTTTGATGCTGTTTCCCTGTCAGTGAAACAAGATTGATGAAATGTTATGTTTGGCCTCAGCTCCATAGTTAGATTTGGAGCCTGGTGTTGAGAGAAGGCTTGTCAGAAGAGAGGTCTCTCTCTTTCCCGCTGTCTGTCTCTCTTTGTCCCTCTCACTCTTTCCCTTGCTGGCGATACGTTCATGTGGTTGCAATTAGAGGTGGCCGGGATCCAATCCTGCGGCCAGGCCGAAAGACAGGCACCAGGCTTTGCATTATTGTTTTAAATATTGATGCGAATGTGTGTATTAATGGATGGTTCAGGACATATAAATAAATATGTCAGGTTATTTATAATTTTCTTTTGTTGCCACATTACTGGCTTGGTGACAACCCCCCACCCCACCATAAAAAAAGAAAAGAATGAAAAGTAAAAAATACATAAATATCATAAAACTGTATTAACATAAAATCAGTGGCTTAAGCCATTGTGTGTGAACGAGTCCACAGCTGTGATGGCAAAAGAAAACCCCTTTGTTTTATAGTATTGTTTATAGTTAGTGCAGGATTTAGCTTAACAACAGAACGTTGTAAATAATGTGATTTATGAATAGTTTTTAAATGAGTAAAGGATTTTCAGGACTATAAAAGCGCCTGTTTTTTATCATCAGTCTGCAGGGTTCGGGGCCAAAATGTAGTCACGTTAAAGGATCGTAGCAGGTTTTTACAAATGCGTTGTGAAATGTGGTTACCGCCTCTCCAGAAGTTTTTTTGCAATTTTTTCTGAAATTGGCATCGGCTTTTACGTTTGCTTTGGAGGTCCCGACTCTGAAGCCAATTAGCTCCAGCTCCAATGTGTATGACTTGCTGGCTGAGTGAGTGATTTTATGTATAATCTCATCAAGGGTCATGGCAGCGTGTTCAGCCATCAGAGCAGTGACAGAACTGACACTGGATGTGCTGCTGTAATAAAGAGCAGCTCTGCTGGCACAGCTCTGTCTCGCTGCGGTTTCCATTAAAGCACTGCGAAACCAGGAGGACCAGGACAAGCGAGTCTCATAAACCCTGCATGAACTCTGAGCTTATACACATCCTCAGAGTCTGTTTGCTGACACTCAGAATATGAAGCCAGCCCTTCTCAGACCTGCAGGACAATGTTCTTGTGTGTGAAAGCGGAGAAAGGCGAACAACATGTGTTAACGCCATTACCGACCAGGCTCTCGGAGCAAGGGAAATGTTGTGCCATCAGTGGAACATTAGCCATTAGGTTCCCTTTGCTCTGTTAAAGTTGATATGGAAAATAAACTCAGTACAGCATGACTTTAATGATGTTAAGTCAGAGCGCTTGCATATCTGTCACTGACAAAATTATATGATAAATTCTTCAAACATGCCTGCAGATGGAGAAAACAAAGTGGACATGAAAAAAAACCCCAAAATTTGTAAGATAAACAGATATAGGAGTATGACTTTTATAGAGTATTAGAGTATAACTCTAATTTGGTTATGAGGGAAAATAATTCTGTGCATTAACACCTTGATGATTGTTGAAGATTACATGTTACTGTGTAGTTCTAATGAGAATAGAAACAAAAAATATTGTTTATTTAAAAATGTGAATAAATCAGAACTTTTTCCTTCACTTTTCTGCTACCCAAAACCCTCCGTGTTTCTGATATGACCGAGTTGTTCTGTTGCTGTCAGAGAACCATCGGATCCATGCGGCAGCAATTTCTTAATAGTGAATTCTGTACAATTTAAGGATTAGAGCAGTATTGATGGTGTCGCTGCTGATGCTGATGTCTGAGCTTTTGTTTTTCTCTTTCTTTCCTTCCTTTTGTGTTTTTTTATTTTTTTTTACTTTCCATGTTTTTGCATCCTTCTCAGTGCATGCTGGATGCGTGCACATGTGCATTTGCTTGCTCAGTCTGTGCCCTTGTGCTTTTTTTTCTTCATCTTATCATGTATAATATTTTGTTCTAAGTCCAAGTGTTCTCTGCACTGTGTGTTTGTTTTCTGTGTAGTGTTTTTAATGTTTGTATTGGATATAGTGTTTATATTTTTATTTCATTTATATTACTATGTGTTACAGTATTTTTGAAGGTTTGGAATCAGATATTGTTTAGGTTTGGTTAGTTGGGTTACTTTTAGGTGCTACTGCTTGAAGTAAAGGCCTTGATAGATCATTAACTTTAGAACTCATGCTTTGGGAATCAACTCCAACTATTTGATGGTTCTCTATGTTTAACACAGAAAAAGTGAAGGAGCTTTAGGTATTAGGTTGCGTAATGACCTAATCCTCTCCTCTTGTTGATGGTAGTGCAATACACTTAGTAGCACATTTACTCACCACTGATAAGTTAATTAAACATGGAGGCAAGATGTCTGTGTATGAATGTATGTAGGCCAGATACTCGTTGGTGCTGTTAGGGTATATAATAATAAAAAAGTAGGGTTGAACCTTTAAAGAGGGTGCTTGTAAATGAGCAGGCATGAATAATATAGGCCTCATCAAATCAGTACTGTGCCAGATGCTGCTGGCTCCTCATAATACCAGTGACCCAACAGAGTCCTCTCCTGTAAGGACAGGCAAGCATGCAATTACCACTGCTCATTAAAATTCTTAAAGGAATGAAGGCAAGATCTGTGAAGATCATTATGTTCAATAGCATCCAGACCCTGTTGCATTTGTCGGTTCTCCCTCCAGCCAGATTAGTCCGCAGTTTGGCACCACTTAGCTCTCTGAGCACAAACAGCCGCTTATAAATGAAAACACAAACACATACCCTCACACTTGAGAGTAAAAACATGTAGCTATGGTTAAGGCTGAAAATATGTACTCTCAGTTCAAGTATCAGGAGGGGCAGAAGTAATGTGACAGGTTTAGATTGATGACTGAGTTTGCTGGTAGCTCCTCAGACCTTGACCACAGTAGTGCTGAAACGATCCTGTATGTGGTTTGAGCTGGCCTGCAGTCCATATGCGTGGGCATTTGGGTAACAAATACAGAGTTGTTATTAGAATGTGATTTTCCAAAAAAATTTTGATGAGCCAAAAGTGTGCTCCCCTGATATTTAAGTTTTGCTTACGGAGATGTAAATTATTTCATGCTAACCTTGATCAATGTTGAAAACTTGATCCAGTGTAAACGTTGGGCTTTAAACACTAGGTGCATGAAAAAAGTAACAGTTGTGGCCAGTCAAAGATGGCTACTTGTAATAGATAATACAGTAAGGTAAAAAAGGAATTGTGAGAAATAAGTTTTGGCACTGGGATGTTCCACGGTCTCTGGCCCCGAGGCTCTCAGCAAGTGAAACTAGAGCTGCTTGAGGAAACAGTGACTGAACATTTACCACAATGCCTATGCATTTTAACACCAAAATCAAGTTGTTGTGTTTTTTTAACTTTCCAGCATTTAATTTCAACACGTGTCCAACAAGGTGCCAAATGCTGTGAAGTCAAGGTTAGAAGTTTCATCAGCCAGAAACCGAAAAACACTTTAGAGGCTTTTGGACAAGTCAGAGTTTGCATGGAAGTACAGATTTTTTGCCAACATGTGTACGTACTGTATAAGAGCGTTGTTTGGCTTAACGTTTCGATTATACTCTAAGAACCTCTGACAAGTTGAATAGAACAAATGGGATTCGATTTAAGATATACTTTAGATGGAAGCTTCATGCAATGTTAGACAACTTTTATAGATATGAATGAAGTAAAAGAACATTTGGCAGTGTTGTGGGAAGGGGGGCTGGAGTCAGCTGAGGTTTTAAAAGCTTCGACATATATTGTTGTCAAAAGTAATTTTTGGATTTTTTTATGACTGCTCTCTTTAAACTACATGCCAGGAGTTGTTTTGTGTCATTTTGTGCTGCTAAGCTGAATTTTCCCCTCTGCAGGCATATTGTGGTCTGTGGTCACATCACGCTCGAAAGTGTATCCAACTTCCTTAAAGACTTCCTACACAAGGACAGGGATGATGTCAATGTAGAAATTGTTTTTCTTCATAAGTAAGTGCAGTTTTTTTTTTATACCAAGTAGAAACGAAGACAAACGTCTACTTTATCACTTCAGAGAGTTTAATAGCACAAGAGGATATAATCTGATACTCATATAATTGGTTAAATTTTTATGTTTTTATGTATTTTTGATTAAAACAAAGTAAGCATTAAAGATTCTGTTTTTTTTTTTTTCTTCTGCTTTAGTATTTCCCCTAATCTTGAGCTGGAAGCCTTGTTTAAACGTCACTTCACTCAGGTGGAATTCTATCAAGGATCTGTTCTTAACCCACACGATCTAGCTAGAGTCAAGGTAATTAGTTCTAGTACAGTAGGTAATTATTAAGATGCAAGCAGTAGAGATACAATATGACATAATAAATCTGTATGTTCTGTGACCTTTGTGTTGTTTTATCTTTTTAAACTTTAGATCGAATCAGCAGATGCATGCTTAATTCTTGCCAACAAATACTGTGCAGACCCAGATGCTGAGGACGCATCGAACATAATGAGGTACGTGTGTTTATCCATAAAGTCCCAGAGACGTTTACTCCTGTTAACCGTTCGCCATTTTGCGCATCTGTATGTGTCCTAACCCTTTCTCTATGTACTTTAATTTTATTTAATTTTTTTCCTGTTTTCATTCCTTGGGAGAGTTAAGGTCCATCTTGCCTTTCCACAGTAAAATGGAAAGGTGTGAATGAGCTACTCAGAAATGATCTGAATGCCCAGGACATCACATATTTGTTTTGGCCCCAGATGAAAAGAATTAATCACACCAGGAGGGCATGGGTACCCAATTTTTTTAGTGTGTATTTGGAACGTGTTGCATTCTGCCCAATATGTTATGAAAAACTTTTTTTTTTTTTTTTTTTAGGGAAGATTTCTAGTGTACTTTGGAACTGCCTTCTTATAAAGATCCAATGCTGCATTAAAGCGGCTTCATGTGCAAATAAATTTCTTACATCTTTTTTTTTAATAGCCCTGGAGAGGTTCAAACAAAGCCTTATCCAGTGTTCACTTTTCACCTCACTTTTTATAGACTCTGCTGTTGTGAAAGAAGACAAGTTTGATTTAGTTTGGATGAGATTTAAGCTGCAACTTATTTATGTGTCTCTTTTTTGTTTCAGAGTAATATCTATCAAGAATTACCATCCAAAGATAAGAATAATTACTCAAATGTTGCAGTACCATAACAAGGTATCATTTCAGTTTCTTCGCTTGGTCTGGTCTTGTTTTAGAGAGCATTTCACACTTTGCACTGTTTACAGAGAAGATTTACGAACGAGTTCAAGCCTTATTGTCTGTAATTTAAACATAATTTTTCTTCTATGGTGAATCTAACTGTTGATAATGAACATTCCTATCCATTGTGTCAAATGTCTGTAGGACACTCATTGACTTAGTGTTTTCCTGTCCCGTGTGTTTTAAGGCCCATCTGCTAAACATTCCCAGCTGGAACTGGAAGGAGGGCGATGATGCGATCTGCCTGGCCGAGCTGAAGGCGGGTTTCATAGCGCAGAGCTGCCTGGCACAGGGCCTGTCTACCATGCTTGCCAACCTCTTCTCCATGAGGTCATACATCAAGGTACCGTCGGCTCTGACCTCTGG
This sequence comes from Clarias gariepinus, assembly GCF_024256425.1. NCBI lineage: Eukaryota > Metazoa > Chordata > Actinopteri > Siluriformes > Clariidae > Clarias > Clarias gariepinus. The sequence continues at coordinate 20,494,118 of NC_071107.1, forward strand.
TTTTGATCAAGCACACGGTTATGCATGCTATCCTTATACACTAGAATCAGCTTCCCAGTCAATCCCCACTGCAGCTCAATCACTGCGGCTATTACGCTGCAGGGTAAATCATCTCCGGAGCTCTGCCGTCTCATTTGTTTCCCACTCAGGACAGCAGCGCAGCAACGCTGTCACCATTACGGGGTAATTGATATGAGTGGATGGCACTGCAGAGGCGAGAATGTAAATTAGTGGCTTTTCTCGGGCTGAATTTACTGTCCCCCTGCGTGCTGATGTAGCAATGAAATGTGAACCATGTGTCTGTTCCATAGTCAACAAGCAGCACCTCAGAGCAATCCGTATTTATAGCCAACCTGCCTCAGCACACACACACACACACAGGGTTCTGTCACAGAACTGTCCTAACAGATGAGGAAACATCAGATCAAAATTATACCGTGTCCGTGCGATGGAGCCGAATCACACCAGACACAGTGTCTCCAGCAAGGCTGTGGATTAGGGGATTTGCGATGAATGAATATTGGTTTAGGATGAATGAGTGAGTGTTTGAGGTGAATGGGTGAGGCTTTCCTGTCAGTGTCAGATGAGGAGAGGCTGGATTTGGTTAGAGGACAGAAAGCAGTCGAACTGAAATGATTTTCCATTCCCCAAAGGGCCATAACGTCGGCTTTGATTTTTGGATGCCGTGCAAAGTCTTAACATTAAGGGAGGGGCTTACTTCCTGGAGAGGAACATTCTCGTGTCATCGAAAAATGAGGGATAACTGTTCAATGACTGTTAAATTGTATTATGTGTGGAAACATCTGCAGGGTCCATCATTTCTCTTGTAAAAACACATGGGACAGAACCAGGACCACCCATGCCAATTTGCAGAGTACACACCACTCACAGACCAACATTTCCAGCTTGTAATGAAAAGGGCGTCTCATTCATATGTGCAGGCTTAGATTCATACACGGTGACGTGGTTCTTGGTGGTCCATCAAATGCTTCAAAAACACAATAAGACAAGTCACTGAGCATGAAAAAAGAGGTTGTGATTAGCTGCAATATATGGTATATGCTTCAGCGGGGGGACGTTCATGCAGAGGCAATTTGATTGATTCACTAATCATTTCTCATAAATTGATTAAGATGTTCAGTGATGGCACTTAAACATTTGTCTTTGACAAACACACACACAAAAAAAACACAATTCAATTTAGAGTGCTACATAAGTTGAGAGTGTGAATTGGGGCTGTCTCATAACCAATTTATTGTATTCATAGTTCTATCCATGTGGCCACAAACACAAAACCAGAAGGTTTTATTTAAGCCAATCGTCATTTTATTCTGATGATACCAAATAGTGACTTGCATATGGCACAAATTATTTATATTTTTGTCAATACAAATGTGAAAATGTAAATAATTGCAAGTAAGAAAAAAAAAGATTTTGCTTTATTTTTACAAATACAATGGAACAGCTAGGCTCTGGCAAGAAATTTTGGCAGTAAAGAATAAATATCCTAAACCATAAACGCTTACAGAAAAAAAAAAAAAAACTAAAATTAGTCTGTTTAAATTTCCATTCTAGGGCCTTTTAAAAAACAATGTTTCTTGAGAAGCCAAATAAATTTTCACAGTCTTTGTCATTCAGCAAACTCATTTCATTAATTAAAGAAGCAATTAGCCAAAATAGGTCAGCGGTGGCACATTACAACTCCTCAGTGAAAGCCCAACAGGACAATGTGCGAAAGAGCATCACCAATCTGTCTCATCCGATGTGCTCAGGCAGAAGGGATAGAACAGACTGCTCTATGCCCTGAAATCAGTGCTGATTCGAGTGGGCACTCAGGAAACAAACCACAAAGGCATAGAGAAGTGTTAATGAGATGCTCACATGCTGATACAAAAAGTGTTACTTGTTGTTCTGATTTAGGATTTGTATTAGTTGAAGAAGAGATTTACGGAAAGACCATTAGCCGACTATACTGTAGAAGCAATAACTTTGCTTTCAGCATGTAAAAGCAGTAAACAGACGGGTTTTGTGCAGAAGCTGGCGATCAGACCGTGCTTTTCCTGCTCGCTGGAGGAGCTCAAGGAAATAATTGTACTGTCGTTGGAAGAGCTCATGCCCGCAGCATTTACATCAGACCTGACAGGCTGTGACACAAATGTGTGAGGTAATTTAGGAAGCCCTAAGTAAATGGCTGCCATCTCTTCAGGGCAGGATGACAAGAGCCCTCCTATTAGCACAGTCCTTAAAATTGCCCGCCTAAAAAGCATCGGCTCTCAGCCCAGCCGAGACAGGGGGAGCTCTCTTTAAAAGTCAAGCCTGCTTTTGAAAGGCACGTTCCAGCCTGGCTGTCAGACAGATGCTGGGTTAGAGATGGCAGAGTAATGACTGAAGCTTTGCCTAATGGCACGGCTGCTTATCAAAGCTCTCTCTGGCCTGCTCCTCAGACATGTGTAATGAGGGAATGATGAAGGAACCAGAGTAAAACCTAGAGTGATAGAGAAATATTGTATGCCTTACACAGCGTTCCCTGCGATTACTGCCAGGCTCTGATGCTGTAGATCCAAAGCTTACTTCCGTTATTTCGTCTATGTTTTGTAATGTTGTGAATGAATTAGTTTAGAGTGGATTTTTTGTTTCCAAATTATTATCCGATTAATTACTTATTACTGTGACAGATAATGTTGTTTTGCCTCTGTATACAAGTATGTTATGAAATAAAATAAACCCTAAACATAGGGCTAAACATCATTGATTTTTAATGTATAGTTCAATTCAGCTTTTGAAGGAAGCAAAGCTCATATATAATTGTTATATTTATGAGTAAATTATAAAACTGGACTGTTTTTTTTTTTTTAAAGCAAGTTCAATCAAGTATCAATTTCTCTGCTTTACAGATTGAAGAGGACACATGGCAGAAATATTATTTGGAGGGGGTGGCCAATGAGATGTACACTGAGTACCTGTCCAGTGCCTTTGTGGGCCTTTCTTTTCCTACAGTTTGTGAGTAAGTAAGCTGGATCCATATGTCAGGATTTGGATCATATATTAGACTTATGTTTAATTAATACCCTCTCCAGAAATATACTGTACTTACACAGTGTTGTGTAGATACTCTACTCTAAATGTTATTCATGCTGTTCTTTGCCTACACTGTCGTACTTGAAAAAATGAATTACAGTATAGTAGCTTATGTGCTATATAAATGTTAGACAATGGTAATGTGATGCATGTAAGCCTTTAGTACTGTTTATGGACCTGCTTTTAACACAAAACACTTACCATTTTTTTTTTTCCCCTTTTTGTTTTAGGCTGTGCTATGTGAAGCTCAAGTTGCTGTTGATTGCTATTGAATACAAGTCAGAGCAGAGGGAAAGCAGGTTTGTCCCTCTTTGGTCTTCCTGATTCACTACACATTCATGACCAAAGAGGGGCAAAGCATTTGGGTCCCTCATTGGTTTATTCAAGAGTTCCACTATATCAGATTCCCCTTACTCCACCACCCCATTTCACAGCAGTCTAATTAATACAGACTCTTATCAAGGTTATATAAAAGATCCATACTTATTTAACCTGATTAGTAATTAAACTAGACCGAAAGCTGCCTTACTATAGCAATACGAGCGCACAGCAGTTTAGATCCTTGCAGGTCATTGCCCCTCCTAGGCAGACTGTATGTACGAGTCAGTGTGACACAATGGAGCCATAACATCTGCTCAAACTCACTGTGATCTATTGATGAAGGCTTTACTCTTAGAGTAAAAGGCCTCCCATCAATAACACTCCTGTTGCATTCTGTTAACTGAACCATTAGAACTAATAACATGAAGTACTCTGTCTCAGTAACCTCAACTTGCCGATTCCCACCACCCCTCCCGCATTCACGATTTGTCGTCAGATGTTTCTGTATAACTTACTAATACATTTTTCGTGTATTTCACAATAACTAATGAGTGTGGCAGTCAACTGGCCTGACCAAAAAAAGCACAGACCGTAACATTCAGCATTCAGCAAATGCACTTCCGTTTTGGCCTTTGGTTGTTAAATAGTATATCAGTATATAAATAGTATAGTATTTAATTACAAAATATATACTGTAGAGGGCACAATGTAGTGTATCGTCATGCTGTTCAAACAGGTAATTTTTAATTCCTCTCTTGCTCTCTCTCTCTGATTGGTTTTCTTCCCTATTTACTTCGCACTATAGGTGATTATAAATAAATGTTTGATTCAATTTTTATTTAATTTGAAATTTTGCAATAGCATTTGGAAAAAATTAACTCTTACATTTTGCTCTTGCCCTCATATGATTAATGCAAGGCCAGTTGAGACACAAGTGATTTTAAACCTCACCTCCTTTTTTGAGTCCATGACATCATGTAATAAATGTGTGATTTGTAATGTTTTCTTGTTGTTTGCAGAAGCAGAAAGCGGTATGCCCTCTTCATTTTCTTACCTCTCCACACTTTAGATCCTCCATCCGTTGGGGGGAAAAAAACTTTTAAGGATATTGTACCGTCCCCTTTAAAAAAAAAAAAAAAATAGCCAAATCTCTTACTTTCTTATTGTGATCCTTGTGCTTAATGCACTAACTTCTTTGCAGGCAGAAAGAGTAGTTATCATTAGTTTCTTTGTCTGTACTGTTTACCATCTTCATGTATTCAAATTTACATTTTTGTTTTGTTTTGTTTTTGCTTTTTGTAATGTTTTTCAGCTGTGTACATCGCCGCTCGAACAAATGATCTCTGTCCTACTGTTTTTTTCTGTGCTACTTTCTCCATCAAAACAGTACTTCATGGTTTTAAAGTTCCATCTCACCTAACCGAACACAAAAGAAAAAGCACTCTTGACAAAATCAGTTGTCATTTGGAAACCTTACCATCACAAAATACAACAATAACAAGAAAAACCCCACAAGAAACATGTCTGCACATACTTAAGTTAACCTTAAAAACCGGTTGGCATAAAACCTGTATATGCCGTGCATATTCCAGTTAAACAAAGCCACTGTCAATAACAGTCATCTTTCTTTTCCTCCCATTGCCACACTAACATCAACTCATGTGTACATACCTGTGTTTGTAGAATTTAGCGTGTGTGTGTGTATGTAATAGTTTCAAATTGTCTCTTTGCTGTTTTGTTTGTAAGTAAAGATAAGAGGTGTGTGTGTGTGTGTGTGTGTGTGTGTGTGCGTGCGCATATGCGGGTATCAGCGTGTCTTGTGTGGAACTGTCTTTCATCATGTACCCCAATGCCTGTGTGTCTCTGAGTAGATGTTTATGAAGTGAGGTCACTTCCTGTCAGTTTGGTGTTCTATACAACAATCCAACTGCACAGAAGTTACTGCAACGGTTTGCATCTACGTGCCAGTTTGCCTACGTGCAGTGGCTGTACCTGCTCTTTCTCTCTCGTAGATGTGCCGATGGTTGTGACTCTCTTGGTTGCAGCATGCCTGAACACTGTCACGTGACGTGTGATGCTTGCCTTGTTTCCCATAATATGAGGTTTGATCAGACTACAGGCCTCTGTTGCCGAGTGATTGGACCACACGGAGTACACGTGAAAATCTCAGATTTGGGGAGCAACATGTGTGAATATGTTTGGTGAATGAGTCAGTTTGTTTACTTTGCCATCTTTTGAATAGCATGCAGAATGTGCTGTTAAAAAGAGGTGGGAATTTAATTATGTAAAGCTTCAACACACACACACCCAAAAAAAAAATTATTATTGGGAATTAACTAATTTCTTTTCAACCAAAACATGTGTTTTGTGTTGTTTGTAATTTTTTTTCTGTAATAAAGTTGAATGCTGCTTTATGATAGATTAAATCCCCCTCTTTCTGTCATTCCTGATAACATGGTTGTTTGTGGAGCCCAGAGGAAAGCGTTTTTTTTGTTTGCTGTATCTGATTGAACGTTCATATGTCTGTAAATGGGCTGCAGTGCTCAGCCTCTCACTTTCATCTGGGCTCTGGCCAGGCCCAATGTTTGTCCAATGTTGCAGTCACCACTCAACTCATTGATGACTTCTAACCAAAGGCAAGCATTAACAACTGTGTTGTGTCGTCCCGTCTCTGTCTAATTAACGGGGAATGATACAGTGGCTCAGTAGTGGCTCTGTCATCACTACTGAACTTCTACTAAAACCTGTCCGTAACTAATAAGTAGTGTTTGGCAAACCATAAACTTTAATGCCCTACTACTTTGGGAGGTCACAGTGAGACATTGAATGTGCTGGCTGATTTAAGTGCTATATTGAAAATACTGTTTTGAATGGCCTGCTTTATCACTCAAAGCCTGGAGGTAAAACTTTAAGTGATGTGCATGTTGATGAGTCTGATGTTGTTGTTTTTTCTTAGCTTTATAGTTAAACAGCGGCTGACTGCTGTATATGTTATTAAAGCAAATGTATTACACAACAGTCTATTAACAGCATGAAATAAATATTTGTAGCATGAGGTAAAAAAGCTAGCTTAGACATGCAGGTTCAGGGGTCATCCCTCACCCTAAGTGGCCTGGTGTATTCTAACATTCAGCTTCTTACTATCATGACAGGAAAAACCACACCTTGTATTGAACGGTTAATTTCTGATTATTGGTTTCGGTTCATCCGTCAAACTAAAACCACCCCATAAAACAAACTTTAATTCTTTTTAATGAATCTAATGCATCAATTTAATTAGGATTGACCAGTTGTGCTAGAGAGTTTTGTTTATTTGTTTTGGTTGAGAGAACAAAGTCCAAGAGCAGTAAAAATTGCAGCAATATGTTTGTGTAGAAAGGAATGGAGCTTCATTTTCCCCCCCGCAGTTCAGAGCACTTAAAAGATCATTTGTAAAGAAAAGATAAAGTGGCAGTTTAGTGTAGATGCTCTTTTGGCCTGTGAGGATTCCCTGAAGGCTGGCGGGTGTACCATTCCTCTTGATTAGAGCATTTGACTGTGATGTGTATATATACTTTTTAATTTGATTTCTGTTAACAAGCATGATTTTTTTTTTCTTTCTTATTAAACAGTATTCTGATCAACCCTGGGAATCATGTAAAGATGCAGGAGGGAACCTTGGGATTCTTTATTGCCAGTGATGCCAAAGAGGTCAAAAGGTATTCTTGTTGAACTGAACAACAGCTGTCTGTTTCTCGGTTATTGGTGTCACATGAAGTCAACTTCGTGATTCATCCATGTTCATTTGTGTGATGTTTCTCTCTCAGAGCATATTTCTACTGCAAAGCTTGTCATGACGACATCACAGATCCCAAAAGGATCAAAAAATGTGGCTGCAAGAGACGTAAGTAGTCCAGGCTGTTTCACACCCTTCTCATTTCACTGGAGTCTACACAGGATTCAGCTGTCCACATGTGAAATAATTTTGGCAGGATGAATCTGATTTTTACATTTTACAATGTTGTGTAATCCTCATCTTTACTATCTTGGGTTAATCCAAAGTGATCAGTAAATTTCCATCTGTTTTATACTTATTTTGTTACTTATTAAAATATTCTGTAAGCTTTTGGATGTACTCAATGCCTTTTAGTTGGAGGAGTTACCATACTAACAGTTAAGGAAGCACGGATCAATGTGACCTTTACACCAGAGCTAAAGTCTTTGATGGCAGAAAATAAAGGAGTAAAGAAGTGATAGAGTGTGTGCAATAGGGGGAGAGAAAAGGTGTCTATGAGTGATGACAGGAAAAGGGGAAAAAGCAGCTAGTCATCAACATGCTAATGACTGAGAAAGATGAGAAAGAGACAGAGAGAAATAGAGATGGGAAAAGGCAATGACGTGATTAGCGAGGCTGAAGAGAGAGCCTGTCAGCCTACGCTAGCATCAGTGGGAGAGATTTCGAGATAATGGCACCAGTCAGGTGGAAAAACAAAAAGGCAAAGAGCCCTGGCCACACTCGTCAGGCACGCCACAAACACACTCCTGGCCTGGGATCATTTTACTAATCATATCCACCCTGTTTATCCAGAGAGCTCGGCGCTAGTGCTACTCAACTTCGCCGGTGTCATCTCCCACTGCCTCAGCCTGGCAGGAACCCACTCTGACAGCGAGTCACTGAAGCAGAAAGGAAAGAGTCACAAGGATTTGTATTGCTGAGTGCAGACGCTCAGTCAGCTCACTGTTAAACTCTTTGTCAGTGATAACTACAGCATAGATAATTAGATGCAAACTGATTAGGCGTGTGTGTGTAAGGGCAGCTATTTTATTAGTTCTGTGTTTAAAAAGGGAGATACTGACATTATCATGACAGTAAAACTAATGCATTATTGCCCTATATAAGCACTTTAATTAGTTATAAATTAGTTAGCCAAAAGATGAACAATTCACTTACACAGTGAATGGTCAGTGCTTGAGTCTCTAAACTAAACTATTTACTTTTGGCAGCAAATAGTGGGCTTCAAAAGTAACACCCTGGATTTAATTTTCAGTAACTTTAAAACAGCGATCCATGTTCTGATAAAGGTTACTGGAGCCTTTGCTGAAAAATCAGGCACTTGAGTCTAACCAAAGCTTTTTTTTTTGTTTCGTTTTCCCCCCCCTTCTCCTTTGTCATGTACCAGAATTGGATTTTCTGCTGTAACTTTCAGGTCTGATTGAAACAAGCAGATTTGCCAAATGCTCCACTGAAAAAGATATGACCTTTGCTTTGCTGTAATGGACGTTTATGCTATTTAATTTGTTTACTCTCTTCATGTCCATTGACACACTTTCTGATGTATTTCCTTCCTTGCTGCCATGGAATGTGCCTCTTTAATTAACCCTTCACTGGTAGTGATATATTGTGAGTAAAAGTGGGCTCCCTGTGGCACAGAGTGCAGTCTAACTGTCTTTCTCTCTGTTAATAGTATTTATCTATATATATCTCTATATATATGTTGCATGTACCAGTCTAGCTGCTGCATCCTCCCCACACCTCCCATCTCTACACTGTCCTCAGGTTGAATAGTTCTACAGCATAGTACGGATCAGAGATCCAAAATGGCCTCTGTCTGCACTTTCTTCACCCCAACTTCCCACCCTCGGTTTCTCCAGATGACCATTGTCTTCCTCAGTGAGAGGGTCGAGAACACCCACGATGCAATGGCAATTCCAATATCCAAGACTGTGTTTATTTAAAATTAATATTTTAGATGCTCACTTTTAATCAATTCCAAGTGTCTTACTTCGACAAGAAACCTAAACAGACCCCAAAAGCTGTGCAGACTGAGATTTTCAACACTAGACATCAAAGAGGAGGGGGAAGTTCACCGCTGTCCATCCCCTGCCTGTCAGAGGCAATTTCGCAAATTGCTATATTTTTAGAAAGTGGAAAGTGTCCTGTGGGAAGTTCTTCACATTGTCTCAGAATTTAAACAATCTGGTTTCCTTTTGGTTCTCCTCTTCCCTGGCCCCTGCTGCCCAGGCCATGTACACAGCACTCATTTCTATTCTCAGAATTGAAATGATCCAGCTCTGCATTTCAATTCTCTGTAGTACTTGGGCCCTTTTTTACTCACTGCCAATGATCAGCATACCTGTCAGTATCAAAGTCATTGTGGTAGGATTGACCAGCTGCTGTACAGTAAGTGGCCAATAGATGGCGGAATAGTTCTGTAGATGAGATTGGAGTAGACGTGTGCTGAGCACTGAGGTCCTCACAGTCCTTGTTTAGCAAGAATGCTGTCAGCAGAAGGTTTTATTTGGTTGTCACGTGGCTTTCTGAAAATAAGCATCTCAGTCTAATTTTTATTTTTTTAATTATAATTGTTACGTTTCTCATTTTATTCTGTTACATTATTTCCACAGACAGTTAGTTTTTCTTAAAGGGAACGGCTTTATCACGATTGGTCTGGTATTATTACGGGATTAACACCGGTATCACTGGTTCTGTTCCGCACCCCTTATTTACTGTATGTCTGTTATTGTTATGCTGTATTATAGGTGTCTCCTGCTGTATTAAATGAAGCGTGCATACAAGTGCCAGCAGCATTCTTGCTAAATGTGGTGATTCTTTTCGTGGGGCTTCAGTTAGGATTTGTGTGTAGCTGCGTTAAGTCCCTCATATCATCATGTTGTCTTGTGTCCCTCCCTCCATGTCTGTATGACTAACATATCCACATGACTTATGGTTGGATGAATGTCAGCCCCAGATCTCTGAGGTGACAGATTTCAGCATGACATTGACGTCTCAGACTCACTGCTGCACATCAAGGCACCACTTCAAACTGTTTCCGTCGTGCAAACAGTTGACTTGCCTCCACTCCAGCGCTGAGACTGCACTCACTTCTCTGCATGCTTATGATCCCTAATTTGAGCCGTTATGCATGGTCCTTACGGGAATAACAGTCCCTGAGGTTGTGGCCACAATTTTTAAAGGCCCAGTAATGTACCCTATTCTCTTGCTGGCATGTTACTGGAATTGACCTATTAATGTAGACTAATGTCGTCAGACAGAAGTAAAAAAAAGCAGGAATTTCCCTGCAGATTGCGAGTTCGTTTCAGGGTGCCAGACTTTATAATGTTCTATTAACACAATGGCACCGGGAGAATGAGTACCAGGGACTGTTTTTTTTTTTTTTTTTTTTCCATTTTAAATTTTTTATTTTATTTAGCTAGGATCAAAACAGTCAAAAACTTTATAGCCTCTCACCACCACTTCCCCAAGAGAGAGACACACACACACTGTACATACTGTACATGCACACATACTAATTATCACAGAAATATTTTTATATGCAGTATTTTTAGGTAATGCAGAAACTTCACTTTACAAGTGTACAGTGCAACATCTAATAATATACATACATACACACACATCTCTGGTATTGGTGCAGAGGGGGTAGTGGTGTAATGAGTTGGCATAGGATTCAGGAAAAGAGCCTGCTGGCCTATACAAGGCCCTGCTGCTGCATGATGCGATACAGGTACGTGATCCTCTTCTTAAGTCATAGAGGATGCAGGTTATGAACTGAGTTTTGCTGCTAAGGGCATTCACTCATCCCTCTCTTCCTGATTGCCTTCTGCCCCTATCCCCTGATCTTACTGTCATATTTGACCATTTGACCCTCTATGACATGATCAGCCTTAGGGCACAGCTTGACCCTGGTGAGATGGCTGTTACCTGCCAAACAGATTGCGAGACCTCTATTGGAAATAATGACCAAACTAAATTAACAGAATTATTAACAGAAGTAAATTTGGTCTTTTCAGTATTTTTGCAATAAATAAATGAAGCACACTTGTGTGCTGTAGTTACATTGAAGTGGTTAGACTGGTGTCATCTCCCAGTCCTGGGTCAAGCCTGTGAAAGCTTGCTGCTAAGGCTTTGCACTTTCTGTTCCTTAAAAAAAAAAAAAAAAAATTAAAAAAGCCTTCAGACATCCCTGGTTTATGAACTCTTTTTTTCCTTGCCATTAACCTGCTGCTTCTCCTCTCCTCTCATCCAACACATGACTGTAGCCAAGATGTCCGTCTACAAGCGAATGAAACTGGCATGTTGTTTTGATTGCGGGCGCTCTGAGCGCGACTGCTCGTGCATGGCAGGCAGTGTACATAGTAACATGGACAGCCTTCAGAGGGCCTTCCCACTTTCTTCTGTCTCTGTTCATGATTGCTCAACCAGTTTACGTGCCTGTAAGTTCGATCGCCAACCACACGTTCTTTCATGTTCGTGACCTGTGTACGTGTCTGTGATGTATTCCATGTCTTGTGCTTTTCTTTCTTCCTTTCTTTTGTTTCTATTTCTTTAACCTTCGTTCTGTGCCCTAATTGTTTCCCTCTCCGTGGCTTTTTTGAGTGTTTTTTCGCTAAGTCTAGTGCTTCATCGATGGGTATGATTTTCTGTACCGTGGTCGAGTAGTAGTGGTAGTGTTGTGGCTTTTCTGTGATAGTGTTGCTGCAGTAGGTGGTACTGTAGGCGTAATGTCGCATGCTGTGTTAGTGGAGCAGTTGTGCTGTGCCGTGCTGGTGCCTTCACAGTCACTGTTTGGTGTTGAGAACTACCAATTAGGTTAATGTTTATCTGTTCAATGAAAGTTTTATGTTGCTAAAGAAGCTTTTGTTGTGTGTGTCTGTATGCTGATGTGTCACTTTTTCTTTTAATGTATAATGACACAATAATTTTTCAGGTTTGGGCAAAATATTGTCATATTAACTTTTTCCTAACTCCAGCACTCGGGGGTTAGCTGAAAATATTAATGTCATGTTTTTTAGATATAAATGTGTACAAATGTGACATATATGTACCATTCAGAAGATACAAGCAATGTATGGTAAAGTCTGATAAACTGAACAATATTATTGGCTGACAGATCTTTCAGTTTAATTAATATTTTCAACATTTTAACACTAATATGGGACACACAGAGAAAAGTTTTTGATTATTGAATTGTTATATGCTGTACATTTTCTGTGTTACATGGTGTATTTCTTTACAAGTATTCTTTGCTGAAAGTTCAATAAATGTTCAAGAGTTGAAAAGTAAGTACACATTTGAAATCTTGTACCCAATGTGGCTCTTGAACATTGTTTTTACACAAGACGAATGAGAAAATATTTTCTTCCTAGAGAATTTGCTTTTAATGAGTGAGCAAAGTGGATCTGATCCTCACCCCTCTCAATGTTTTTTTTCCTTAGCTACAGTAGCAACCAAGGGGAAAGAAAAAGTCAATGTCCTTTATTTAATGCCTTGTATACCACTGTGGGACTGTCCGGCTCAATGTGAAAGTTAAAAGGAGATCCCCTGGCAGAAACTCAATTGAGATAGTGGTGATTCAGGCTGTAGGAGTCCGAATGACTGACGCAGTTAGCTGTGCAGAACACAGTGCTGTGGAGAGGCCTTTCTTATTAAGTCAGAGCAGATGTGAAATACTAAAGTATCTGTCAATTAGAGCCCCACAGTAGCATGGCCTGCTTATCAAAGCAGGGGTCAGTTCAGACGATCGTGTTTCCTCTGAGCTGCTCTCTGACTGCTCTCCACATCCTGCTAGATTAGTGTCAAGCATGCTATGACGACTTTGGCTTTGTGTTTTAATGTTTTTATTCCGGGTCATATCCCTGGATACCAATTACGAGCCATTACATTGTTACTGATCTTTCCTTTTCCCATCATTACCTTGTTGAGATTCAGGAACTTCTTTTGCTGTTCTTTTTTTTTTTATTATTGTTCTTGTTCATTTAGGCTTCAGAGTTAAGCTGACAGTTTCTTGAGCAAAGGATTTGTTTTGCTTTGTCTCATTGCTTTTGTGTTTGAACTATCACAGCATTTCTATGATGAATTAATTCTAAGCTGCAGCCTGACTGATTTTACTATGTTGAATAATTGATTTCTTTTGGACGTCATCTTGTATGCACTTACATGGTATGAGGTTTTTTTTTTTTTGATAATAGTCTGTGCGTAGAATCCCTCTACAGTTATATGCAGTTGAATTATCAGTATTGTCAGGCTCCTGCCTGCTCGTCTGGTTTAATTCAGTGGGCTGCGATTGAGATGAAGAATAGCATTTGGTAAAGTGAGAATTGTATGCTCCAACCTTTTTGCACCCCATGGGTCAGAAACCATACATCACAGCGTGCCTGCACTAAGCACGGCATTGTAGAGTTATACCTCCACTTTATATGTGTGCAGTTATTGCTGAAATAAATACAGCTCCCTTGGACCCAGTAATTCAGTGGAATGTGTGAAATGCATGGGTGTAAAGGCACTAAAGGCACGTTGTCTTAGAAAAGTAGTGTTCTATGAACAGATCCTCCTCCACACCTCTTTGCATTGATTCGTGCATGCAAACGTCTGGATGCTAATGGTTTTCTATGTCAGAGCCAGACAAAGAACTATTAGTATGAAAATGAGATGCATGAGTGGTAGACAACTGCGTCTCTTTTGCTGTTAGCTGCAGCCGAAGCTCAAAGAGCACTTGACAAGGAGCCAGGAGTAGTGTAGCCGTCATTACAGCTGTGGAGCTCGGCACACCATTAAGAAGTGTTTGATACGACAGAATAGCGCGAGCGGCAGGAGGCATGCTCACACTGCCAATGACTTAGCTGCCTCTGCTGTAAGTTACAGTGACAATTAGAGTCCCTATGCTCTACCTGCCGAGACTTATCCTCTCATTACACAAGATTTAAAGAGTCTAAAAGGTGCCCATTGTCTCAGATGGCATTCTTTCCTGCTTTGGACATAACTGTTTCAGCGGAATTGCGGCCACGGCTGTTTTACAAACAACCACAGCAAGTCTTATGGATAAAGACAGGAGAGAGAGGTCAGGGATCGCTTTTGCTTTTGGGGCATATGTTTGTCCCCCCTCCTGCTGGCTCTGCTTGAAGAGGACGCAGTGAGCTGGCAAGGGTGGGCAGAGGCAATCTGAAGAACAAACCCTGTCTGCTCCTTGCAGGGCACACCTCACTAAAGATGGTCCTTATTCAGCCTGACATGGAAATTATGTTTGCATTTTCATTTTCCCAGTGCCCCTGGTGCATCAGCAAACTCATTGTGACAGTTCCTTCCCACCAGGCAGAAACAAGGCCAGCCGCCTGGGACAGATGCTGGCCAGAGAGGCCGCTCACTCACCCTACTTTCCAGATAGCAAGCGACAGATGCCAGGGTGGGCATGCTGCCCCTGCTCGATCACTCGTATCGCAGTCCTACACTCTGACCTTTTAAGGCGTCAGCTATAGCTCTTGTAAAGGAACAAGCCCAGCATACTCAGCGAAGAACAGCAGGGCAGGAAACAGTAAAGGGCAGTGAGAACTGCTTGGTCCTGAGTGCATCTCATCGTTTCTACCTGCATTAAAGCTCATTGAATCTTATTAATCTTAATTGGCACTGTCTCACAAGGTTTGCATGTGTAACCCACAAAAATGTGCAAGCCGATTTGTTCTTTACTACTTAAAAGACCCACAGAATTTATTTTGCTAATTGTTTTGTAAGGCATGGAAGAATTTTGGGAAGAGAAATTGTGTGCAAGGATTATCATAAAATGGCAGCTTCTAAAATTGCAAAAGCAACCAGCTGTATTGCTTGAACATGTGGACTGATTAGGTTTATTTAAAAAAATTATAATAATAATTATGACTTATTACCTGGGATTTTTTTTTTCATATTTAAATCAAAGCACATTTGCACCACCAATGTCAATACAATTGCTTTAAAAAAAAAAAAAAAAAAATTTACACACACACATAGCTTAAGAAAACATCACACTTTTTTCTGTTTATAAACTGTTATATTTTTTAGTTCAGTTTTATTCAGTTTTCTGTTTGTGTTTTTCTGCCTTGAATTAATGTTATTCCTGACAGATATAACATTGTTCAACACTGCCAGTCAAAAGTTTGGATGCACCTTCTAATAGCATGGTTGTTCGTGATTTTTATTTGTTTCTAGATTATAAAACAATACTGAAGGCATCCAAAATATGCAAAAATCTCCTTTGAACAGTTAATATTGAGATGTGTCAGCTACTTACACTCTGTAACGCCTTTATAACGGCTCTAATCTGAGATGCTGTTAATTGGGGATTTTAAATGAACTTCCCCTCTGCAGCAGAGGTAAGTTTTGGTCTTGCTTTCCTGGGATGGTTTTATTATGGTACTAGATAGGTTTTGCAAATGCACTTAACAATACTGTTCTAGCAAGAACTGTTTCAGACCAGCTGGCATTCATGTCTTAAAATAACAACTGACTGTTGTTGTTGTTAATTACCTAATTTGAAATTGTCAGTATTGTTCTGCAATGTGGAAAATAAATACAAACCTGTGTCCAAACTTTTAAATGTATATGATGGTTGTTCAAGTCAAACCAGGACTTCTTATTTTGCAGAGTAACAGAACACGGTTATAAAAGTAAAATTTATCTTTAAGCCCTCATCCCAGCATTTCAGTACTATTTAAATACCACCAAGTGTAAAAGTTCTCAGTAGACCAGAGCCATGATTTTGCTGTCTGCTTCATGGCATCATCATTGCTGAAATGCTGGCCCCCCAAGAACTCCTTTAATAACTCCCTCCATTAATGAAGAAAATGGCCTGGTCCCCGATCACGGCAGACCGATCATGGCTGCGGCGTACTAAGAAACCTTTCCAAGCACTAATGAAACTCTGGAATGCGTTTGCCTTAAAATAGCAGAGGATTAAATAGACAAATTAAAGTAGTTTTTACTCTTATAACTGTGTTCTGGTAATCTTAAGTCTAGGTTTGGCTTGAACATCCCATATATAATTAATTTGATTTTTTTTTCAATTTATTTAAGCTGTTTACCACAGTATATTGTACTTAAAAATATTTAATGAATATGAAATCAAATTGGGAAAATTACATCACTTTTTATACGTGCCCCTGCCAATTTTATAAGGAACGGAAAAAAAACCCCACTTAACCAGAAATTAAATTTCATTTATACATTCATTATCTATACCACTAGAAACGCTATAGCAGTGTAGGATCTGGTCAAAGCGAGGGGCCTTTACTGGGAACTTGGGGCACATGGCAGGGTACATTGCAGACAATATTCACACACTCAGTAATACACTGTTGGCAATATGTAAATGCCAGTCTGCCTAAACTGTGTGTTTTTGTACTAAGGGAAAAAAACGATAGGTACAAACACAACAAACACAGGGAGAGCATATAACACACACGCACGCACGCACGCACGCACGCACGCACACACACACAGACTGGAGGCGAGAGTCAAACCCCCAACCCCAAAGGTGCGAGGCGACAGTGCTCTAAGCCATCTTGCTGCCTATAATTTAATTTGTCAGATTAAATTTTTAAATGAATGACTGTCTGAATATTATTGAAGTCATATTAATCAAGTCTGCATACCTGAGACATCAGCAGATGCGGGGTTTCTTCCCTAGTGTCTTTAGCAAGTAAAATTCATACTGAGTTGGATTTGAGTCAGCTGCTTGAAATGACTATTGCAAAACATTCTGCCTCTTTGCCTTAAAAAATGCTTTCATTTGCTTTCAAAGGATGCCTCTAGTCATTGTCCATCTGCACAGTGAAGTACTGTCCAATGCTCTGAATCTGAGCAGATAATATACTGTAGCACCATACACTTCCTCCTCCGTCACATCATTAATAAATACGAGGGAAGCAGTTCCACTGGCAGCTATATAAATACCCGTGCCATTAGATGAGGTGGTACACTTTAGATCATAAACTGTTCTTTTCTTTTCCAATAGTTTTCTCTTACCATTATTCTAGCACATGTTTATACAAGATGTGTATACTCGAACTTCATTTACAGTACTGTGCAAAAGTCTTAAGCACCATCTCATTTATTTATTTTTGTTAAAAAAATGTTTATACATACTTTATAACTTCCCTAACCGCAAGTCCACCCCCCCCACCCCCCAGCAAAAAAAAAAAAAAAAATCTTAGAGGAAAATACCTGTAGGCCAGAAAAGAAAGCAGCATATTAGTAAAATACCACTTTTCAGACAAAAAAGCCCCAAAACAAAAAACAAGAGCATACTTTTGGGTATTGCATGCATGAAAAACTAAGCAGGTGTGGCAAAGATCTCAGAAGGACTGTGGCTGGTTTTTGCAGGATGTTCAGTTATAAAGTTAGGCAGCTAATTTTCTTACAAAACTGCACAATTTGTACCTGAGACTATTGTGTGTAATATACTGGTGTATATAGCTTAAATAACTCTAACTTTGTCAATGTCTAAATATTTATGGGCTTGACTTGTGTGTGTGACTCCAGTGACTGAACACAAATAGCACGTACAAAACCCCATTTGTCCATTGTCTCTTCCTACTACAAAGGCCAGTGTGCCCATAAAGCACAAAACGTTTACTTGATCAGAAAGTCCTTCTTATTCACCTGCTTTTAATAATTGTTATATGGGAACATTTGAAGATTTTTTGCCCCCATTTCCACCGACTGTGCTTATATGTACCTAATTTTTACTGTATAATGCTATAACAGCCATTAAAACAGTCTGTAAGATTAGGTAAGACTAAGTATGTCAGTAATGGTTAGCAGGGTGTGGTGTGTGTCAAGGTTCATTTTTTGTCAGCTTGGGTTAGAAACTAAGGCCGGCCTGCTTGGTTTTCATCTGGTCTTTTTTCATTATCTTATTTTGGGGTTTTTTCTCCTCATTCCCGTTGTGGGTGTCAACCTCATTTAAATCTGTTGAATTTGGTTTAACCTCTGAATCACCATGTAGTCAGTATGAACCATGCCTCTTTACTGCTTTTTATTTTTATTCTCTCTCTTTTTTACCCTCCCTCTATCTGTCCTTTCTCATAATCTTTTATTTGTATCTATACTTTTTTCAGCCAAATATAAGTATTACGGATATGTTACATCACGTAAGTTTTCTCCAGTTTTTCACATTCAGCCTCTGTTACACTCATCCATCTCACATAATTTAACCTGGCTAACCTGCTTTTGTGCTCTTGTATTTGCCCCCACCCCATCCCCCAATTACCGCACTCCAAATCTGCTTTCTTAGAGCTCTGTAGATGTAGGTAGGGGCCTGTAATGCGCTCAGAAATATTGTGTTGTTAAAGAAAAATGATGCGGAATAAGTGGAAACTCGGGTACTACATTGCTCGCCCTGTAAGAGAGTATGTAGGAGCTACTAATACAATGCACATAATTAGCACATACACTACAGGCCAAACGTAAGCAAGCAACCTGTGATTTTCAATGTCTGAAACTTGAAAAAATAAAATTAAAAAAAGTCTTGGTGGTCTGGCCCCCACAGTCAGTGTCTCACTAATCAAGTTCTGGGATAAGCTTGACCTTTCACTGAACAAAGCACGTTGCTAAAACAACATAGAACTTTAAACGCACATACAAGGGCCTGGAATACTATAGCAGGAACAGATCTTCTCTAACATAACCTGTGCCAGTTTAAAGTTTAAGCAGAAACAAATGAAGAGCCAAGGTGCATTAATACTGCATTAAGCAAAGCTTTTTCATGTTAAGACACCTATTGCTATCTGAGTAAAGCAAAGGTTTATACTTTCTTGTTTATTTGTTATTCTAACATGCCAAGTTAAGTTACTAGTACAAGCTTTTGGCCTGTAGTGTATGTATAGAGTTTCAGTGATGTGTTTGTATTGTGCTGCCTTCAGCAGCAGATGGCGCTACAACTCCAGGGAAAACAGGAGGTCAGAGAGAGGCTGGGGTTCGGTTCAAAGCAGAATGGATTTTAGGTAAATCCTCTTATTCTCCAGCACAGAGCTCTGCTTTATTACAACAGACTCTGGGATAGTGATAAGTTTTGTTTTGTATTTACTAAAACTCTAAATATATATTTTTTTGTTCTGTTATAATATTTTTTAAATTATACATTATGAGATGCATGCTTAGTATATGATTTAAATGTCCATAACGTGCTTGTGTGAATTATGTTGTGAATAATAATAATAATAATAATAGTGATAATAATAATAAATGATGTCACATCATTGTGTTTTAATGATGTAATTGAGTTATTCCATAGTCTTCCATAGTTGCATACTGCATTTCACACTTTACTCCTGGCTTGATAAAGGTCTGCAATCATGGTTCATCACGGTGTTTGCATTTCAGGGAGGGACAGTTGCCGTCTGGATTATTGTAAATTCACAGAGAAAGTGCCATGGCACATATCCACTCTGTAATGCTGCATGTGTTTGACAGGGGCCAGATGAATCCAGGAGTTATCTGTGGCCGCCTTTAAATCTATGCGGCAGCTGACGGCAGAAATAACCATCTATTTATTGCTCAGAGCTAGGTTTGGGAAGCAGAAGGAAACTGTTTTTTTTTTTTTTCCACTTACACCATATATTGGTTAACCTCTTGCCTCTTGTGTAGATGTCATATATGTTTTAGTCTTCAGTTTCTGGTGGACGGCAACATGTTTAATAAGTCAATGTGAAATTATTCATTTGCTTGCACTAATAGACTTAAGGTTTCCCGTTTCAGTCTTTATTATCAGTTCACCACATGTTAGTTTAAATAGGTATGTAAATGAAATTATTTGCTCTGTCAGTTGATTAGAGTGCAGGTGATAAGGCTTCTGTATCCCAGCTTTATAATTAATAATATTCATACCTGTGTTTGTGTGACATCATTTAGTTTAAGAAACTGGTGTAGTAAGTTTTGTGGTTAAATGCTTTTGGCTGTTTTATGGGCCGGTTTATTCAGACTTTCAGGCGTGGTGTTTAGTTTTTTGCTTTGGTGATAAGTAAGAAAAAAGAAAAGATCTTGATATATGCCCTCAGTAGCAATAGCACTAAACATGTCATATTGAACATTTTTCTTAACAAGCACATGCTACGAGGTTGAGTGGTGTTTAACAAAGCCAAGGTTTATTTGGTAATTATTGAGAGAGTTTTTTTTTCTTTTTGATATTTTTTATTTCTGCATAAAACAATCCATGTACAATAATAAATAGTGTGAGTATTCATAAAATTTGCACGTTTAACAAAGAAAATCACATAAACATAATTATTACATAAACATAAACGTTATCATAAAGTGTTTTAAAGAGTATTTTGTATTACTTTTGGTTACAACTCAAACTTTACAAAGTTTGAAATTACAGAAAAAAAATAAGGTTAAAAATGTATAACATTTCTTCTACTATTTTTTTTTAAATATAAAGTTCTATTCACAATTAAAAAATAATTATGAACATATATGCGCAAAAAAAAGTCTGGGTTCTTTTTTA
The DNA here is from genome assembly GCF_024256425.1 of Clarias gariepinus. Lineage (NCBI taxonomy): Eukaryota > Metazoa > Chordata > Actinopteri > Siluriformes > Clariidae > Clarias > Clarias gariepinus. The sequence continues at coordinate 20,514,769 of NC_071107.1, forward strand.
ATGAGTTAATTAATATGTATTATTTATTGATTGTGCTAGAAAAGTTTTTTTTTCACTGTGCTTATCTTCCATTGTTTGACAGTAAAGGAAGACGTTAGACCCACTTTTCACAATCGCACAATAAAATTAGCAACCAATTTGACGGTCCCACAAACTTTGGCAGTGGAGCGTTCTGCCGAGGCCTTCCTAATTAACTGTAAAGGTAGTCTGCCACCTCCAGTCTCACCCCCACACCGAGGTCTCAGCCTGGCTGGCCTGAATCGGGCCTGCAGCCTACCCGGGAAATACCGCTACCACTCCAACACCTCCATGCGCTCCTCCTCGCTGTGCTCGTCGAAGCTCTCCTCCACGCTCTCCTCTTCAATGCGCTCCTCCACTCGCCCGCCCACACCCTGTAGGTGCCTCCGTAGCAGTCTACATCTTGCATGGCACAGAGCTAACATCCTCCCTCCCTAGCACTGTGTGTGCATGTGTAAAAATGCATTGCAGCTGCCAGGAGTACCGTACAGTTCAGTTTGGGGAGTGTGTGGACATTACTGTAGGTTACACAGAAAGAGATTTCGGGAAAGTGGAAATCTATCCATCTTTGTCGTTGCTATTGTTTTTATGTAAAAAGTTGCATCACTGTGTCTTTATGCCAAAGTCAGGAAAGGCAGGTGCGTAGTCGAGTCGTCTGAGAAGCGTTTATTGTTGCCTGTGGTCTGGAACAGCAATCACACTTCACTGGACTGATCCTGTTTTGATTGAAGTTGTAAAGGTGCCTTAATGCAATTTGGAACAAGCAGGGAGTTGCTGAAGCAGCCATGTTGCAGGTAGAGTTATTTCATTGTTAAGCCTCTTACTGAAGGGCACTGGAATAGCTCATAAATCTCTGCAGTCTAATTTGTAGAAGCAAGGGCAGGAGTGTGGTCTAGCCCAGCCAGTCCACTTACTCTTTAGTCTTAATAGGAAAAACAAAGGATTGCACCATGGTTCCTTACTGCAAGTGATATTTTGAAAGTTGATTAGTGCTTCACATTTTTCTAGCCACTGCATAGTGGTAAATGTCAAACGGTGACATTTGGTACATACCCAGACAGAACATTTTAAATTTGTCCTTTTTCATTAGTGCAATTAGATGATGCCGAAATGAGAGTAATAAACAGAGGCTACTCGCCTCATAGTGGAACTGCTTGCAGTGCTGGTAAATGTTTCTTTAATTATATGCTGTGGTTATGAAGTCTAACCAAATTTGTGCAAGTTTGCAATACAATGCAAGTGCCTCACTTTTAAGGCTTAAATAGAGATTTTCTAGTTAGGACGACACATCGAAATTTGTATGACATGTTAGATTTTATCATCCTGATAAATATTTTGCAGAAATCTTTACTACACACAATGCACAATTTTTGACAAAAAAAGATTGTAAAAGTACTAAATACATTGAACCGTTCTTGTTTGTTTCCACATTGCCATATACTTTTCAGAGAGCTGTGTAGCATTGCTATTGAGTTTGACATTCTTGAGAGTTTAAGGAGCTGATGTTGACCTTCAGGCAGCTCCACTCATAGATAGTACATTCAGTACGAGGGATGCTTTTGACATTCATAGGCCGCTCCGTAATTTCCTCTTGGAGTGGTGTTTCAGTATTAGATGAGTGAGCTCAGAGGGTTCAGAGTGCTTGTGGCATGGAGGGATACATGCGCAGACCAGCCCACACTCATCAGTTACAAGTAAGATGATGGGAATTGACTTTGCCATGTAGTGATTCATTGGAAAGCAAAACATATAACTCTTTTTTCCCCCTCCCCCCACACTCCTTCAATCATGGGTTTAGTCCTTGTTCTTCATGCAAGGACAATGATGCAAAAGAGAGATGATACATTGCTGATGCAGATTGCTAACACTCAGGAACAGAATAAGCATAGTAATCATTAAGTTCAAGTCTTAATGAGTGTCCTTCATCCTTCTTTCTTCTTTCCTGATATTGTACATTTGTCCCTACTAACAATGTTCTCTTTCTATTTTCGGAGGTCGCCTCTGACTTTTTTTTTTACATGATTGATTGAGTGTTGCCTTTTGTGTTCTTTAATATGTCATCCCCAGCACACGTTACAATCCCTGCCGTCCACAGACTGACACTCTTTGCATGTGTTTGCAGTTGAAGACGAGCATCCATCAACGCTGTCACCCAAAAAGAAGCAGCGCAACGGAGGCATGCGAAATTCACCCAACTACTCACCCAAAGTGATGAGGTAAGACATTGATTTCAAGGCGCTCTCTGCAGCCTTCAAAAGGAAAGAGAGAGCGGCAGGGAGACGGGAGGGCTGGTGATGGGTTTGGCGGGAGTAGGAGGAGTGGCGAGGGAGAGAGGGAGCGAAGGAGAGGAGAGGAGCCCTCTAAGGCTCAGGCGTTTAAGCTGTCAGGCTGTCAGTGCTTAATGATAGAGCTGAAATATTTCTGTCATGAAAGAGGCTATGAAAAGCTGTTTGAAAAATACTCTTGCTTTAAAGTCTCGGCTGTCACCCCCCCATCTCCCCCCAGTCTCGTCCACATGTAGTTCTTAAACAGCGGTGGCACTAATGACAGCAGCAGCCAATCAGAGATGCCCGTATGGTTACTTAGCCTCAGGCTCTTCATCTATTGTAGGAGCCCCAGTGAGTAGTGTTCTTGGAACTTAAGGCCATATGTGAGATGTATCATCGCAATCAAAAATGAATTCAAATATTACTTTACTTTAACCTGTCTAGAGGAATTGTAATGCTGCTAATTGATTTTGACCGATCAAAGGGTTTGCTTTCTGTCCATGTGGTCAGTAGTCAAAAATTTAAGTGGTGATGTCCACTCGAGATCAAGACAGGACGGACTCGTTCCCAGTTCTCTTATTGTTTATTATTAGTTTTTTTTTTTTTTTTTAATGTGCATAAAAAGTAATTTCAGGTAAGCAGCATATTTAGTTTTTTATTTTTTAATACCATTGTCATGTCTAACTTTCTCAATTCACTGAAAAATAAAGCTCCAGTTGAGAATATATAGGACTTGAATTCACTTCATACATACAAACTAGCATCTTATATTAGAGAAATACCGTAACACAGTTCGGTATACCCTTAAACGAACAGTAAAAGGAAAACAGAAAAAAAGAAAACTCACTTTCTTCTAGTTGCTTAAAAAGATGTTGAGTTTTGAGTTCTTAAGGCTCGTAACGATTTTTCTGTGCTGAGATGATGGTCCCTGTTTGCAGAGTAATATATGCATCTTTCCTTTGATCTGTGAGTGATAATAATTCTTGGGAGTTATTTACCCTGTTTTGAAATGCTTCAAAGCAGTGCCAAAGTTTCCTGTGCTTTAGGGTGCCTCTGTGTTTGGCTGGCTCTTGGGTACTGGATGACAGGTTCTCAGTACTAGGTGTAGGCTTTTCAAGTCATAGCCCTGCAGCGAAACATCAAATTACCAAATGCAGACCTGTGCACTTCCCCAACCATTGCCTTTGCTGTCAATACACCGCATATTGAATACTTTAGCCTCAAAAAATTGTGTTTTATGCACAACGATAAGTGATTGTTTAAGGTAGCCTTAGGGATAATTTATTGTACAAACATAGAAGGTAAAAACCACGAGCTTATACCATATTAGCTATGGTTTTTACATACTTTTATGCCTCTAGGCCGTCGTAAATAAATAATGATCAACAGATTGGCTGTGGGTTTTTGAAAAGCATGCCTTTGTCAGTTTGCATGATGGGGAAAAATTTCAAAGCAAAAGGCTCCTTTCATAGGCTGCTGAAGAGGGACTGGGGAGTCAGTGACTGCCAAGTGATGGGCTAGAATAGCTAAACACTCTGTGAAAAGCAACTAGCCCAGCTCTTAGCACAACTTTTGCTCTGGTTATCATTAACCATAACTCTACAAAATCACATCTAAGACACACCCTTACCAATTACAGCATGGCACTGGGACAGTACAATTTTAGTGAATTTAAGTGTTCACCGTGTGTTTTCGCATAGAAAATACAGTTAGTTTTTTTTTTTTTGGGGGGTGGGGGGTGCTTCGGCTTGAACAGCTTGAAGACAACCTGGCATTTTATAGGTCTTTTGCATTAATGCAGACATTGTTATATACAGTAAACACTTTTTTTTTTTTTTTTTTTATTAAATTAACACAATGCACACAGGTATTCTGGTAGGACCTGAGACCTATCTAATTGTGGGGAGTCAAAGTGCATTTTGCCCTGATCCACTCCCAGAGCAGTAGTGTCATATCACTAGTTTGGAGTGGCGTGGAGCAGAGAGTTGTGCGTTGAATGGCAGGCTTTGCTGACAGTGCTGAGACGAAGCTCTCTTGGCAGAGGTGTGCAGTGGCAATCAGCATGGTGAAGAGATGGAAGTGACAGGGGTCCATAGAGTGAGCGATGAAACATGCAGCATATAATAAAATATTCAGTCGGGGGTGAAAAAGCACTAAATGCTTTCACTGTTATTATCACCTGCCCACAGTCTGAGATCATTTCTGCAGTGCCAGCGTGCTAATTGACACGTTTTTGATGTGATATTTCGGCAATCAAACGGCGTCAAAACGTAGAGTGAAAGGGGAGGCTTCAAAGCAATGTCAATGAATAAGCTCACTTAGGAGATAGGTGGAGGAGCATGGGCATGTATGCGAGAGAGAGAGAGAGAGAGAGAGAGAGAGAGATGTTTGTTTTGAGTTATTTATCATTGTGCCTTATTTTGAATGCATTATTCCTGTAGAGTGTTAAATTGTTTTGATAGGACATTTAAAAAAATAGAAACAAGATTTATTTGAATTGTTGATAATGATGAAATTGTAGATGGAAATTAATTTCGCTTGAATATTAGCTCTCATTATGCAAATATTTGAAACATGGCCAATGTCTGATCATTCATTATTCTGTAAATAAATATGGGGAGATCTGAATGCAATTTAGAAACGTCGTCTAATTCATGAGTATCATTACCTACCGATATATAATATAACAAGGCATGATAGAGAGAATATTCAGCCTTTTTATATCAAAGGAATAAAACACACATAAAATTTCACAAATAAAACTGTGTTAGTAGCAAATGGGTAAATGACCAAGACATGGCTGGTTGAGAATATCAGTATGAGGAGAATAACTCTCGTGTACTGTAAATGCTAGTCAATAAATAAAATAATTTAATGAATTTACAGATAAATACAGATGAGGCTGAAGGTTTACAAACTGGTTGGTTTAAGGCATTAAAACTGATAAGTTAACCACTCCACTGATGCATGTTAACTGATTGTAGTTTTGGCAGGTCACATAGGACCTCTTCTAGATTTATGACACAAGTCATTTTTCCAACAATTGCTTATGGATAAAGTATTTCACTTATTATTCATTATATCACTATTTGAGTGGGTCAAAAGTGTAAGTACTCAATTGATATGGCCTTTTAACCGACAATGATTCCATGACTTTAGAAGCCTTTATTAAGGTACTTTCCTCGGTACAAACAGTGCTATGCAAATATACATTCAGGATGGTTGGTCTTCCAAAAGGACAATGACCCAAAACATGCTTCCGAAATTGTGGCAAAATGGCTGAAGGACAATAAGGTCTTTTTAATCTACCTGTAAATCTTTAATTTAAAGTTTAACTTAGGTCAAACTTTTTGGGTAGCTTCTTACAAACTTCCTAAAATTACAGCAGCTCATTTTAAGAAGATTGTAAGAAGGCTACCCAAAAACTTCTGACCCACTGGGAATGTGATGAAATAAACCCTTTGAATTTTCATATTATTAAAATAAAGTTGTGATCCCAGATGACCTAAGACAGGGAATGTTTCCTAAGATACCTGACATTGTAAAAAAAAAAAAATAAATAAAAAATAAAATAATAAATAAATAAATACACATGTATTTGGCTATGTGCATGTAAAGTATGTGTCAACTTGTGAATTCAACTGTACAGTAAAATGAAAAGAACATGTGCTGAAAGAAAATCTCAAAAAAATATCATGTGCTGAACTAATAAATTAATAATTAATAATTCATAAAAAAATTTTTTTTTTAACATTATGCCCTTTTAACTTTATAAAACAATTAGTTCAATGTCTGTTATCTCCTGCTTATGCAGTAAATTATATTTACTAGCCCAGAAAAACCTGTGCATGTTCTGGTCAAAATTAACATGAACTGAAGTTGATATCATCTTCCTGGGTGGATCAGAAGAGTATCACATTGATAAGCTTTAGTTGGCATTAAAATACTGTGTTTGGGGCAGTTGCTGGTGAAAGTCATCTAAAGGCTGCCTAGTCGATGGGCAGAAAAGGAAAAGCATGTACGCTTGTAGCTGTGGAGTAGAGAGGAAGCTGCTTGGTGTGGCCTCAGGCTATTACCTCAAAGCTAGGCTTTCAGACCCACTCAGCGCTCCACTAGTGGGCTGCTCAGTGGGCTTTTGTTGACATTGTTATGGCCTCTTGACAAGTATCCTGTGGTCTTCCTCCCAAAATGCTCTCATAAATGATAGAATCCCATAGAACTCTATGATCCACATGATCAGACCGAATACATTAACATCAATGTTAGTTTTTTTTTTTTAGTATATTTTTATCTTCGTCTGCATTGTAAAAAAAGGAAACTCCATTGAAAATGTGCTTGTCAGTGCCTATACACAGTCACCCTGTAACAAATTCATTGAGAAAAGCCTCTTTGCTAGACCAATTGTTGAGTGCTTATGAGTGCTTTCATGAAAGCAAGGTGATCCCATGTGCTAAATATACTCTTGTTCCGGAGGTAGCATTTGCAGAGTCGTAGAACCATTTTTTGGTCACTGTTCCCCCAGATCAGCTTCAGCAACCCAGCCACGTTGTTTTAGATTAGGCTGTTTCGCCATAACACTTTTCTAAAACATTAATGGCCTTCAGTTCAGGAGAGCAAAATGAGATCAGGCAAATTCCTAAAATATTTAAAGTGCAGCCCTGTTAAAGCTTTTACTAGGGGTGGGGGTGGAGGTCACAGCACGTCAGAAGCTGAGTGAGGTAAAAGCCAGTAATTGGCTTTCCATTCCAGTGCCACTCGGTGAGAGCGCTGCTCATGCCTGTTCCCTTCCACTCCAAAGCTGTCACCAGTGTGTGTCACCAGCACCCACACTATGAAGGGCGCACACATCCACTCTGACAGTGATGGCCTTGTCACACACACCTGCTCACACACTTGTGACTGATAGGTTATTGTGGTTATGTGATTTGATTAATGTCACAATTATAATACAATGTACCAGCTAAAAGGTGCAGTACACTCTTGTCTCATGTATAACATTTATAGTCGGCCTTATGATGGGGGTTTAGTGATTCTATAATGAAATGAAGCTTTCATTGAGGCTAACTGCAGGATGCAGGACAGCCAGCGGTATAAAAATAAAATAAATGAGTAATGTCTATAATTTTTTGCCATTGTATTGAACCATAACAGTGAGACGAGTGTTAAGTAGGAGTAGAAAATGACTGTCTCTTTAATTTCAGAACTAATTTGGATGAGCACCCTTTAAATATTTATAAGATTACTATAAAATGTATGTAACTATAATTCAGTTTATAATTCTAATTACTCAACAAATCCCTCTATTTATACTCCATAAACCTGGATCTGTATAGTAGCAATAACAATTTTTTTATTCCCTGCACATTACTTTGTAATTGTTCACAGAGACAGCTTGCTTGTTCGTTACTTATGCTACAGTATTTGCTTTATCTAATATTATATGATGTAGTGTATAGGATATTGAACAATGTCTGAACTATCCTTTACCTGTTGTTATTAAACATAAAATTAATGTACACTATGAATTTCATTAGAATCGACGAAGATGATGAACTCAATGAAAGCTAAGATTACCACATTTGGTTATCAAAACAGTTTGGAGAGTAAAAGCAAGGAATCAAACACTGCAAGAATGCAGGGCATAAGAAACAGCAACTTTATCTTTTTGAACATTTTAATGACATTGTTTTACTCAATAGTCATACAGTACCAGTGGTCTAATTATATTTTCTACTTTTTCCTTTTATGCAGACATGACCCTTTACTTATTCCAGGAAACGAGCAGATTGAGAATATGGACGTTAATGTGAAGAGATATGACTCCACTGGAATGTTTCACTGGTGTCCTTCCAAAGACATTGAGAAAGTCATTCTGGTGGGTTCTCTTCTGCACTGTGACAAAACACACACACAGGTGCTAATTGAAGATTCAAGAATTTAATTTTTCACATACTGTATATGGTTGTACAAGTACCACACTAGTAAAATGCAACTGCAAAAAGCTTTAGACTTTTAAGAAAATAAATAATATATATATATATAATAAATGGGCTGCTTCCATCAAGGGGTGACCACAGCAGAACATTCGATCCAAGACAACTTGGCATAGGTTTTATGCCAAATGTCCTTCCTGACACAACCCTCCCATTTTATACTGGCTTAGGAATAAGTATGTACAAAATAAAAATAAGACTAGGAAGACTATGATATAAACTAAACACAATACATTATGAATATAAATTATACAGAATGTGTTGTTATCTGTGATATGTGCGCAATGATATGTGATAAAGTGACTGTGTGTCTGTGCAACTGTGTGTTAAGAACATTTTAATGACATTGTTAAAATGTCAATAGTGTATATATTATTATACAGGGATGCTAATGAGACATTTACTGCATGCTCTTACATGGACCTAATGTATACAGATGCATAAAACATCAACATTATGGGTTTGACATCTTGTACAGATTTAAATAAATGAATAATTAAATATCACTTTAACTTTAAGACCACTGTGTTCTTGACCACTGGCACCTGGTGCAAATAGCTTCAATATACAAAGTGGGTTGAGCTTGTTACATTTGGAGATTTGGGTAAAAGTGCCAAGTGATCCCCCCACACACACAAATATTAAAACGTTGCCATGGGAAAGACACTGATATTGCAATGATGCACACATCCAAAATCATAATTGCGATTTTTAATTTTAAACGCCAGAAATCCAGTAAAAAAAAATATATATATATATATATATATTATTTTTTATTTTAGAAATATCTGGAGTTTCTTATGTACTACAAGTGTATGTTCAGTCTTCTTGTGCACTTTTTGAGGATTCACTCATTTATAAGCCTTCTAGGACACAGGGTCAGATGTCCAGACATAGCGGTTTGTGATTGTAAGCTGTTTGTGATTTGTTCTCACATTCTGGAGAAAAATATTGCATGTTGTGTACAAAACCGCAGTATGAGTCACAGTGCATGTGGAAACCTACAAGATTAGTATTTTTGTTTTTGTCTGTTTCCTGGCTACTTTTAAATCATCAGCACATGCCTTTTATTCATTCTGATATTAATTTATTTTATTTATGACAAAATTATAAAATTATTTTAAGGCCATGTCAATTCTTTTTTAAGAAAACACATCACATAATGCTATTTACCTGGTGGCCGGCCTTATTTCACAGATCTGTCAATCGTATACATACTGTACACCATTCAGCCATAAAATTAAAACCACCAAGGTTTTAGGCTCCCCTTGTTCTACCAGGTAGTTCTGGCCCCTTTGTGAGTGTCTGGCACCAGGACTTTAACTGTGGATCCTTTGGGCGCTGTGGGTTATGGGGTGATCAGTGGATCAGTGGGTCGCTTGTCACCAGTTTACAGGTAAACAATTGGCTGATGGGTCTATGTCACAAACTCAGGCCTCAGTTTCCCCACATCTAATAATTAAAACTGAACACATTTGTGACGGTTTTCTAGACTTTAAAAAAGGTACAGAATAATGGTATTGCAGGTTTTATTTTTAAAGAAGTAAACATTCTTTACACTATTTTTAAAACAAAATAGAAACCAAATACTTGTGTTGATTCCTTTTACACTGTTGACTTGTTCTGATATGATAGTCTTTATTTAATAAGAATTTCCTTTACACATTATCTTTCTTACTGATTTTTCCATTACTGAATTTCCTCTTTAGTTCGGGCTTTTAAACCACAATTTGCAGCTCATGCAGAGCACAAAGTAGCAGCCTCTCTCAGGCGCAGTTTGTGTAATGAGCTACAGCCTTTGTAAATTGAACATTAATTTCACACGCATTGTGAACAAATTTTGTGGCCAAATCCAGCTGCGTTTGCAATGCGCCTCTTCTCACCATACATCTGGCCTAAAGGTTTTTTATCAGCTAATAATCAGCTACTCTCTCTCTCTCAAAGGACAGAAAACAGGACTTAGAGTACCAGAGTACCAAAATTTGAAGATGATACAATTCAGTGTTTTTTGTTTAGTGATTTATTTTCCACATTTTAGAGCAATACTGGAGATTTTTAAACTATGAAATAACAAATATGGTATTGGGTAATAAAGTACAGTAACAGCAACTGTCAGTTATTGTAAGACAGAAAGGTCAATTGTTCTGCAATAGTTCTTGCAAGAACAGTATTGTCAAGTACATTTTCAAAACATATCTAGCACTGTGATGAAACTTATGGCGGGCTTCCCCAGGAAAGCAAGACCAAAACTTTCCTTCGCTGCAGAGGAGAGGTTTATTTAGAGTTACCAGCCTCAAAAATGTAAAGGATAAAGAGTAAAACTGCACCTCAGGTTAGAGCAGTTATAAAGGCATAAGTAGCAGACACATCTGAATATCAACTGGCCAAATGAGATTATTGCATATTTTGTCTTCAGCACTGTTTTACAATGTAAAAAGTAAAAAAAAAAAAACTATATATTACCTGTAGTAAACATTTATGCTAGCAGTTCTTTTATGGATAAATAATACCTTACTCTGTTTTTCTATTTGTGTTTTCTGTCCGCTGTCCTCTCTGTAGACGAGAAGTGAGGCCTCCATGACGGTTCTGAGTGGACACGTCGTGGTCTGCATATTCGGAGACGTCACTTCTGCTTTAGTGGGTCTGCGAAACTTGGTGATGCCTTTAAGAGCAAGTAACTTCCATTACCATGAGCTGAAGCACATCGTGTTTGTAGGCTCACTGGATTATCTGAGGAGGGAATGGGAAACCCTTCACAACTTCCCCAAGCTTGCCATCTTACCTGTAAGTACACTGAATAAACCATTAGGCTTTCACTTCTAGTCAAGGCAGGTGGACACAAAGCAATTGACCTACTAGCACCCATAACTAGAGTTATGCTAGCTGTGTGTAGCATTTCCTGCTCTAGAGCTTGCTAAAACTACTTTGGCTCAGCATTTGTGGCTGAAATGCTGCCATCGGCAAAGGCTACCCATTAGATAAGAGAATATATTCCTGTGCGCATAGTTAACTAAATTCTTGGTGGCCCAAAGCTTAATCTTTAACTTGTTTTTTCCCCTCAATGTGTCTCTTCCACTTTCTCTCTCTCTCTCTCACTCTCTCTCTCACTCTCTGCTGAAGGGCACACCGTTAAGTCGAGCTGATTTAAGGGCTGTAAACATCAACCTTTGCGACATGTGCGTTATCCTGTCAGCCAATCAGAACAATATCGACGATGCTTCACTGCAGGACAAGGAATGCATCTTGGCATCACTCAACATCAAATCTATGCAGTTTGATGACAGCATTGGGGTCCTGCAGGCTAATTCCCAAGGTAAAGACTGGCCTAGGACACTTCAGCACATACCACTGAGATGGCTGAGCTTCTGCAGCATCAATCTTCTAGAATACAAAACTGATTAGTGTACGCTTCAAAAGACAAAAGGGTCAAATGTTCAGCTTAGAAACATCTTAATGAAAAATAAGCACAATGGAAATCGAAACAAATGTCTAATTATACTACGTTATAGTTTGTTAACATTTGTTTAAATTCATGTTCACTGCATTAATTAGTCCTCTGTATTTATGTTTATGTATGCGCCTGGTATTACCCTTGCTCTAATCAACGCACTGCTAAAATTCCCAAATATCACACTGCAGACAGTGCATTATTTGCCTCCATTAGTGGGGCTGCGGCAGATTTGTTTGCCGACAAATTGAGTTGAACAGATTGTTTATGCATTCAGATAAACATGTAACCCTCTTGTGCCCATCAGGATTCATCATCATTAAGCAGGCAGTACAAATCAGCAACACCACTTCTTCAGCTGCTCTTCATTACGCAAATTACACAGCCCACACAAGCTGGCATAGAACAATTAAGATTTCAACTGTTATTGAGGAGCCACTTTTGCAGAGAACGATGGAGCTGAGGCTTTGAAATGACAGCATTTGTAAGAGATGTGCGAGACTAAGCAGAATGCTTTTTGTAACACAGCAGCGGTTGTTCGTTTGTGAAGAATCGGTCCCCTGTCACGGCTGATAATAGACCTTTATCATTCTGTTTGTGGAAGAGACACAGGAAGACAATGTGTCATTATTGCTCCATCTATTAATTCATCTAAACATCTGGTGTGATGCGCTACTGAAGAACATATATTTTTTAAACATGCTTAACAGCAGAAAGAATCTTGCTGATCGGTACTTAAAAGCGCTATACTATTTTTTTAAATGAAAAAAAAACAGTATGCTACTACATAAATAAGGAACATATGCGCTAACACAGATTATTAATCACATATTATAAAAAATTTTTTTCTTTTTGTTTTAATCTGAGAACATTTACTGTATATAACAAAGTGTCTTACCCTGCGACACTCTATAACTAGCTGTCTAACCCCTGTGTCTCACAATGTTGAATTTGACGACAAAGGTGTAAATGACTAAATCAGCAAGCTTATTGCCAGGGGAAAGATATAGACAAGTGCAAAACGAGCAGCACCCTGGAGGTGTGTGTTTTCGTTAGGAAACATGTTATGTTCCCTTACAGCCTTTGGGGGATGTTCTCACAATAATAGGCTATGTAAAGCTTTAATATACAATCCTTTAATGATAGAGACCATGTTCAAGACTAAAAATGAAAGCATGACTCTTGACTTGTACTTAAGTAACTAAAAAAACATATACACTATTTACTGAAAGTAATCTACAATTATCTGTCTATATTAATATAATGTTAATGTTATTGGAATTAATTTTAGATAAAATATCACTACGATGCGCACTACTGTGTAAATTTTTATATATTTTTGTTTGTCATGTCTTATGTGCAAAATCATTCATTATTTTTAAACATTGTTAAAAATTAATGAATAAATAAGATAACAGAAGAATATTCGCAGGTCTGGAAAGAAAGCAACATATTACATGACAAGATTAGGTTACAGATGGGAAAGCAAAAAATCTAATATAGTCTCATGGGTTTTGCATGAAAATGGAAAGGAGCAAGTATGGCAAAGTTCCCAGAAAAACTCATATTCTACAGCAGGCTCAGTAAAACCTAACAGCTGTTTTATTTACAGTACTCCACAGACATTTTGGTAACATACAAAAAAAGCCATAAAAAGATGCTTTTGAAAACATTTTTACATAAAAGAAACTTCCATAAAGAGCATGAAAGAGTAATTAATTTAACACAGACAGTATTTGGTGTAAAAACTCTTTGCTTAAAAAATAATCTATAATGTTAAATACTGATTTGGGCCATTTTATAAGTAAAACAGCTGTTAGATTTTACTGAGTGTGCTAGACAAGAGGTCAAAAGTTATCCTGGTAACTTTGTCACACTTGGTTCTTTTATCTAAAAACTTGTCTGTCATGTAATATGTTGTTTTCTTTACAGGCATGCCAATATCCTTCTGTAATGCTATTTCTTTAATTTTTAAGGTATGTTTGAGTATAGTGAATGATTTTGTACATAAGGACACAGACATGATTAAAATTGTACCAAAGGTAACATGGTGCCCAATACATTCACACAGTACTGTATAAAGTGAAATTAATTAATAAGAATTATCTAAATTATAAGTATGAATAATATGAATAACAAAAGGGTCCATATCATAAATATCATTTTGGTTAATAAAGGTTATTATGTAGCACAGATAGACATGGTCAAAAAAGTGCTCAATTCTTGCATTTACATACATACTATTGGCTCACTATTTTTTTACCCATGACCCACTAGAGACACACAACTCAAAAGGCTTGTAACAATTTGTGTACGAGTCCTGAATTGACATTTTGTCATCACATGTCACATTGCTTTGATTGACTTTTACAAGCGTTTTAATTAATACATTATCAAAAAAAATGCAATTTCATTAGTTACTGAATATCAGTAAGGAAGTTAATTTTCAAAGTTAAGAAAAAATAAACTTAATGTAAATACCTTTGTAAGGCTCTTTCCTTATGTGGAGTTACTGTAAGATAAACTTTTTGATTGTTATTCTGCAGTAGCTATTGTCCTGAACAAGATCCAAGCTTCAGTTGTCATTGTTAGTGAACAGAATAAGATTTTACAGTTAGCTTGTTTCTGTTATAAATTTTTACCAGACTGTGCTGAAGCGCTCTGCTGTAGTGCTGGTTGAAGCTGAGAAGTGAAAATGTTAACCATGGTATTATCTACCTGTCTTTGTTGTGGAAGGGGAATTTCACAGACATTATGAAAAAGATACCCATACGGAATTGTTTCGATTTTTTTCAGGAGTAAGGAGCTTTACTCACACTGTCATTGTTCATTTGATGTGTCAAATGTTTAAGCAGGAATTATTTTGTTTGCAGTCTGAAATTTGGGGAAAGTGGAAAAATGTTAGTGTCTTCTCCCTGCTCTCACATCTTTCGGCTGAACAGAGGCTCTGTGAGCACACGGAATTCTGCAGTCTACTTTTAAAACTTTGTGACCTGAATCTATTCCTGCATTATGTTTTCCATTGTACAAAAAAGCAAACTATATGCTTGCATTATTTTCTCTAGTCAGCACTAAATGATGGATGTCAAAACAGGCCTGATGCATTATGCATATGGCATTACTGATTTAAGGTGTTTACTTGTCAGCTTGAGGAAATGCAAAAGTGTCAAGTCATGTGAATTCATAGTCCCGTCACCAGCGCTTGTATTTCATGGCTCAGAATCGCGTTTTCACATAAAAGGTTTTCAGGATCCACTTCAACAATTTTATGGTAACAAAATGAACAACATATAAAATTTATACCTACCAGCTGATGGAAAGCAGCAAATGCTAAATATGTCTCAGCTGACCTCTAAAAGCTGAATATCTCCGTGCAGTGTTTTAGACAAGCACTGTGGTCCTTTCTCTTTGACAATGTCCCTCTTTACAGCAGCACAAAGACATTTATAGCACGGCAACCTTTACCATGGAAATGAATCCTTCTACACTGTTATCAATTATAATAATTACAACTATAATAACTGGGGTTGATTGGACCTTCAGGCTGTATGTACTGTACATTAATTAATATAGGCTTCTAATCTATTATCCCTCCCTCACTACTTAGGTTTTACACCTCCAGGAATGGACAGATCATCTCCAGACAACAGTCCAGTGCATGGGTTGGTTCGCCAGGCATCTGTCACCACTGGCTCCAACATCCCAATCATAACTGAACTAGGTGACCTGTAAATGCTTCCATGTCATTATCTAGTGCATCTGTGAAAGCTGTAACTGATGTGTGTCAGTGCCCTTATGCCTGACGAGATATGGGTGTGTTGGTTTTATGGATTGTTGAACTAAATAGGTCAAAGTCAGGTGCATAACAATATTTCCTTAAATGCATGTGACTAGCTGGACTTGCATAGAGGCAAAAGGCATCTTGTAAAATGGGTCCATTTATTAATACCAATGACGCTGGTAGTATTCCCAGAACAGAGGGACTCATGAAAGTTTCAGATCTCAGAGGGCACTAAAGCACATGGGATTGGCCACTCTAACTCTCCACTGACCCAATTATAGTGCACTTCAATAGGACGGCCTCTAAGCATCACACAACTACATACACACACAAATTCCAGTGGCCCCTCAAGACCAGAGGAATCAGATATCGCCCATGAGGGCTTCCAGAGGCCCATATCGGAGATACTTAATCTCAGTCCTGTTAGAGTAGCCAACATGGCAGGAAACCTCATGAACTGGAAAAAATGTAGCTTGTTTTAAACATTTTCCTGTGATCGCCTTACTACCATCAACTGTTTTTTTCCCCTTTTCCAAGTACTTTTCCACTCTAGCACTAAAAGCCACACATAACAGAGGCAGCCTCTGTTTACCAGTTAAGCGTAGATGCCTGGTATCTCACACTTACTGACACAGACACGGACAGAAGTGTCCTTCTGAAAGCAGATGCTGCACCTTTACATTTCTAATCCCACTTTTGACATGATACTCTTATTATGCTGTGCCTTGTTGCTTGCCTATGAACTTGTTTCAATAACGATCTCCCCTCAACATTTTTTATCGTCATTAGCTAAGCCTGGCAAACAACTGCCTTTGGTTCCATTAAGTCAGGAAAAAAACAGTGGAACCAACATACAAATGATAACAGAACTGGGTAAGCTGCGCCTTTGTCCTCCATCGCACTGATGCTCAGCCTCCTTCATCGGCTTGTCTTGATTTCTCAGGCTGCAGACAAGGCCTGCTCCCATGGCATCACTTTGAACACATTTTTATTCTCGGTTCTGGTTGAAATTGACTCTCTTGTTTTTGGACTCCCCCCCCCCCCCCTCTCTGAGCATCACTAGGCCTTTGATCGCACTAGTCTGTCCTTGTGGCTGTTTCCCTAGCATCTCCCTGCAGTTCATTTCTGTAGCCCAGGCTCTTTTTCATCAGCAGCCAGTCTGTAAGACTGACATTTCTCTTCCACAGCTCACAGGAAGTCTGGGAAGAAATCAAATAATAAGATAATTGAAAAAAATAAAAAATAAACACCCTTCAGATAAAAAAAAATTCTCTTTAAGAAGTTTATTATTTTTTTTATTTACTTGTTTTGGAGATGGTCTTAATCTCTAAAGCATAAATTTTGAAGAAAGTAGAAACAAAGATTTGTATGAAGCCATCCTCCAATCGAACTGGGTTTCAGGGCATTCTTTCTCAACACTGGCTACTCTAGAAAATATCCTCAAAAATTACTGCTGTTGGTGATCTTAACATTTCAATTAAAGTTCAAGCTGGACATAAATGTTTATGTAAAAAAAATAAAAATTATAAATAACATTCTCTATACTTTCAATAACGGTCTCTCCTTTTTATCGATATTTGCTAAGCCTTCATTAAGTGAATATAGAGAGAATTTCTAGAGTAGCATTTGCCCTTTTTTATGCCATTCATCAGTATTTTTGCATTTTACATTTTTTAGGGTATGGCTTTTTTTTTTTTAAGTACAAGTATATAACAGTTATGTGGTGTACCACATATGTCTGTTGTTTTTTCCTTTAGTTGTATATTTTTCAAACTGCATGAGACTTGATGTGCATGGTCTGTCTATATTCATGTGATTTATATGTAATAATTACTGTTTTAAGATACACTGTTTGTTACCAGTTTTAATGCTCCTGTTTTCTATTTAAAGAATATTTTGCTTTACAGATGTACATTAAACCCTCCTGTGTTTATCACTAGTCTTGATCACCTTTTCTCTCTGATCTATAATGTATGTTCTTATGCCACAGTAAATGATTCAAACGTTCAGTTCCTGGACCAAGATGACGACGATGACCCGGATACAGAGCTGTATCTGACACAACCTTTTGCCTGTGGGACAGCTTTTGCTGTCAGTGTCCTCGACTCTCTCATGAGCGCTGTGAGTTTAATGTTGATCGCTCACAAACACATTACATTTTTTACATCTCTGAAGAGGACATACACTCAGCTGTGGATTTTACCCAGATTTTTTAAAAACAAACTTTTATTTGTTTAATGTTGAATAAGGACCAATTATTTCTCACAGTATTTGATTCCTTTGCCCATGCCCCTGATCAGGATAAAGCAGATGTTGAAAATATGAATTACTTCATATGATCCACTGATTGAATGACTACTTCAGCATGTCTTTATTTTTTATAATATTTCCTGACAGTTGTACTAGGGGCATTTAAGTCAAACTGGGACTTTTGCAGAATAGCAACACAGTTATAAGAGTAAAAACTATCTTTATTTCTCTATATAATTCCCTGCTACACTAACGCACTTGTCCCAGCGTTTCACTAGTTCTTGGATGGCCCAAGCATGAAAATGGCTTAGGAGCGAGGTCAGGACTGTAGGGAGGATGTTGCAATAACTCCTGGCCAAGTTCCTGTAAATGTGCAAGTGGTGTTTGTTAATGGTTGTGTGTACTGTACAGCTCCCCATGAATCAGGTGTTTCACTCGCTGAATGTTAATGGGGAAGACTGCAGTGACCTCTGAACCACCTTGGCCAGGATCGTAATTCACACACATCTGGGCTTCTTTAAAACTTTTTCATCATTCAGATGTTTTACAGCAGCTGAGAATTTCATCCTGTGTCAATCAGTTATGGACCTCAGTTAATGAGGATTTTTATCAGTTTGTCTCAGTTTGTATATAGTTATAGTACATTTACATAATGGAATTTGGTATTTGTGTTGGTAAAGTAGTAAAGGAAGTAAAATGTCTTGTTTCAAATTTTAATAAGTTAAGTTGTTTTTTGTCCTTTATGTCTACTTTGTGTAGGCATTTACAGTAAATAACATTTATTTCAATGTAATTTCCGTCTAGTAATTCCATGTTTCTTCCCTTATGAGGTGTTGTATAGAATTACCTGATGGTGACACTGTTCTGCTGAAGCTATCTAAAAAATTGTGAAGGAAACAAAAAAAAGACTTCAGCTCTGCTGTGCACAGATTTAGTGCTTGGACGTTACTGGTAGGCAGAGGTTTGTAAATGAAACGCCACGTAGATCAGACAGTACTGCCAGTTGTAGTGACATCAAAAGGAAAAGTGTTACAGAGACTCCTCATATAATATGTCATGAAATGAACTTTCAAGAGGCTTATTAGATTTTTTTAAACAGGGTAAGAGCTCGAGTTCTCTTTAATGGCATTCCTTGACACACAGGTGGGCTCCTACGTGGTCCAAAAGCTTTAATCTCCAAACAATGTCATCTTGGTTAGAGACAGAAGACCTCTCTCTCTCTCTCTCTCTCATACTCTCACTCTTTTTTTCCATCTTTTTTTCTCTCCATTTTCCCCCCTGTACCTACAACCATTGCTACGACGACACCCCCTCCCTGAATACGCACTTTTCCGCATGATGGCTTAATTCTAGTGCCTTTCACTTTGAGTGAAGTTAGAACAAAGCAGCCTTCAAGTGTGTTCCACTCTGGACAAAGGTGAAGCTGGCTAATAGACAGCTCTCATCTATCATTCAGCTGAATGGTGCTGTCAGGGGCCTGGAAAGGTGTCACTCCATACACCGTCTGAGTTCCACCTCCTGCTGCCGCTCAGGCCGGCTTCTCTCTCTCTTTCTCTCTCTTACTCTGTCTGTCTCTCTCTCTCTCTCTCTTGCGCACACACTCACACACACAGACCTGCCTTTCAACATGGTGTGTTGTCAGCGCCATGCATTAATGTGTCACATGTAGAGATACGCAAGTGGTCTGTGAAAAAAAAAAGAAACGTGCAGAAATAATGCAATTAAACCACAGACTGACATGAGATTTTCTATATTGATTTGGTTTTCTTCACTACAAGGTGGCCTGAAAGTTTGGATCCATAGGCAAACATGCTCAAATTTACAGTCTCTGACCTCAGAGCACTTCTGTATACGCTAAATTGAATAGAGGCATGTTGAACATCTCGTAATGTATCAGAACTTACGTTGTTGCAGATGATTACAGATGACTTTAGCATATGACTTTAACATTATACAGTACATCTGGATGCAGGAGCTTATTCACTGCCTGCATTGTGAGATCCAGAAAGATAATTATTTCCAGTAATGATAATTGATAACCAGAGCAGTTTTCCACTTATTCTGTGTATGGAATGCTCTCCTGTTAAGCATGGCTGGTGATATCAAATGAATGCTGAAGTGGAGGGAAAACAACAACAACAGCTGGCTTAATTGCATTGCTGTGTCTCTTCCCGTCGCGAGGAGTGCAATGTGAAGAGACAGCTCAGGGTCTAGATAACAAGGCCCAGAATGGCTCCAAAATCTCTGCTGTCTTCCATGGTGACTCTAATGGTGCTTCTGTCCGTATCCTTTACCTCATCTCTGCAGACGTACTTCAACGATAATATCCTGACGCTGATCCGGACGCTGGTGACAGGAGGGGCCACGCCAGAGCTGGAGGCGCTGTTGGCCGAGGAGAATGCTCTGCACGGGGGATATAGCACACCGCAGACGCTAGCTAACAGGGACAGGTGTCGCGTGGCACAGCTCGCCCTCTACGATGGCCCTTTTGCAGACTTGGGGGTAAGTGGATGCTTAAGAAGAGCTGACAGCTTTTGTCACTTTCCTCAACAGCACATGCTCCCCTGTCCGACGCCTCTGCTGCCCGCTAATGCAAACCAAACATTCTGCACATGCAGAGCAGAGCAAGGAAGACAGACAGTGTATGTCTGAGAGCAAGAGGAAGGTGGAAAAATAAAGCTATGTCACTGTCTGCTGCACATTCATTATCAGCCTAGTAACATCGTTACCAAAGATCGTTATCTTTAACAAAAGTCTGTTATTTTCTCTTTTTCAGGACGGAGGTTGTTATGGGGACTTGTTCTGTAAAGCATTAAAAACATACAACATGCTGTGCTTTGGAATCTATAGACTAAGAGACGCACACCTAAGTACACCGAGTCAGTGCACAAAAAGGTGAGCTGTCCTCAACATCCAAATGGATTTCATTCAAAGCATTACTGTCTGATTTTTAGTTACATTACAGTCAGAGCAGGACATCTGTTGATTTAATTCTCTGAAAACATCAAGCAGCGATAAATATTAGTAAAGGGTATCATTTAAACAATGTTGCGATTTATGTCATTATGTCAGGTATGTCATCACCAACCCGCCCTATGAATTCGAGCTCGTCCCCACAGACCTGATCTTCTGCCTGATGCAGTTTGACCACAACGCAGGTCAGTCGCGCACCAGCCTGTCCCATTCGTCTCATTCCTCGCACTCATCCAGCAAGAAGAGCTCGTCAGTTCACTCCATCCCCGCCACCAACCGGCCCAACCGCAGCAGCAAGACCCGCGAAAGCCGTGACAAACACAAGTAAGAGCCTGTACCTCTCCGTACACCGCGTGTCTGTGCTCTGTGTGTACGTGTGTATTGCTGTTGTGAGCATTTGTCATACAGAAAGAGTAGCGTACGTGTTTCCTCTACCCAGATCTGCCTGTAGTTTGTGCATTTGCTTTGTGATGTTTGTGTGTTTGCTCCGTGATGATGTGCATGCGATGTTTGCTCTGAGCTCACACTGGACCCATTAGTTCATTGCTTCATTTCAGCCACACTTTATCTCAGGACCATGGCAGCACTGGCCTGTGTTTGGCTGTACCATTATACCAATGCAGTAAAATGCCAGGGCGATGTGAAATCTTTTGCTGTAAAGAGTTTCTGTGTAATTATAACATTTAACAGTCATATAACAGTCATTCCTTTGTGTCAGTAGATTATAATATCTATAATAAATCCCTGTTTTTGTGTGATGTATTGAGTCAGTGAGTAGTCCCATGGTCGTGTGTTTGTGCAGAGAGATATTTGTATATAAAGTATATACAAATACTTGTTGTGTGTGTGTTTGTTTGTTTAAGTGGTGTAGGCTTACAGTATATGGCTATGCCATCTTCTGACATGACCTAAGTCCTTATGTCTATTTGTAATTCAGCAGGAAGAGAAAAAGTTCATTACTTGGTGTCATTTTCATTCGTCTCTGTACGTGTGAGGGCTGCATTTGCATGTCCGTGTTTTAGTGTGTGTTAGCCGTGTTTTATGTAGTTTTGAATTTGTTAGGTTGGATGTAGAGCTAAAAGAGTCCGTTTGGATTTTGTCAAGTCCAAAAATGTCTGTCATATCCTTGCAGGTGCAAGAGACCTGCTGATGATGTACAAAAATATGTATACAGAAGTGGGAATGCCCTACACAGTTATTTCAAAAATATATAAATAACTCTGCAGGGTTTAAAAACCACTCCAGACATTGCAACTGCAAGGTATTCTGGGAAGTTTAAGTGCTCTCCCTCTTGTAAACTCCATGTATTTGCAGCTGTTTTGGAGCGAGACAGTTTATTGACGATTCTGGACCCTTACAAAGAAACATATCAATGATACGACTTGGAGAGGGACATGTTTTTCAGAACTTTTTTTTTCTTTCTTCATAAGTTTATACTTTCAGTAGCTTTTACATGTAGAATCTTAGAAATCACCAGCATGTAAAAGTAGTTACGTAAACATAACATGCGTGCTAGTTAAATGCAAGCACAAGTGATAAGGATTGTTTTCTAAGATTTGAAGTTTGACCGAAGATGTCTTACATTAGCCTAACACAAAGGATACGGTCATGTCAGTAACCATGTTTTTAGACGTGTTTCTCACCTTGAGAACTGTAAAACTTACGTAGACCACTTTTTTTTCTAAAGTGCAACAAGGATGAATAGAATGAGTCAAGGTATGCAAGTTAATGATTCTGCATGATACAGCACCTGTTGTGAGATATTTTACCCATGTCCTTGTGGAGCGCTGTAATGAGAGGGGCTGTTGATTTTATTTTCGAAGGAAATCATGCCTACATTTCACCGTTGCTTTCGGGTAGAAAGCAACTGGCTGATGCTACTGCTTAACTCTTGTCATGCTTAGGATCACCCCAGCATTGCATGCGGTTGATCACCCTCCTCTAATTTTTTGCCTCTATCCCTGAGTTCATCTGATGAAATTAATCTCTCTCTCTCTATATAGATATATACATGACCCTCTGTTTGATTGCGTTCCTCTTCACATTTGTATTCTTAGTTTTTTTTTTTTGGTCATTTATTCTGTAAAAAGTTTGTGTTTTAATCAGGCTTATTATTTTTGCTATTTTTGGAATTTTGATTCGATTCGATTATAACCTTATCACCCAAGCCAACGAGTGTTAAACATTTCCTCTTGGCGGACGGCTTATCCTAATGTAAGAATGGAAAACATGATGAGAAGCCCAGTACCTGAGAAATTGGTTCTCTTAACTCTTGCCATGCCGGGGGATGTCTCAGGGCGATACGAGTGCCAATATCAGTAGTGAACTCAGGGGAATAGAGCGAGGTGGCTGACTCGTTGCACCACCGCAGGCGCAACTCCACTCACATCAAACGCCTGTGCTGTGACACTGTAGCCTGCAGGCCTGCGCTGGCTGACACTCTTGAGCCTGCAGCGAGTTTCACGGTACAGTCAAAGTTAGAAATGTTCGAGCGCTAGGAAATGACAGTGCCTGTGGGATGAAGACAGAAATTCATCCCACACATGGCTTAAGTCCTCTGTAATTTGGCATGCTGTCTCATTTCACAGATTTGACCAAGTTATAGTGAAAAATGTTCAGAGTGCAGACTTGATGCCACCGTGATAATGAACACAGCATGATGTCCTTTTATTCTTTTAGTCTACACTATGTTCCTCAATGTGTTTAAAGCTTTTACATACATTATACTGTATTATTAGGAAAGAAACTAGAGTTAGCCTGTGTGATTGTTGAATGCCTTTGATCCTTTTTTAGGATAGAAAGTACAATGTTTGAAACTAAGCTGTATTTAACTGTCAGCGTGATTTATTCTAATATATTAATACTTTGCTTTTCCCATTTGTCCCTGCCTCTCTTCTGCCTGGTTGTCTCACAGAAAAGAAATGGTTTACAGATGAACCAGAAAATGCCTACCCAAGGAACATTCAAATCAAGCCCATGAGCACTCACATGGCCAATCAAGTCAATCAGTACAAATCCACTAGCAGCCTGATTCCACCAATCAGAGAAGTTGAAGATGAATGCTGAATCCCAGGCTTTTGAAAAGTTGGAGCATCCTGACGTAAAGGTTGAGCAGTGATGAGGCAACGGTGATGATAATAGCGATTCGCTGTCATTTAACACCTCCAAGGTTTTTTTTGTTTTGTTTTGTTTTTTTGGAACATGGATGGGGCCTCCTCTCCTATGTGTATACCTTTAATGTTACTTCCATGCTTTTGGAAACATTTTAATTTATAAATGTATACATAGTGATGTAAATAATGACAATCAAATACGGATTGTACAGCCCTCTAGCACTTTTTGAAATTATGTTTAAAAACGGTAAAGAAGTACTTCCTGTAATTCATTGCAATATCCTGTGTCTGTAGTGAGCTGACTCAGTGCAGAAGGCTTTGTGTTTATGGAAGATGAGGGTCACAGTCCTATAGCTCGTTAACATTACCCAAAGAACCTCATCTGAAGTGTCACTTAAGCCCCACTACACACACACACATATATATATATATATATATATATATATATATATATACATACTGTACATGCGCCGTCATCTGCTTTTTTTTTGCACTAAATGTAATATTGGAAAAACTTGAGAACGGGCTTGTGAGGAGTGTAAACGTTTGGGGTGACGGCGCGGTGTGTAAACTCACCGGCCGACCGTCACCCACAGGCGACCGTTAAAGGTGACGAGTGCTGCGACAGGGTCCTCAGTCCTGCTTTGTGTGGAGATGCTTTCATTCAAGTAAATGTCGCACACAATGTTGGACATGCAGAGCGGAAAATCTATTTCATTTCCATTCACAAGAAAGCAGTGCGAGTCATCGTGTATGGGAATGTACTTATTTATACTCATGTAATAACGCCAGAGGTCATCTCCAGCGTAGCCCTAAGAAATTGGCAATACATCATCAGGATATGCACTACTTTTGTTGATGTCTTTCCATCATGCTTGACTGCTGGTGTTGCTGTGGTTGTTACTAAGATGTAGGATCAAGGCTCATAATGCACGTGTTCAGGAGAGACACAAAAATCGAATTCTGCTGGTTTACATGCCACACTCGCGATGCTGATAATGTCACTGTGATTGAGCTTCGAAGCGTATTTTATTTTATAAAATTCTCTCCGATTTCTAATTAAAGAAAATACTTGGAAGATGTAGGGAAACGTGCCACATATTGCGAAAAGTGGGCATCCATGGTTCCTCCTTCTGATCGGTGCCACTGCCTGACAATTTGTTGGCACAGAGGCAGAGACGTACTTGGATGTTCTCTGTGGCCAACCGCGATGCCTAAATTTTACAGAACCTCCAGATATATGCGAAGCAATCACGGCTGTCATTATCATGTAAAGAGAGTGTGGTACAGTGTGGTGTGTCGTTCTGCGGTTATACGAGACGGTATGAACTCCACCCCACGTTACGCTGAAACATGTGGTGTAGTGAGTCTTTACGTGGGACGTGTAATACATAAATACATACGTTAAGCAAAACTTTGCTTGAAGTGTTCTGTCAGATTTATACATATACTGTACGTACATAGTTATTTTTTATCCATATAAGCATAATCATTTTTGTACTTATTTTTATACATATCAAAGAACTTTATTTCTAAAATTATCTTAAGTAGATATTAACAAGGCTTCAGTACACACCAGTTAAGTTTGTCCATTTTGACTCTTGGCAACATATCATGCTTTTAAAAGGACAAGCGAACCGTCCATCTCTCGTGCTACAGGAGAAAGTCACAAAATTCCAGCATCAGCTGTCTGTCTGCTTTTCTGGGAGAGTTTTTAAATACAACATAGTTGAGCTGCTTTGAAGGACCTACTGTAGTTATATCGATTATAATATTGTACTATTCGTTATTTTTTTTTCTTTTATGGGCTGAGATAAACTATTGATACATTAATTAGATGTAAACTGTGGTATAATTTCAAGCTGAAAATGGAAATCGGTGGTGAAAATGCACATGAGGACGGGTCATTGCCAACGGCTTGCGTCTACTCTCTGTCTCTCAGGGTAGAATCGATCGTAATCACTGATACTGACCTAAATTAGGTCTCAGGAAATAGATGTAACATGCTGAAATATTTTCATGTGCATTAACTGTATAAATATGTGTAAAACTGTGTGAAATGGCACAGTTGGGAGGATGTGCAGTTCGCCTCAGTCACTGAGCTAAACACCATCTAATGCTAGATAGAAGAAAAAAAAAACAACTATTAGCAATTTTATAACTGACGAAAAAATATATATGGTAACGCTTAGTGTTGAAGTATGTTGTGTAAATTCTGCCCATTTATAGGACACATTTTATTTTTGGAAGGGCAAGGATCTCAGCTTTAATGTTTGTCCACTGGATGTAGTTTGATCCTAATGCAGCCCACTAGGCTCAAGTAATTTTAAATTGTGAAAACATGGATGTTACACTTTGTAGCAAGTAGGCCTCTTTATAAAAATATAAAAAGAAAAAAAAAGTGAGTAAACTGTATGTAAAATTGAATTGTTAAATAACATACTTGCTATTCTGGAGGAAAAAGGGAAAAATTAATCACAGATTTTAAAATAATAATAATAATAATAATAATAATAATAGAGACATTTTTAAAGGATTTGTCCTAAATTCTTTTCCTGTAATGAAACTCGTGTAGAACATTAGCGAAGGAGAGCCAAAGTCTGGTGATGAATGTTTCAAATGAAGCGAATCTCAGAGACTGGAATTTCAGTTCTTTCCTATCAGAGTTTACATTCCATATTGCCAGTTTGTAAGCAATTATATGTTATAGTAATACAGTCATTGTTTAAAATGCTCACTATCACTTATTTGTTTACAAATATAATAATTAGTATATATCAGGAATGTTTTTTTCTCCTCTGTCAATAGATTTATTTTATTCTTTAAAATTTACATTATGATTTTTTTTCTTTAGACAGCTAAAGTCTGTCCATAAAGTGATAATCAAGACTTGTCCTTCAGCTTGACTTTATTCTTGTGTGCAACAAAAGCCACAGCAGTTCCATGCAGCATGTGTTTGTGTGTGTGTGTGTGTGTGCGCGCGCGCGTGCGTTTGCGTGTCTGCGCGTGTGTGTGTGCGTACCTGCTGTGAGATGAAACCGTTGTTCTCTACATATCAGACTGTCTAAAGTGCCATGACGTTGTGTCTGAACCAGCATCCTTCAGTCAGATGTTCAAATCTTAAAGAAGATTAAGTGGCATCTAATCCTGGCATGGGGAACATCCAAGTCACGCAAGCCTCCATGCCAGGGCAAGAGCAGGCAGTGCTGCGGTCAGACCGAGGAGGAACATCTAAAGACCCACTAAAGCGAAAAGTGGCACGTAAGGGAGAGAGAGAGGGCGTAAAGATTCACTTATGAAGCAAATTGATTGTACACATTTAACCCCAGAAATCTAAGGCAGCAGGACAGAAGACACTGACTGAAAGATGCTGGGCACTAAATGAGTTGTAACGTGTCTGTATGCTCATCTGTCCACTTGTTCAAGAGTGTTCTCTCAGACAATTATTCTACTGTAAAACTCAGCTGTCACTACAATGTTACAGACTGTATTGAATATAATATGCTTTAAAGAATTAAGTCTTAACTGAAAGTAAGCTGCAACTGCTTTAGGATTATTATTTTTTAAATAAAAATTGAGAGATTTCTGTTTCATTATTTGGCTGTTCATTACAGGAAAAGGGAGTTTGAACTGTTTTAGAGAAATGGAGAGATTGATGGTGCTGAGTTGATCTACCTGACTCTGTCGAATATAACCTGCTGATAAACATACTGTCTTGTACAAAAAGTTTGTACATAAATTGTACATGTTTCTTTTTGTATTTTCTCAAATTAAAATGGATGTATTTGTGTTCTATGACTGCTATTGTTTCCCTTTGAGCTTTATAATGAACACAATCTCGGTGAATGAGGATACTAAAAACAAGAACAACACAAAATAATGTAGCAGCAGTTTGACTGTAATCTTGCCACTGATTGGGTAACCGAGCTTCTACCACCGAGCTGCTAAATATTTGAATCAGCTGATTTATGGACTTTGATCTGCTTTTACAGAAAATGAGTTCAAACCTTGAGTTTATACACTGCCAAAAAAAAAAAAGGCAGTCATATTTTATAGTCACCATTACCTTTGATTACAGCACACAATGTGGTGGCCAGTTCATGTGTGAAAATGATTCCTCCTCACAGGATCTGAGACCTGCGCCATCAGGGAAGAAAAATTTATGACTGGTCATTCAGTACGTTCAGGTCATCAGCTGACTTAATTTTATTACCACATACAGTAAGGTTCCTGAGTCTAGACCTGACCAACTGAAGCAACCCCAGATCATAACATTGGCTCCTGAGGCTTGTACACTTTCCAGTATGCATCATGGGTGCATCACTTCATCACTCTGGAATGGGGTCAGTTTGAACTCCTGAAGATTTCAGGACATTTTTCCATTGTAACAAAGTCCACTCTTTTCGCTCCCTAGCAAACTGAATCTTTTTTCTGAATCATCTCACTAACCAGTTGTTTTCTTATGGCCACACAGCTGTTTAGTCCCAACCCTGTGAGTCTCATCACATTCTGTACAGTATGGAAAAGCTCTTACTTTCATTATTAAACATAGCTATGGTTTGTACTGTTGTTTTTAAAAAATATTTTTTTAATAATGTTACTTCACCAAGTGTTTAAGTGTTCTCTGCTCATGATTTTTTTTTTCCCCAATCACATTTCCTCGGTAAAGCTGATATTTCCTAAAAGTTCTTAACCTAATTCTAGTCATTTCAGCAATTTCAGTCTCCTTAGTTGTTTTCTTTGCTTGATGTAGGCGCCTTCGGA
The DNA here is from genome assembly GCF_024256425.1 of Clarias gariepinus. NCBI lineage: Eukaryota > Metazoa > Chordata > Actinopteri > Siluriformes > Clariidae > Clarias > Clarias gariepinus. The sequence continues at coordinate 20,543,376 of NC_071107.1, forward strand.
AATGCTTTTTCTTTGGCCAGGCTGTGAATTAATTCACTCATTTTAATGTTATTTAATATGTTCTCCACATAAGCAGACTAAGACTAAGCAGATAAAAACAGATGTATGAGAGGTTCTGTGTGAGCAGAGATTAAACATCTATTGAGTGAACCCGGCAAATGACAAAAGGTCACAAAAATGTCACAAATGACAAACTCATTACATATTTTTTTTAAATGACAGAGAAGGATTACTTATAGTTATAATGTGCCAACATCTAACTTGTCTTGTACATGTTCCACAACATTAACTGTACCCATAAATGATTAATAACATGACAACATTCATTACTAGATGTAGAATGGTAATAGTTGGCAAATCCACTTCTGGGAGATGTGACGGCACTTTGTTGTGAAGTTTTTTCCTATGAAAGCACAAGCAAGTCTCCTGCTCGTGTGTTCTTATGTAGGAATGCTTAAATGGCATGTGAAGGCAGTGGGCTGCTTGAAGTTATACTGTAGCAATACAGCACAAATCACAGAAAGGGTTAAAGAGCTAAATAACTTTCCGAGTTGCTGCTTAATCAGTAGTCGAGCCACAAACTCAAATGTGTTTCTTGAGCAGCTCTGTGTAGGATGTGAGTTCTAGCATTTCTCTTTTTTTGCCTGTTTTCTTACTTTGGTAAAAATTCGGAGCCGGAGTGCTGTGACTCGATGATGCGGAAAACATTTAATTAATCAGTTTATTAAAATAAAATAAAAATCCTTAATTTGTATGAAAATCATATCTGATCTTTAGCCAGGTTATATTTAATAATCAGATTAGACAAGGGTGTCAATAATTATGGAAGTGGATGTAAAATTTGGCGTTCGGGTCCTGGACACAGATGGCCCTCGTACGTGTGAATAGAGTGCTGTGTCGCCTCGAGCTATGAAAATGAGCTTGACCTTAAGATCAGGCTGCAATAAAGCGAGGTGGAAGCAGAGCAGATGTTGGTTGCACTGCTGATTTGTAGCCTGATAAAGGTGGCACCCAACCGGCTTAAATTGATGGCTTGTTAGTAAGAACTGGCCCCTTTGTGAGATGTTTTCAGAATGATTGATTTGCGATAAAGTGGCTCCCTCTGTGTGCACGCAGGCAGAACTGATTCAGATCGATTCTAGTGAAATTGATTGATCAGCCATTTAACTTGGCAGTATGTTTACCAAAAGTAACCATGCAAGACTCGTTCTCACCGTCGCTCCCGATAAAACACAAGCACACAGACAGGCAGACAGACACGTCTCAGTCTGGATGAGCGGCGTGACTCGATATCAGTTCAAACATCATCAAGTACCTATGAACCTCTCTAGGGATCATGGAGGCCAATGATGATTCCTATCCTGATATTTACTTTACATATATATTAGGGGACTGTATTACGCAATACGCTGATCATGTGATCGTGTCAGGTCTCATCTCTCACTCGTGTGTTTATCAGACAAAACATTACACAGTGAGCAGTTTGTCAGGAGAAGTTCCAGAGTGGAAGATTTTAAAGCCTGATTCTTCTCTTTTTCCCGGTCTGTCTTCACATCTCAGAGCCAGAGCTGCTCCCAGCCGCTCCCAGGTTGAAATCATCCCACAATGGACCCTTTGTCATGTCCTCTGGATAACTGTGGACGGAAACAGGCCTCTGTATTCTCACCTTGGGATGAAGTGGCACCATCATGCTGCTTATTAACGTTTTTACACAGTGAGCTCCGGCTTCAGACCTGTCAGCATGCCAATAATATTTACTGTCTGACACATGCACTGTAGAGTGTGTGTGTGTGTGTGAGAGAGAGAGAGAGAGAGAGAGAGAGAAGGAGGAGGAGGAGGAGTGGGTCGCTGATTACACTGACACACTGACAGCGGCCTCATCCTCAGCTTTTTTTTTTTTTTGCAAATAACCTGGTGGGAGCAGCTTAAGTAACGGCATGTTTACAGCCGCATAACAACCTGCTTCTTCTGAATTAAGGTCGAGTACAAACAAGGTGAGGTGCTGTCAAATACAAGCCTGTAAATAACGTGAGAAATCATTCAGGGCTCATCTTTCAGTAGGCGCGCTGACAGCGGGGTGAGGGAGTTAAACGAGGACGTCGGCCTGCGAGGCGGCGCCGAGACATTATCCTGCATGAACACAACAGAGCTCATGGGCCATTTGCCAAATCAATCCATTCAGAAATCAAACACTATTTTCTGCATGGCTGGTCAGGAACGAAAAAATAAAATGAAGAACGTTTTAATATTGACCCTTTAACGATCAATATGTGGAACTGGATTTGTTATTACAGTGACAACTTTGAGAATGAATTCCTGCAGCTCTTTTATCTACAGCAGAAATCTGAATGGTTAAAGAGTCACACGGTGACTGACAAGGAAATGCCATCGTATTGGACAGACATCACTAAAGGTAGGAGGAGCTATCACCGTGGCAACGGCGCCCCCCCTCCCCCATCCCCCCACCCCCTTCGCTTCCTTTTGCCCTCCAGAGCCCCGGATCTGTCCGGATAACAGTTTCCATGACGATGCGGCACGTTCCGCACATCAGTGCCAGCCCAGATAAACAGTGATCCTTTACAAAAACAAGAAGGTCATTACGGCCGCTTGTCAAATCAATGCTGAGAGTGTCGCGCCTGATTAAGCCATCGCCTCTCAGCTCTGACACCGTGTCAATAGTGGCGGCCGTGTGAGTGCGCTCTGATGATTGGAGTGAAATGCCCATCAGTCAGAGAGCTGAGCTAGACTAATGATTCCCTGTGCTGCCTATTAGAGCTACATGACAACTCAATCCTCCTTTCCACCAGAGACACAGCGAGAGCGCGAGAGAGGAAGTGAGAGACAGAGAGAAAAGAGAAAGTTACACAGAGAGAAAGAGAGAGAGAGAGACCTTGCCGCATCATTTGAAGCTGAACTGAAAGGACAGGAGCACTTAATCTCTACCTGAGACAATTAACAGAATTACAGAAGGAACAAAACGGCATTGTGTTTTCGTGCCATTTGTAATTCTTTCCTTTTCCCACTTTTCCCTGGAAGACGTGATCTTTCATCAACGTGAAAGTCAGCGCTAACACTTCCTCCCCTCAGTAAGCCTACATAATGCACAGTATTCCTGCGCTGGTCTCGGTGTCTCTGCGAGCTCAGTGCAGTGTCCTCCTGTGGGCCAGCTGCTGAAAGTCTCATCCGACTGACTGATCTGTTCCAGCAGTGGGGGCTCAGCGCTCCGTGCCCTGCTGGAGACGCAGATGTTAAGCCGGAGGAGTCCACCGGAGCCCCGGATAAGACCGAGCCGAGCTCTCGGCTGGCAGCGCGCGGCATTACTCACTGCAGCTACTCGTCTGCCTAATAGACCACACAGACGTTCACTAATCGACATGGACCTTTCATCACGCGACTAAACTTAGACTGAAACATTAGACAAAACTTAAAGCTGAGGTAAAGCAGACTATAAATAAACAAGATTATATTTATTATATGTATTTAAGCTATCAGTAGGTATAATGTCTTGTTATTAACTTGCTGAGAGAGAAGAGTAAGTGACCGAGACGCCATTAGCATATTTTCAGCACATCAGTGATACAGGGTGTGTTTACACACTCTACATAAGCGTACAGTACGGCTTCGTGCTTTAATGATGTTTTTCAGTGCTTGGACATGCATGATTATTTCTGTTATTTCGGCAGTGCTTGATTTCAATCTGAATTGTGCAGTATATTAATTTAAAACCTGGCATGGAAGTCACTATTAGAATTAAATCAGATGTTTTTATTTCCATTGAGAAGAAGGTTACACGAGCACAGGCTTTGTGGTTTCGTTCCGACTTCAGCACTTTGGAAAGCCTGGATGTTTTTGCACGGTGTAGCCTCCTGCGTTAACGTCTCGTATTTACATCATCATTAACTCCTTTAAACAATATGACCGAAGATGAATGAATGTCATTATCAGTAAGAGACAGCGAGCGGTGCAAACACACAGTTACCGCTAATCACCCGCTAGTGACAGAAATGTGTGGAGAGTTTCTGTTACAGAAAAGTGAGTGTCAGTGTGAATAAACTTTTTCTTCTCAACTCCGTCAGGGTCCGAACGATCACCTGTAACGCTGACTGTTACACAGCACTCAGGTTATAGAGGCAAGAGCAGGGAAACAAAAAGGACGAGTGCAAAGAAATACTGATAATCTCTTATGGAATAAAATATAGTGTTTATAAATATTGGGAATTATGAAGAATTATACAACAGTTCGATCAGACTGAATAATCTGATTAGACTGCTGGAATTCCACGAGGGGTGAGTATAAAAGCACCACCACATTTAACACTCTACATCAAAGGGATTTTAACAATCGTTATAATTACACTAACTTAGTTAGAACTAAGTTGGTTCGGTCTGTAGGACTGTGGAGAGAAAAACTGCCTGCCAAAACTCACAGAACCAGTTTCAGTAAAAAAAACACACCTGGCTGCCATTAACATTATTTAGGACTTCACTCCGGAGTCCGGGAGCAGAATAAGTGGAAATATAATGAGAAGTGTATGAGACCATGGGGACCTTTTGGCTACATACTGGTAAGAATTTTTAAACTACTTTCACCCATTAATTACATTAATTTAGTAAGTTCCACCATTCGTAGAAGGATTTGCATCATTATCCTGATTAAATAAACAAACAAAGCAAAATCTGTTGGTAATAAAAGGCGTGTTCGTGAAACTGTTGTGTAAAAGCAATATTAGCTTCTTTTTTTTTCCGTTGAGCTTTACTGGATATCAGAGTGGCTGTGCTACCAACAACCACATCACAACTGTGCTGATATTCAGTATACCGGCATGAACTTGAATGTGATATTCACTCATCTCACTTACTGTATCATCTACTCCGCCTTATCCTGTATACGCTCATCCATATGTACACTACGGGCAATTTGGGAACGCCATTTAACCCAACCTGCATGTATTTGGACTGTGGGAGGAATTAACCAAACGCAGGGAGGACATGCACACAGACCTACTGTAAGGCGGGATTCAGACCCGGACCTTAGAGGTGCCTCCACTGGCGCTAACCACTAAGCCACTGTGCCGCCTGAGTGTCTAGTTATAATTATGAAGTATAATATCTGCATTTATGAGTTACAGAAACTCAGCTAAGGCGACACGGTGGTGTAGTGGTTAGCACTGTTGCCTTGCACCTCCAGGGTCCGGCTCGATTCCAGTCTCTGTGTGCATGGAGTTTGCATGCTCTCCCTGTGCTTGGTGGGTTTCCTCCCACACTCCAAAGACATGTAGGTTAGGTTAATTAGTGTTCCCAAATTGCCTGTAGTGTGTGAGTGTGTGTGTGTGCCCTGCGATGGATTAGCACCCTGTCCGGGGTGTACCCTGTCTCGTGCCCTAAGTCTCCTGGGATAGGCACCGGTCCCTGTGACCCTGAATACAGGATAAAGTGGTATGGAAGGTGAGTGAGTGAGAAACTCTCCTAGTGGTTGATTGCAGCAATTTACTGCATAAGTAAGAAATAAAACATGATGGAATGGATGTCAGCGAAATATTTAAGGATGGACTGCTGTGATTCTCTTACTCAACACTTTGCCAACTGATTATCATTTCCATTTCAGTAACTATTAATAGATGTTCATTCTACACCACTTTCTCTTTTCATCCCCTCGTGAACAGTTTACCAAGAAACCACAAAGACCTTCATCTTAAAGACTGAACTCTGACACGAAGCACTGAGACTTTTGATGACTTAAAAAAAAACAAAAATGCTACATAAACATCTGTAAACACTCATGCGACAGAAACGAGGACTTTGTGGAACGAGTGCATTACATATAAACCTATTACTGTCAGAGCTGCTGTTCCAGAAAATTAATCAACACCTCCTACCTGGTTAGATCAGCGCTGTGGCATAATTCATCATACTGTGGGTTTTATACAACTTGTCTGATATACTAATCTAAAGTTTTAGTAAGACTCATCAGTTACACTAGCACGTGGAAGAACTCAGCATTCGCTGTATTTCAGTAGCCAGTTGAGTTCCGCTTCACCTTCAAGTTGTAGAACTGATTTACTGGGATGTGTTATTATTTAGCATAATTCATCACTCTGTCGGTTGCACACTGGAGGTTAATAGAAATGCCAGCATGTTCACTGATTTACTTAGTAAAATTTTCATCTCAAGGTTGGTGTGGATGATTGGAGAGTGCGAGGACGAGGGGATTCATGCATTATGTAGAGGAAGCTGAAGTGACCTTGAGCCATCGCTGCCTGGACCATATATTAAACCTGATGCATTTACCTCTGTTTTACACAACGTTACTAATGCCGTGCGTGAAGAGAGCTCGCGCGTTTCAAAAGAACGCTTTTAACAAGAAAATTGAACGAGAAGTTGTTGGTGTTTGTGTGGATTAGCCTCAGAGAGAAACCGGTGAAGAGATCAGACCCGTGTGGTGTCTATAGTAATCCTCACGCTCGTAACAATGCCTTCAGCCCAAACAGCCCGAGCGATGCGCATCATCATGGAGACGTCTGAGCTGGTTCCTCCTGGATCCTACCTCGCCTATTAAACATTGTATTGTGGAATATCATTACCTTGAGTTTAGAGGTGATGAGAAAGAATATTTTCCCACAGAGGAAGACGGGCGCTGAATCAATACCCTGCCTGTTAGTAATGCTTTAGCAACCTTTAAAATATCAAGTGAAATTGATTTACACAATACTGCCTGGACTGTCAAACTGTCTTAGCGTGAAGCTTTATCCAGGACCCGCTCTTGACATTTTATAACTACATTCCTCCGAACACTGTTTATTAAAAAAAGGTTTAAAACACATGCAAAAAAAAAAAAGAAGACAGGCACAGATTACTGCAGCTGTGGTTTGTGTGTGTGTGTGTGTGTGTGTGTTTTTTTTTTTTTTTTTTGAATTCCATGCCCCAGAAATACGTTTGAAAAGAAAGGCCACATTGTGCTGCAGTGTTTAACGGGAAATAATTAGCTGACACATTATGGCAGTACTTGCTGATAGAGGAAATGATAAGGGAACCACTATTCTCTTTTTAAAGCACAAAGTCCATTCTGATATAATTGGTAGTGGAATTATTTATGACATTAATTGCCACATTATCGACTGGCTGTCAACTCCCGTGGCAGTTCGTCCATCTTTCTTAGCAGCGAAAGCTAGCTCAGCCTAAAGTAGACTGACAAGCTAATTACACCATCTTCCCCTCAATGACAAATGCTACTCATCTGAAACCGTGCCGGAAATAAGGCTCTTTTTCTGTGCCTGCCCTTTCCCAGGCTGTCTGCCTCGGCTAATGTCTCCTCGTGTCTGCGGTAAAGGATGAGGCTGTGAGCCAGGGAGAACGATCAGACCCTCATCTCACCTCTCTCTCATCCAGTTAGTGTGCTATCAGCATACGGCTGTCAATCACCGATACAGCGGCAAGCGCTTTTTTCACGCGCCCGATTTGCATTCGCCGCTGTCAATCACTCAAAGAGAGGAGCCTAATAACTGATGACTAGGGGCGATTTCCCGGAGCCGCTCTGACAGGCAGCCACAATGAAAGTTGGGATCAGAGCGAGAGAGAAGCGGGAGTGGGCTGCGGTGGAGCCATGGGCTTCCACTAAGTTTCTACTGAGGCCCTGTATACAGGCCTGCACTGGAGCAAGAGCTCTGTGAACATGCTGTAATGGGAACACTGTCAGCTCATCCTGTCTTCTGCATCAGCAACACCCACCAGCTCTGCCTGTCAAGCTCCCGGTAGCATCCGATATCACCGTCTACACCGGGAGAAGCGCTAGACATCGCTAGCGTTCCACTGTGTTTAAATCATAAACAGTTGAAAGTCATTAGACGCGTCGACGCGCTTTATTACTTCGCGCACCTTGAGCACTTTAAGCTCCACGCGAGAACCGGAGGAGGGCGCGAGATTACTTTTAATCCCGTTTTTCGCAAAGTTGGTGTCGACTTTTCCGTCTTTTTTACACTCCTGCCCCGAGACCTCTCTACGACGCAACTCCGCCGAGGAACTTTCTGTATCGCGGCGCACGCACATTCCCCTGGGTCACAGCCTGTGCCTAGTGCACGCTCTGTTCCTCGCTCCTTAATTAGTCCCCCATCCTGTGCCCCCTGCACAACACACACACATCCACGTATTCTCTCACTCACACGCAGTACACATGCGTGGCAGCATATGTCTACCCTCTGCACTTGCGCCTCTCTCCTAATGCTGTTTATATTTGCGGAGCTGTTGGGAGACGAGGCCGTGACGAGGATGGGAAGTGACACTCACCAAACTCGCTACGTCCCCCAGCCAGCTCCGCCGGCTCCGCTGCTGTCAATTCGGGCTACATCAGCGGCACTGGCTCAATGGCAGCGTCTCTGACACATGTCACAAAGTTTTAAATGTCTGTTCTTTTCATGGGGATGGCTGGGTGAGCCAGCCAGGGAAGAGATGACATTTTGTGCGCTGAGGAGGGTGGGGGGGGGGGAGGGGGGGGGGGGGGGGGAGGACTTGTTGTGGCTCCCTCTTCCTGCCTCCTCTGGCTGTCACTGGCACTTTCCTGTGAACATATCACAACACGGACAAATAAACCTTGTCATTTAGAAACGCCCGCACTAGTGACCATGCTCTCCGGCAGCACAACAGGAGCAACGCACAGGCACAGTCTCGTAGGACCAAGGAGACACACACACACACTTACAAAAACCAATGTGTAACACACAATCTTACTAAGATTTCGCATTTGATACACTCAGACTAACAAACAAGGTACGAGTGTCTGACCCACGCAGAAACGTTTCACCGGGCGACGTGTGGCCTTCACCTGAGGGCGAGTAGAGGATGGAGAGGATGGACCAATGAGCCATGACTCCACAAGCTCTCTTCCACAACCACTCGCTGCACTGGAGGATGTTAGGAAACCATCCACAGGCCCATGTCCATGTCCACCAGAGTACCATGACAGAGAAATGCTAAACACAACTCATTTGGATAGACAGGAAGATCGACGTACAAACAGAAAGATAATAAATCATCAGTGACTCTCTGGTTATTTTTGTGTACATAGCCTGTTATTAGGATTAAATGTTCCTTTGGTCCAGAAAGATCACTCTTTAACATGTCAAACATTACAATATAATTATAAAAAAAAGCATAACAAAAGATAAAAATTAATTAAAAAGTATTTCATTCGTTCGATGTATCAAATCATGCATTAAAACAACTAGAAGAAAGAGCGCTTTTTTCCCTCCTATACACAAAAGTTACAGAGCAAGTCATTAAAATAGTGTGCATATCACACGAGGAGGCAATCAGAAGTGCGATGGAAGAAGTTGTTGACTTCTCTCCCTCCCCTTCAGTCCTGCTGCTCCGTCTCGCCTGTCTCTCTTTTCCCTCTCCTGGACCCGAGCAACGAGAGCAAAGCTCATTACCACGCACTTTCCCAGCTCCTCCAGGCTCCTGCGCGGAAACATCTGCCCCCGCATCACACCAGCATCGCACACTGGATCCGCAAACGCACAAACACACACACACACACAAACACGCACACAAACACACACACACACAAAAATACACTGGATTTCACTAGATGTGTACATGACCACACACAAGGCTGCAGTACGAGGTGCCTGTTAATGCCCTTCATGTGCCAATAAAACGTCAGAAATGTAGGGTTACATCTCCATCAGCTAGGTTTTCAGTCGGAGGAAATACACTTGCTTAAAGCGAATGATAGGGAAAGATGTCTCTAAACGCTATCGCCAGTGACTGGTGAGAGGCAATTAAAGACATTATTACTGAATGTTGGAGGCACTTCCTGAGAGATAAAGTCTGTAAAGTCGCGCTCAGTGCTGTGTTTTCGTATCAGGAGACACTGAGTGATATGAACCGTCTGCGAGTGCGTTTTCTGCGTGTTTAACTTTAACTTTGACTTTGAAGAGGGCTCATCCTGTGTGTCCTCATGGGCACACTGGAGCCTCAGGTGTGACCTTTGACCTGCAGAGTGTAGCAGTTGGATCAGGCAATCCATCATGAAGCAGTAGCTGTCAGCTCAGTCACTTGGATATATGTGTGTGTGTGTGTGTGTGTGTGTGTGGCTGCTTAAAGGCAATAATGTCAGCGTGAGTGGCACGGCTCAGGCAGCGAGCGAGAGATGAGAGGTGGCAGGGATGGCGCACTCAGCAGAAGGCACTAGAGGGCTGTGTTCAGCTGCTTAAAAATGCACACGGTGATGTGGATATTAATAAAGACGCGCAGGGAGACGGCTTCATGAAGCTCGGCCGCTCGTCCCGGTCTGTCCGTCCGCTTATCAGAGCTGGTCGTTGCGGATGAAGCGGTTGCCCTCGGATTGCTTGCCGTAGTAGATGTAACGGCACTTGGCGAACACCCCTGCAAACCAAAGAAAAGGAAACAATTACCATCTTCATTCATTATTGGGTGATGAATATCAGGACGTGTCATAAAGACTGCATTATAGTCGATAGTAAATATGTCAGGATTAATACCTAAAGTAATGGCATAATAAGGATAAAAATGTAAAAATAAAAGAATAAAAACACATTACAGTACTAGCACACGGTATTCGGTCAGTAAAAATCGACAGAGATCGTTACTGCGTCTTCACTACGAGAACCCACAATATTTCACCCGTTAAGTACGATTTGAATGCTATTGTGTTTGCGGTGTTTTGTTCTATTTATATATTCCTGTCAAAGACCGAGGATGCAGACTTCTGAATCAGTCTTCTTCTCACTCAGATTTTTGGCATGAGCGGTGTGTCAGGGGAGACAGAGCATCCATCTCGAGTCTAAGAACAGCAGAAAGACAACATTTGGCCTGAGGGTGCTGTCTAGACAACAAGCAGCAAAAAAAAAAAAAAAAACTGGCTTCTTCTGTGTGTGTGTGTGTGTGTGTGTGTGTGTGTGAGAGAGAGAGAGAGAGAGAGAGAGAGATGATCATAGTATCATACAGTAGTTATACATGGACAGACAGAGGACTGTGGTTCACTCACCTTCTGCTATCAACTGACCAAAACATCGAACACCACATGGCTGTGTGTGTGTGTGTGTGTGCGCATGTGTGTGCGTGTGTATATGTTGCTAGTGATTTGTAAATTCAACAATGACTCAGGATGCCACAGTGGCTAAAAACCTGCTAGCGAAGTGTGATTTTCCTCTCCATGACTGCCAGGCTTTGGACAAGCTGATGGATAGCTATTGTGTGTGAGATTTGAAATGAATTCAGTTTGTAATTAGATACCAGCTGTCCAAATGACTGTGCACCCGCGCCTCCGTTGGACTAACACGTTTAGAAGATTTATGTCCTATTCACTGTCGGTGGCACCAAATTTTCAAATGCAACTTTCTGGTTGTGATACATCAGTAATAAATCAATAAATAAATAAGGGTTGGGCGTCTGAATCTCGGCCCAGCTTTGTGTGCGTGGAGTTTGCACGTTCTCGCCGTGCTTGATGGGTTTCCACCGAAAACCTGGAGGAAACCCATCAAGCACAAGGAGGACATGGACAGTCCAGGCACATGGACCCAGAGACGGGAATCAAACCGTGGACCCGGAGGTGTGAAGTCACTCTGCTAACCACTACGCCACCATCGATACACTGATAAGTTACCTCTCATAGTGCCGCAGGTAAAAACTGGTTATTGGTAGGAGAGAGAGAGAGAGAGAGAGACAAATAAAAAAAATATATATATATTAAAAAATATTAATTGTGTAATCTGGTAAGAAGCTTTTGTATCATTTGCTGGTTATGAGGATATTTTAGCTAGCTGGTTAGCATGTTAGCATGTTTAGCACACTCTGTGCTAACACTGTTTAGCGCTTCCTCTGTATTAGCCGGATATGGAAATGTGCAAGTAATCCTTTATATAAAATGATGTTTGGAGATCATCTACTGTATACACATCCTGTAAATCATCTCTAGATTATCTACACAATGTAAACACTGCACTTATGGCACACGCTCAGAGCCACATTCTACCCTACTACACATGAAGCTACTACACCAGTGAGCTCACTGCTACTTAGGCATGCTAGTTAGTGCATATAGGGTGGTTTGAGCTGTGGCTTTTGATTCTTCAGAGTAATTCCTCCGAGTGTGGAGAAGGAGGACGCAGCACAGCACACGAGTTCTCTGCATGTAGCCTGCGTTGTGGTGTTTCACTACCAGAGAGGGAGACATTCCACAATCTCTCCTGCAGTTTTAAAGAAAATACTTACCATGGGCTGTGAATGGACTGAGCCCACTGTAGTACTGTATAAGCGCTCTTAATAACATACTCACGTTAGCAGACCCCTTTTTTTTTTTAATTCCGAGCAGAACCTACTGTGAACACATAACCTAATCGCTGTTAATAATGATTCAGTTGTGCGGCTCTAATGAGCGTGTGTGTGTGTGTGTGCGTGTGTATTCTGCGACAGACTGTGGGAAGGCAGAGACAGAAGGATAGACGCTTCTTCAGAAACAGCAGGCCCACGTCTCATGCCGAGAGCTTGATTCACCCACTGCTTACAATCTGTCTTGTTTCAAACATGGTAGCACAATCTAATGATTGGAATGAAATTTTCTGTTTAAAGATTTATCTAAGCATTAGAAGTGAAAACACACAAACAAAACTACGAGCATGATGTCTTTTAGAGCATGCAAAACTTCCTCACATGTGTTCCTTCTATTTCCTGACTATTCCAGAGTCCCATATCTAGCATTATCTCACACCGGAGCTAGACGCTCGGGGTGACATCTTCGTGCCATCGTGTTGTCCAGCTTACCTTGTTCTCACCTAGGAATCCTGGAGAATAACTGATTTCCCTGTGTATAATGAGGCTAAAATGGTAGAATTCTGCCTATGGCATACACTCTTCCCTAACAAGAAAACAGACAGTTCATGGCTAAAAAAACCCAAAAGGTGCCAGTTAGGTGATTTGCTGTAAAATGTCCTCCTCATTCCTTCTATTCAGAAAGACTGCTTGAGCTGAATGCATAGCCTGGGAGCGAAGTTTTAAAACAGGACAGCTCTGAAATGCCAGAATGAAATGACAGAGCGAGCAAGCGCGCGAGAGAGAGAGAGAGAGAGAGAGAGAGAGAGAGACTTGATAGATGTGGTAGACTTCAGCTAGGTGTCAGCGCTTTAGTAAATGAGGCAAGGACAAGTGGTATTAATGCTGTCAATGATCTCCTGACAGGAAAACAGATACCACGCTCACTGCAGTTTTTAAATAGACATCAAGTGCATTAATGACAAAAAAGGGCAGGCTTCAAACGCAGCGGCTGAGTGATGGGCGAAGGGTGGCAGCGCTCTGAGCGGAGCGCCAACATAATCCGAAAAGACACCGTCAGAGTAGGCGAGAGACAGGCCTCTGCATCGCCCACTGACACACAACAGTGATGAGGATACAGATACTGGTGGCATATTAGTGCCAAGCATATTCTAACACCAGCCTGGATCCTAACCAAACCTGACATTCCTCCCCCCCCCCTCTCTCTCTCTCTCTCTCTTTGCCTCCCACATCCAGCAGCAGTGTCTTGGCTGACATGGTGGAGCACTGAGCACCACACTGCAGCACTCTCAGTGAGTTAGTGCCAGGACCTGTTCATGTCGGCTGGAGGAACGCACTACACGCTGGACCCAGCGGCCTAGGAGAAGCTCAGTCAGTCTAAATTTGGACTTTTGTAAAGGAGCCACGTTCATTCAGTCCTGCTGTCCAAGCAACTTGAGATGATTTAAACAGTGAAGTGTGAGCTGTCTGCTCGGATCAGATATGGAGCTCATATCCACATACCTGTCTTTCTCTCTCTCTGTGTTTGTTCTATAGCTCTGTGAATTAAAGCCCTTCCCTACATCTGATAAATATTTTTTTTCAGATATTTTGATTCTGTGTGTTTGGTCTGTGTAATATTTGCATTGCTTCCTGACTTCAAATACATGACATCTGCCAAAGGTGTGATCCCTGCTCCACCACATCCCACCATCAACAGCTGGCCTACATAGAGCAGTATTTCAGGCAGAGCGTCTCCTGCAGGCCTGTAGCCCGTATGACGCAAGCGAATATTCCCGGCACACAGGCAGACACAGCTAGATTACATCTGGAGCCAAAACTCATGAACCCGACATTTGTTTAAATACAGTAATAAATAAAAGCTCTGTGATTGATGAGTTGCTGCAGGCTCAGTGTTTGGTGATGATGGAGGCCGAAGCTGAGTAGATGCCGGCTTAGAGGTTTATCACGCGCGAGCTTTCCATGGCAGCAGCGGACAGACAGACAGGAGGCCTGCGGAACATCTACTCTTGCTTGCGGCTTCACACTGAAAGCCATGTGTGGAGGAGGAGGGGGGGGGGAAACGCGGTTCGGCCCCGAGACAAGGAGAGTGTGTTCAGCGTAAACTGGCAGTCATTGTGAAGTGTGATACAGTGCAGAGAACTCCACATACTGCACACCCAGCCAGTTTCCTGCACCTGGAACCTCCATAACGTGCTAACCTCAGAAAACACAGAAGACGTTTTTTTTAATATAAAAACCCGAGTTGAAAAAAGACAGGCCAGTCCACACACGATAAACAAATCATTAATAACTAGAATTTAAAACTCATGACCAAGGTGGATGAACATTTCAGTGTTGGAAGCGTACGAGTCTGGGCTGTTTCAGCAGACTCACAAGCAGGAACCAACATCTGAGGTTATTTAAAGGTGCATGCGTGTATTTCAAATTTAAGTGTATTAAAAAAAAAAAAGTATCTCTGACTTTCTTAATCTTCTGTTTAACTTTACTGCATGTCTTCCTAAATGAAAGTTTATTGGTGATGATGAGTGCACACCATGTTTTCGCAATGGTCAGAGATTATTTGAAAAGCCTGAATAGGAAAAGCATTGTTTTCATTAATAGCATACGGAGATGAGCAAGCTGCATGAGAATATGGAGAGGATTTGTAAGTAAATGCTGTTTAAATCTGCATAGTTAAAAAAAAGTTTGCCCCAGTCAAGCAGAGGAAAGAGAGAGACAGTGAGGGAGACATAAGAAATCAGAACGTTGTATTTCTTACACAAACCATTAATGTTAAGAAAAAGAAAAAAAAAGAAAAGACAGAGGCCTGGCCTGTGGGAAGGTTACTCAGATCATATAGATCAGTCAACGCAGATTCCTCTTCTGATCTATGTGTGTGTGTATCCCCATCCACACACCCACTCACCCATCCACTCACCCACTACCCACTCCCACTACCCACTCACCTCATCTATCAACATACTGCTTGGATGTTATTCTCAGAAAATAATCTGTCAAGGGCATTGTTGCTATCATGATATACCTGATGATCTTCAGAGGACAAGATCATTGCAACCTCACAACCTCACCATCATCTTCAACCAGCATTCTCGGAGCTGACTGCAAACAGATAGATACTCCCTACAATTATACACCAAGAGCCTGAAAATGCCATGACCTTTAATTTTGCTTTGGCTACAATAGTGTTAGTCACAATGTTTCATAGGCCGTGAATAATAAGCTTTGAACAGTGACTACTCTCATAAATAAATCACTTTTCTTGCCATGCACTGTCGACAAATTTGCTATCACTAAAAATTACCTTTAGTTTTAAAAATACAGTACACATGCTAATTAACATAAATATTGTTGCCACCCAAGTACACTCACTTACTCATCGTGTATACTGCTTTATCCTTTATTCAGGGCCGCGGGGGGCTTGGAGCCTAACTCAGAAGACTTAGGGCACGAGGTGGGGTTACACCCTGGACAGGGTGCCAATCCATCGCATGGCACACACACATACAGTACACACACTCACACACTCATTCACACACTACGGGTAATTTGGGAACGCCAATTAGCCAAACATGCATATCTTTGGACTGTGGGAGAAAACCAGAGAACCCGGACGGAAACTGGCTGGGAATCGAACCTGGCTGGTATTTCTTAATAGCATGTTACTCTCTCAGCGTAATAATATAACACCGCCACACTCACTGCAATTGTCCAGGAAGATTAAGATTTAATTATTTGTCACATGAACCTTACATTACTGTGAAATGATTTCTTCGCATATCCCAGTTAGGAAGTTGGGGTCAGAGCACACATGGAGCAGATACGGTTTAGGGTCGTGCTCAAAGACCCAACATTGGTAACTTGGTGGTGCTGGGGCTTGAACAACCAACCTTCCGATCAGTAACCCAGAGTCTATACATTATTACAACATACATATTGTGTTGCCTTGGTCACTGAACTCTTTAGCTCTTCATCCAATTAAGCTTCTGTGGGTTGTGCTGGACAAACATTTTCTAAACTATTAAAAAATTAGTTTATCTCAAATATTAATCATGGAGTATATTCCTTCAAAGAGCTGAAGTTGAGATGCAAGTGCTACTTGAGCTTTGCACTGCATCCATGAAAGCTCTAATCTGACGTGCTTTTGGAGGCTGATAACTCGAAATAAACTTCTCCTCGTAAGCAGGGGGTAAGAGTCCTGGTCTTGGTTTCCTGACACTGTCCTCGGGAGAGCCAGTTACATCATAGGGTTTGATGGTTTTTGCAAATGAAGCGTGAAACCCTACGTTAAATTAAAACTCGTGCAGTGATTTATTTTCCAAATAAGGATGTATATTGTGCAATCATTCTCCCACAGAAAGAGACCAATGCATGCAATTTCTGGCGTGTGCAATAATGCCGTGATATTTATGGTGCTGATGTATCAGTGCATATATTATACTGGTGCTTCTTCTACTTCATATTATTATTATTACGAATAGTAGTGGTATTATTATTATTATTTTTATTATAGCTTCAGTATGTAATGCTGTCATTTTATTTTTCTACTCTGTAATGATTTTCCTGTGTACATAAAGATGTGACCAGTATTACCAAAAAGCTATTTATAACGGACATCCTGTCAGCATTGCTCTACCGTGTATTACGACCACCAAGAAGTCACAGGCCTGGCAAATAACATTAGCGGCCCACAGAAATAAATATTCGAATACATTTTCATGGAGCAGCTGTAGCCTCCTGTCTCGTAAAGGAGTGATGGAAGGTTATTCTGAGAAAAAAAGTTGGAGCTTATCACATTTAGGATCATTTATGGCCCAGCATAATGTCACTTATTTAATCACAGGAGAAATAGAGGTAGTGATGTTTCTTGGTCAAATAGCCCCATGTTGTGGGTCGAACTACCGTGTAGTTACAGTACTTTCAGACCAAGTCTGAGGAACCACAATTTACTGAGACAGACACAGATGGTAGGCCGTTTCCACCCACTGAGATGAGATGTACTTCTTTTGGTAGTGCCCTACATGAGTCATGAATTTAAATGTCTGGAGATAGATTTAAATGTCATGGGCCATGCAGAACATAGAAGAGGCAAAAGGAAGAAAACTTAACTTAAATGAAATGAAATGAAATAAAATGAAAGTATCTGTGCTCACCGCCTCGGTTTTGTATATACTGTAGTGTAATTTTAGTATAATTTATACACACTAAGATTATACATTAGATTAATTTAGCAGAAACATTTGACCCACACTTCTACAGCGCTGAGTGTTTCGCAATTATTAAGATTATGTGCCAAACAGATGTATAAGAAAGCATAAGGATATTAAAACTAAAACATACTGTACAAGTGCTTTACACAGTGGTTAAAAGGCTGATATCCTCATAGCATTTGATGATTTAATACAGTCATGACATGACAGTAAAAGTACAGCCAACATAAATGAAGGTTTGTTCTGGAGAAAATAAATAAAAAGCTCAGTGTAAGCTCCTTGTCTGTCCAAACAGATGTACAGTATACACATACACACATTTGCTTCATTAATCATGGGACCTTAAGAAACCTGAACCTTCAGCCTTCATCTCGTAAGTCTTGTGAAGGAATCTACAGTGTGAAATGAGCTGGGTAATTAATTCCGCTATTAATGAGCCACTAAGGGGAAAAGCTTGGTTCGGGATTTCTCACTGTGGTGGTTCCAGCACACGCGGTTCATTATGAAATCACAGTAATCTAATGGAAATGGAGACCCTGATGAGTGACTCCAGATAAGCAGATGCAGTTTTTTCGCTTTTAAGCTACCTTGCAAGATCTTTGAAGTACTGCGAGGCAGTGATGTGATAAAAGGTGTGATTTGTGTGCATGTGCTTTGTTTGATTGGATTCATGGTGCACTAACATAATGGATTTTCTGCTGTGGATTGACAGTGAAAGCCTGTGAAACAGCTACAGTGAGTTACAGCAATAAGATGATGAGTGCTTTCACATGAAGGTGTGTATATTCTGGTCTGATCATCGTGATATTACACAGAGCAAACCTGGAAGTCCACCACAAAGGTGAGTCCAATGCCAGAGGAACGTCAGGAATCTGAATGCATATGTTATAGACTTAAGCTGATGTTCGTTCTCTTTCAATAAAAAAAATATTTAGTCCATTAAATATAAATAACTGTCATTATGATGCATGCATTGGGCTCAAGCCTTCCCATTTCCCAGTGATGTTTATTACCGCCAAACAACTGCAGCACCTGCATGTTTTCAACTTCAGCGTATTGATTAAACTTTTAAATGGTTGCCATATAACCCAGGGACATCAGGAAGATTAATTTGCGTCAATGTTCATCTGTAATTCATTAGCCATTTATACCCTACATCCACATGGGCTATCAAGAAAATGCAGGCCATTTTTCAATCCGGCACAGGCTGGGGAGTGGGAGCTGAAAATTGCACTGCATACAAATAAGACTGCAGGTCTCAGGAAACAGAGAATCTGGAATGCTGCAATCAAAAAATAACATAAGTAATATTATTAATAAAAATGATTTTTAATCTGTTCTGACTGACCCATGCAGCTTGGTACATGATGATGTTTTGGCAAGTATTTAATGTGCTCTGGCAACATAGATCGACCATAATGTGACTATCTGACATCTTGGAAGAGGTATGTAGAGGTTTGTAGAAACTGCAAACAGTCAGAGCAATATTGTCGCTTCATTAACAACCTCAATTAAACTTTTCTAATAACTCTACCCAAAGCGTAAAATAGAACCTCATGTAAAGAGAAGTTATTTCCTATAGTACATGCTACTTTCACCCTGACTTACACATATTGCACGTATATGCATAATATATATATATATATATATATATATATATATATATATATATATATATATATATATAATGCACTGTTATTAGTGGAAACCACTTAAACCATCAAGTTAAAGTTTGTGACAGTCAAAGATACAGTAGCCATACCTGGCCTTTATCCATCTGATAATCTCTAATTTATCAGGAAACTACATCGACTTTAAGAGAACAAAATCCGGCACTGCTATAAAACACCAGTAAAGTACAACCCATTTGCAACCCTTCTCTAAACATATTAAGGATCTTCCAGTGGATAAGAGCTCTGAAGCCAAGGTCAGAGAGTTTGGATTCAGGATAATATAAAGCATGACTTGAAAGTCAAGGTGAGGTAAACACTATAAACACTGTAGAGCAGAGAACACTCATCATCAGTGCATGCACGGCATAAGGTGGCTTCTTGTCTACTTGACGTCAAGGGGAAGTGCTATGAATGAGTTAACATACAACATTTTACATTTTTTATCATCACACAATTTTACATTTACAAGCATTTACAATGATCAGATAAAACCTAAAAGCACATTATTGTGTGGATTCCCTTTGTGCCAGTTGGGGCCGCTCTCACCCCTGGTGGCATCTGGGGACCAGGACGTTAGTGGCAGATAATTTGGGTGCTATGGGTTGTGAGGTGGGGCCTCCATTATTCAGTCTTGATTGTCCGGCGCATCACATAGATGCTCAATCGGATTGAGATCTCAGGAATTGGGAGGCTGAATCAACAGCCTTGGACTTCTTGTTTGCACAACAGACTGTGATGCACTGGGTGTTAAACTGATATCTTCCTATTAGCTAGCAAATTGTGCTGTTTTTTTGTGAGATCGGTCTAGACATGCTGATCTTTGCTTCCCACAGGCATAGATGCGCCTTGGATGCTCAGATCCTTTCACCAGTTCACTGATATAATAGATAACAAATATTATTCAACACCTGGCACAGGTTGTTATGGCTGATTGATGTGTGTTGCTGTATAATGACAAGATAAACTGTGTAAGTTGCAAGAACATGTTGGTAAGTTTCTTAGTTTCTAGTATCTTGGCGTTCATATAAAATAGGTGATGGGCTGCTACACCTCATTACATAAATCTGTATCATGCAGGGTAGAAGGGGCAGGTTGTGATGAATGAGACATTGCAACCAGACTAACATAAAACATGGTTTAAACACAAACACAATTCAAGCGGTGACATCAGAAAGCATGTATACTTTTAGTAACAAATGGCCAAAACACAGAAGCATGATTGTGCAACCTAAAAGCACATGAAGTAAACTAACAAGTATATTAAAATTACACATTTAACAAAGTACAGTCAAACCTTGTATTGTGAAGATATTTTGTTCTGGAAATTTGCTTGTATATTAAAGCGAATTTTCCCATAATTCAAAACAAATTAACCTGCACTTTACCTTTCAAAAAAGTAAAAAGAAATCCTGACAGATCAGTGGAATCACTGCTGCAAAGTAAAAAAAATTTAAACAAATTAACCTGCACTTTACCTTTTTAAAGATTCGCGACAGAGCAGTGTTTCCGTTAGAGCAGAACACACACTAACAGTATTTCTGCTTTCTGACAGAGATAGAGAGACTCTGAATCTTTTACAAGGAACTACTAATGACACTTGATTTTGCTTTACGTGCGCACAAACACGTGGTCCCAATGGTATAATAAGCACTACACGTGTGCATGGATGTTGACTATAGGAGTGACGCAGGTGCACTGAGACTGAGCATGGTAATCACCCATAATCCCGTAGCACTAAAGAGAAAAGAACTATTGGCTCATGTGACACTCGGCAGACAAAGCGCATGCGTACTACTCGTATGCCAAGACATCGCTCGTTTATTAAGTTAAAATTAATTTTAAGGAAAAATTTCCTGTCTTGCCCAATACTCGCAGACCGAGACAGATACTCACAATCCAAGGTTCTACTGTACAAATACACTTACTCATTCATTCTCTATATCTCATATCCTATACAGGGTCACAGGAGGCCTGGAGCACGGGGGACCCCTGGACAGGGTGCTAATCCATCACAGGGCACACAAGCAGACACTTGCATACTTACTTATTTACACACTACGGGCAATTTGGGAACACCAATTAGCCTAATCTACATGTTTTTGAACTGTGGGAAGAACCAGAGTACCTGGAGGACACCAACCAAGCACAGGAGGAACATGGAAACTTAACAAATACAGACTAGAAGGTGGAAGTTACAAAGACCTTTTCATAATTTTAATTAAGATCTGGTTTTTACTTTCAATAATCATCTTACTGCAGATGCAACCTAAATCTAGGCATATTTTTTAAAAATAGTACATAGAAAGTACAATGCAAGTGAGCGTAATGCCATTTTCAAAGATGTGGTACCCATGATGTACAGTACAAAAACCTGGGCTCCTAGGATTATGCCAGAATCAAATGTTATGAGTGGAAAGTGGCAGTCATCATTAATGAAGTCATCAAATCACCCTACTGATAAAGGCCTATCAGTCTTTATATTTAAACTTATGAGGCTGAGAAGGAAATTGAATTCTGGGGGACATAAATTTTGACTGAAGCAAGAGATTATAGGCACAACCTAATTCAAGACTGGCAAAATTAATTTCAATGACATTTATTCTTCATAGAGCAAGTCTGTGTGAGGCATACAGTAGCTCTGGGCCTAGGAGATAAGGGAATAGTCATTTGAGGCGGAGTGTTCCCGCAGTTTACAAAGCCTTAATCTTCTTGGAACAACTCCTGGTCTATCATAAGCAGACGTACACCACAGCTAGCAGCTATTCTGCACATGAATCCTACCCGCTGTCTGTGTCAGCACCGCTGCAGCGTCTGAAGACTGTAGTTAGAAAGATGAAGACAGAGTACTGGATACTTTTATTTTTTCAGGTCGGTGCTCTTGGTGCGCGTGAGAGAGTGAAACGGCCGGGTAGCTTGTGCGATACAAAAACCACCTTCTATATTTCAAGAGCACCACTGTCAAGAAAATGACCTAATTAATCATTATGATTCAATAGCCATTTTAATCCATGACATTAAGTATAATTTGATAAGATTCTAGTTTGTACATTTTCTGAAGCTGACTGATTGTGGTCATCATTAGAAACCAATTTCTAATTAAAAAGGAAAGCACAGATAAGTGGCCAAACCCCTCAACAAAATGTGAAAAAGTGTAATTTGCACTCGGGCTGGTTTCAGTAATGGTCTCATTAGTGGCTTAATTGGAAAGTTGCTCATTTAAAGTTTAATCTATCTGACAGGCTTCAATAACAGCCCTGTATTATTTTAGCAGTCAGAGAAAGATTACCTCACTTCTTATCTCTTTGACTTTTAGAGGCAAGGTTGAATTAATGATGGCCTCAATAGGTGGCTCGTCCGAGCTGAAGCGGTGCATGAATTAAACTGATGAGTTAGAGAGGATAATGTGAAGGGGTCAGGCAACAGAAGAACACACGGGCCGGTCTACTCTAGAGAGATGAAATGTTTTATTATGTTTTATTTTCGCCATTCCTTAAATCAGGCAAACATTGAAACGAGCTGACGATACGCTCAGCGTCCATTTTAACAGGAATACCTGTAAACCTGCTCATTTAGGCAATCAGCCACAATGCATAAAGAAGATCATCCAGATACAGTACATGTAAAAAGTTTCAGCTAATGTCCACATCAAACACCTGAATGTGATCTGTGTCATATCTTAGAGCGTGCTGATCCTGAGATTTTCACACACAGAATGGTAAAAAGAAAAAAACAGCATCAACCTATGAACATGCTGAAATCCCTTCATGATGCGAGAAATCAGAAGACAGTGAGCAAAACAGTGAAATCACTGACAGGAAGTATTTAGGATAGAAACTCAAATATACATCCTTTACCACCGTGATGAACAGAAAAGCATCTTATAACACACATCAAAAATGGATGTGAATGAGATACAACAGCGGAAAGCCACATCAGGTTATTCTCTTGTCAGCCAAAAGACTATTATGAGCACAGGCTTACCCAAACTGGACAGCTGAAGACTGAAAAAAGACTAGCTGATTTTTTTCTCTACTTGATGCTGTACAGTTTGGGTGAGTCTGTGCCCATGATAACCTCAGATCCCTGTTCTTGGCTGACAGCACTGGGCCGCAATGTGGTCTTCTACTGTTGTAGATCATCCACCTCAAAGTTGTGAAAAGTGGTTATATGAGGTATTATATTCTGTACTATATTCTCTCTGACCACACTCATTAAAAACCTACTTCCACTGATTCAAAGTTGTTTTCTCTTTTTTTTTTGTTTTATGCACCATTCTGTGTATAAACTTCACGTTCAATGTTTTGTGTGAAAATCTAAATTACTTCAACCAGCTAATCTGGTGCCAACAACCAGATCATGATTAAAGTCAATAAGTTCACATTTTTTGATGTAAATGTTACCTGAATCTTATGACCTGATTATGTATTATTATTGTAAACATTGTGCTTCTACCAATGAGTAGCATCACTAGGAAATCCTCATCATTTGATCTGGTCAATCATCATCTATATCGCTTTATCCTGTATACAGAGTCACGGGGGGCCTGGAGTCTATCCCAGGAGATCTGTAGACATCTTAAACTATGATTAAAAACTTTAAGTGAAGTATTTTTTTTCTCATGGGTATTTTTCCATGAATGCTGGCACTGCATAGTGAGAAGCACAGAATGTTTAAAAGTATTGGTGTTGTATAAGTGGTTTTCTAACTCAAAAGATAGCTGTGTTAGCAGTTTTAAAACCAACATTCTAATCAACTTTGCTACTTTTACAGTTCTCTTATGCACATATGCAAATAAAGAAGGTTGTAAAAGTCGGACCAGGACTTTCCATTGTGCAGAATATGAGAATAAAAACAAACTTTATTTCTCTATATAATTCCCTGATATACTAATGCACCCAGCATTTCAATAGTGTTTCAAAAGTTTTCCCAGTACAGCGGAGCCATGATCGAATGGCCTGCTTCACATCTGAAACACTGGACTCCCAGGAACTCCTTGAATGACCCAATCATGTGATAATCACTTGGTGCGAGACCAGGATGTGACAATAACTCCCAGTTGAGTTCCTGTAATGTGCAAGTGGTGTTGGTGAATGATTGAAATTTCAACACCAAGTTGAATAAACAACATGAGTGACTGCTTCCTTGTCCTGATTGGTTGGATGCTGATGGTCCACAAACAATTTTTTTCCAAGGCTTAACTTTACCTTAACTTTAAACATAAACTAGGCTTTAAAACATGTATGAATCTGTAAATAAATAAGCATTAAATAACTATAAGCACCCCCAGGGTCCGGGTTCGATTTCTATCCCTGTGTGCATGGAGCTTGATCAATTTCTTTAAGGTACTCCGGTCTCCTCTTACAGTCCAAAGACCTGCGGATTAAGCTAACTGGCATTCCCAAATTGCCCGTAGTGTGTGAATAAGTGTGTTTTTCATTCATGCATTCATCTTCTATACCACTTATCCTGTACAGGGTCGTGGGGGGCCTGGAGCCTATCTGCACAAGGTGAGGTACACCCCGAACAGAGTGCCAATCCATCATAGGGCACACACACAATAAGCAATTTGGGAGAGCAAATGAGCCTAATCTGTGTGTCTTCAGGCTGTGGGATAAAACCGGAGGAAACTCACCAAGCACGAGGAGAACATTCAAACTCGACACACGCAGACATGAGGAGGGAATAGAACCCTCGACCCCGGAGGGGCACAGCCACAGTGCTAACCACTACTCCACCGTGCCGCCATTAGCATTTTTTGGACATTTAACATTTTGGACATATCAATAACAATAACTGTCATATTTCTATTTTTTCAAAGCCAAGAACTAATAAAGTTATCTTACACATTGTGATGAACAGAACATAGAAATATGTTATGACAGTGAATTTTTAATCCTCTTTAGAGAACTGCAGAGTACCTGTGAAGCTTTTATAGTGGATAAAAGATGGAAGTCCAAATCTGAGTTCTGGACTGTTACTAAATGTAATTATGATGGATGTGATAGACTTCATGCATCAATGAGCAAAACGGTTCCTCAGTGAATGTCATTTGTGATTACTGTCAAAACAAATACAGCCACCAAAGCATGTAAGTGAATAGTGAACAGCCATGTCAACACATCATAGTGGTCAGTTGACTGTAAAAGGAGGAGACGAGATTCACAACACATTGCCCTGAGAAAGAAAAAAAAAAATCAGGAAAGAAATAAAAAGGGGGAAAAATAAGTGCGTTTCGCTTTGCGGTTGAAGAGTCGTTTATCTCAGCCTGCTTCGGCTTGAAAACTCCGCCGACGTGTCTTATAATGATGCACTATTTGGTGAACTTCAACATAGTTTACTATCGATTGTTATGTAATAGGAGAATACGAACTAAGATCAGATTATTCTCCCATCCATCCAGCGGGCAGTGAACGCGGACACAGATATACGCTTGCAGAATAAACCTGACGTGGTATCCCTCTCGCACAACCTTACCGCACAAGAAAAACAACACTTAACACAATGACCGCTGCATCAGCTGCTCTGCTACATCCACGAACAGCCTAATCTTCCCTAAAGCCAAACGTCAATTACTTCACGGGTGCACAGGCTCCTTGCTGTCTTAAATAAAGCAGCTGACACTCCCTAGAGTGACACATATCAATACCAATCTGACAGCGATGCTCGCACCTCCATCGCTGAAGAAACAAACTGCACCTGCTTCACTGTGGGACACACATCTGCTCTCTGGTTTCCCCTGAAGAAGATGCCACACACACACACACACATACACACACATACACACACACATACACACACACACACACACACACATACACACACACATACACACACACATACACACACACACACACACACACACACTCCTTTTCACTTATTACTCCCCTTCACGTCTCTGCTAAGTGCCCGGTGCTATTTTACGGAGCCCATTATTATATTCATTTCATCACAGGCTTGTTGGACTCGTACCTGGGGCTCCTCCTGAGCTCGCTGCTGTACAGTGATTCGACATGACACTCTGACAGAAAACAGCGAGAGAGGGGATGGAAAGAAAAGAACAAGGGCTTTGCTGATGTACTGTACTGATGTGGCTGTGCCCTGGGTAGATGTAGGGGTGCCCAAACTACACCCCACTGCATGGCTAGGAGGCTGGTGTCACTATGATGAAGCGGCAGCATCACTCAGCCTGATGCCTCATCTGACTGGAGTGGATCAATGCCCAGCCTTAATACAAACAGGCATAGCAAAATATCCTTTAACACAGAACACCTCACACAGTCATTAACTACCGGGGAATATCACTTGGGACAGGGTTTCACTTATCCTTATAATAATAATAATAATAATAATTATTTGAAAGGGCTGAACAAATACACAGCTCAACATGTTTCACAAGGAAAATATAAAGTCAATAAAAGTGATGGTGTAATCTGAGCAGCAATAGTACGAGTGAATAAATAAATCATAAGCAATATGTTTATAAAAGACAAAAACAGACGAAGAAAAATTCATACCAACAAAGCCTAAGAAAATATATCTTTAGCTGCTTTTTTGTTTTTTCTTAAAACATTCACTGCAGTTCTTTGTCTGATCTCAATTAGTAAAACTTTCCAATTTTTTTTTTTCAGTATCTAAAAACAGAAGGCTGCTTCATCACTTCTTTTCTTGTTGATGCCTGCGCCGGATCTGAACAATCTGCAGCGTATGGGGTCGGACAATCCATAACGTGCGATGGTGCGTGTCCATTTAGCGCTTTCAAAACTAGTAGTAGTGCTTTAAAATCTGTCCTTACAGAGACAGTGAGCCAAGGTAATGTCACCAGGTGTGATATGTTCATTCTTGCGTGTATCTGCTAGAACACACAGATTGAATGAGAATGAGCTGAAGTCCTCTCAACAAGCTGCAGTGTATCGATTAGCTACTTTGGCAGCCCAGTAAACAGCGAGTTACAATAATCGATGAGAGAAAAAGAGAAAAGCATGTGTCAACTTTTTAGTATTGTGCAGACTGATGTAAGGTCTAACTCATTCACTAAATGGAAAAAAGACCAATATTGTTTATGTTTGATTCCAAAAGCACCTATTATGCTCAATTCATTTTTTGTAACAGGGGCTCCTGTGTGTGTACAAGCACAAAGTGATCGTCTATGATCTTTGCTCATTTCCATTTTTTACGGTTTAAACAAGCAGTTAGATTTCCCCCCTATTGTGACATCATACACGAAGGAACCCTCCCCCAGCTTGTTGCTCAGCTCTGCTGTTCTCTGGTGTTGCGCAGCTCAGCATTAACTCAATTATATAGATACTGAAACAGTGCATTAGGATAAAAAGACAAATATAGGGACTTTGAGATATAAAAAAACTGCATTAGCTGATGGTTAGCAGACACATTGGGTGACCTCTAAGACCAATGGTATTATATTAAAGAAACAGTAAAATGGGGCCTTTAAAGCTAAGATTCAAGATGTAAGTATTATGCCCTTTCTTAGGTCCCAGGTGTGTAGATAAAATGCCTAATTTGGTCATTGGCAATCGCATGCAAAGGTCAATAGTATCATGGGGAAAAGTAGGCCTAATTAAACTATAAAAATTAAGCAAACTATAAAAATTTACTAAAAATACTAATCTACTATATCTGCTTTTATTGAATACACTTTTAGTTGCTAATTAAACCATGCTAAACATGACAAAAACAAAAAAGGCAAACTAATGATAAAAAAATTACTAAGAATAAGGAAAAATTAAAAGCAATGTCAGTTAGACACATTATTACAAGGCGCAGTGGTAAAGTGCTCGCCCTATCATCCAGAGATCGCTGGTTCGATTCCCGGGTGATGCTGTAACCTCTCACAGCCGGAGGTCTAGAGAGATCTGATTGGCCGAGCTCTCTCAGGGGGGAGGGATGAGAGGTACTCGTGCTCCCACATTAATCACGGCTCTACAGCCAATCAGGGGCGTCTGTGAGCTCGCGCACGCGGAAGGAGCCCCCAATGGTGCGTGAGCAAGCAGTTCGAAAAGATGCGGACGGCTGACGTCACGTGGTTCGGAGGAAACCCGTGATAGTCTTCGCCCTCGTGGCTGAGTGGTAGTAGTAGCCTTAATGTGGGAGCCCCCTAGTGACGGGGAGGAATTGGCCACGACTAAATTAGGGAGAAAATCGGAAAAATTTGTGTGTGCGCAGTGTTTTGTCTTTTTTAAGTTAAAAAAAATTGAAAAACACTGAAAAACATTCCCTGACAGCCCACTTTTTCATTCCACCTATTCTCATCTAGTAATCAGGGACATTCAACAGTATGAAAGGGAGAAGAAAGACCTAACAGGACAAGAACAGTTACACTATTCTCCTCAGCACTGGGTCTAAGCTCATTAGCTACACACACCCATCTTCACACTCGGTCCAGAAGGCTGATAAATTTACTGATTACTTACTAATAGCACACAACCACAGCACTGTTCAAGTAATTACAGTGACCAGAGCTTCCCCTTTCAGGATGTTCTTAGCAGAATTCCAGCATCGTAAAAAGAAGAAACCTATTCATGTATCCTATGAAGCAATCATTTGAAATTAGATGACTTTAATGCTATTAAAATGACAACATGGCCCAAGTGGAAAGGCTGAGTGGTGATTACAGAAGGCACTTGTGTAATGCAAGCCTGCAGGAAGCATCCATCCACTCCGACAGATGAGAGAGAGGGAGACTAATACGGACTATAATTGATGATCCCATGAGGCTTCAGCTGAAAGCGGGATCATGATGGTGCAGAATTGTTGGTTCTCTTTAATACCCAGTCACCTTGCCCTCTTCTTAATGGAGACATTTACAGTATGTCTCTTTTCTCTAATTAATATGACTCATCCGGCTTCCATATGCAGCAGGATCAGGCTCACGAGGAACGACCTGATTAACAGCCTAACCAAAGGGCCCAGTGCCCCCACCACCTCCACTGCCTCAACCCCCCCACCACTCCCTCCTCTGACAAGCTCGGACCATCATCAGCACCCTGCACATCCCCTGACAGGTGGAATAATAACGGTCATACATCACTGCCCCCGAAAAGTCCAATAACCTAAATCTTCACTTGCCTCACAGCCCAGGACTCAATTACTTTATTGACATGTAATCTTCATAAGGGGAGAAATATTGAGCATGTAAGGTCAGTCGGTTATGAAGACATATTATCATATTATCTGCATGGGGGTTGTAGGGGCTAGGACCTGACAAAGCTAATTATAATCGTACATGTTACAGGACAGCGCATTATGCACTTGGCTGCATGAGTAAGCCTGTGCTGCTGAGGAGGGGAAAGACAGGAGATGGAATTGCAAATCCACTGGCTGTGTGGCACGATATATAAATTCAAATATTATTAAAGATTTCTGATCTATCCATTTGCATTACAGATATCTAAACCTTCATGGATGCTTCCCTGAATAATGGAGAAACAGGAGCCTTTCGCACTTTTTTAGACCAAAATAATGCCACCTCAAGAATAGTTTAAAGTTCAACAGATCTCAGGTCTTATTAATGCAGTGACTTGTGCAGTTCCAAATGTCACTGTTACTTAGTGTCTGGAAGCTCGGCCTGTGGCTTTTGTTTTTTCCCCCCTCCCTGTCGCTCTTTCAAGGTTATTGTGATATCTTGCAAGATCTGCACTAGAACATACATTTCAGAATATCACCTAGGCTTTCGGGAACAAGATATGTGTAGTTTTTACAGGCCACCACAGAGCCTTATACTGTATATCACTACATAAGATAGTGACAGTCAGTTAGCTTTTATAGGCAATAACACACTTTGAAACATGCACTATGTGCATTTTGGAAGAAAAGATATGGCTAGTGGGAAAAAGCATGAAAGTGAAGTGCTGCCCTGAAACACACTAGGAATAGTACAACTGGGTCACTGGCTTTACTTCCTCACTGAAGGGAAGAAGGGAAAAAAATCCTACTGCAGGACATGTGTGTTCATTTCAATTCATTTCATTTCATGGCATTTTCCTCTTTTATTTGCCGCTTCCTTTCCTGAATCAATTGCACTGCGGCAGTATGTCAGGCTATGCCCAATAGTGAAACAGTTTGCTGGAGGTAATACAATCTCGACATGGTCCCGAGGGACGGTGGTTAGCATAGACTTAATGATGTCAAGTGCGGAGGCATATTTTAGCTCTTCTCACAGGGCAAGCCTATTTACAATGATATAGACCTTCAGAAATGTTCCATTACTGCACATTTTCACACTGCTCCCTGTACCATAATCTCTTCTCGTTGTCAGCATTTGGGAAAATGGCCACATACTGTAGAAATGCTTCGTAAAAAAAAGGGGGGTTGGGAGAGAGAGAGAGAGAGAGAGAGAGAATGCTGTTATTGCTTCACGCCTGCATCCCCGTAAAAGAATGATAATAAATAACTTTGCTGCATTCATCTTAGAATTAAATTATAAGAATAAGGGATGGAAATGAGTAGTCAAGATTTTCTCTTTTAAAGCAATATAGCATGAAATCCAGCAATATTTTGACACTTTTTTTTTTCATTCCTCCACTTACCAACAGATATTATTCAGGGTTTAAAAATCCTTAAGCTATAGGGGGACACTGGTCAAGTTTTATACTGTCATGTTTGCTGGTTAGGTGACTGGAAGCTGAATGCTGGATTTCCTCAGGGGAATGTGGATAGTACTTATCTGAATGATTATAATCTGGAATTTACTGCAATGTCTGACCTCTATCACTCAGTCTTAGAGCGAGACGACATGTCAGAAATGATCGCATAATCAAATTATGATGGGGAAAGAATGTGTCTTGATACATTAGAATGATGAGAAGACCCACTATCTAAATTAATCATGTGAATTTTATGATTATGATTATTTACTTCACGGTAATTAAAGTAATGGTATGGATAACTGCTTCTTATACGTACTGTAATAACCTGAAAACTCGCATGACCGACTTTAATAAACATAACAATAAATGCACAATCTTTTAGTGTAAAATGAGCCTGAATCCTTCTCCTCATCATCTCCAGCCTTAAACCCTGTACAGAGATACCGCGCCTTCCTTTATAGTGCGTGATCGCGAATGCTAAACATCCATTTCCGTGTCCCTGGACTGAATAAATGATGTGCCAGGTCATTAATTTGAGCTACATTCACCCTCATGCTATAGTGCATGTTCAAACATGACTGTGTTGTGATTGTACAGCAATGTAGAGGTAGTGACAATAAATCAGTGGATTCATCAGTGAGCAAGAAAACAGTTTAGACAACAGTCCAATGGAGCTTGCTGTAATTGACAGATGAGCTTTGTCTCTTCCACTGCAACGGCTTCAGTTCACAGATTATGTAGGAATAGATGTGGAGCAGTGGGGAGGAGGTCACATGATCGATAAGCCCGATGTGTCACTTATGGATTTGGACCACAATGGAGTGAGATGTCCTTCTGTTCTTGTTAAATCACGGTTATGCTGTTTACATTATGCCAACGATTATTCGCGAAATGTGGGGTAAAAAAATAAAAAAATGACTTGCAGTGTCATTCTAATAAGTCAAACACAGTGGAAACCCAAAAGCCTCCGGCCCAAGAGAGCAGCATAAATCACGAGCGGTCCACTGGGCAGCGAACAGGGAGGGAACTTTCTCAGAACATCTTTTCATCTGGTTTAGATGATTAATAAACCAAATACACATACTGTACACAAATAAAATAGAATGATGGGGCTTGTCATAAAATTAATTGCTGTCATTTGTAATTTAATTGTGGTTTGAATCACGTTTACACAAACAAACGCTGAAAGGAAAACCTTTCCCAAGTATGAATCATAAATACTTCCAGCGCGTATCTTCCATGATTCTGAATTACAACGATTTGGCATGTTTTTTTTTCTCTTCCAGTGAGGGGAATTTATCTTAATAAACATTTCCACTGGCTCTGTCACATGATCATTATAATGCAATCAGGGTTCGTTGTGAACGGATCAGTTTCGCCTTCGGAATGACAAGTTGCTCAACATCTGCCAGGACTGTGTCTTAGCATCTCGGAGAACTAAAGAACCCCTTGACACGAGCAGACTCATCCATATCAGCTCATGAAAAAAAAAGAGAGAGAGAGAGAGAGGAAAGTCAGCATCGATCCTGCTGTAAAAATATCCAAACCATCTGGCCTGCCTGTTTCCTCATAAATTACAATGATAAAGCGTTGAGTTTCGAAACTATGAAAACCGCACTAACCTGCGCTAAACTCCTGGCATGACTAAACGCACAGATGAAATTCTAGCCTGCGTCTCAGATATCCAGTGTGCACGTCACAAATCACTCAGCAATATGAATAATGCTTTGACTGCATTAGCAATCACTTTCTGAGCTGATTAGAAAATGAGCATGGGGTTTCCATTTGCATGATATATTCTCTGTCAGTCTGCCTTGACAGGCCAGGAATACTGGGAAGCAGCCCAAAGTCCCAGGTACCATAACTATGTTACTGGAACAGGGCTGGGCATGTTGGCAAGACCTCCTGTCCTTGTCCATCATGCTGTCACATTCTTACTCTTGCATGAGGTATCACTTGATCATGAAGTAGTCCAGCCAGGTCTGCAGTGTCATTCTTCCCAAATACTCTTGATGTATAAACCAGGTCAGACAGCTCTGATATATGAATAAATATTCAGTGCAAATGTATTAGTCTGTTCGTCAAAAGCAAGACGTAAAATATAGATATGAATTTCCTAGAGTCATAAGGTCCAAGGTCTGTTAAATGATTCATCTGAGAAGAAAATGAAACATCAATCAAGCCGTTCAGACTTTTCTTGTAAGAGATTACATTTCCGATGTGTATTTCATTCATCTCTAATTTGAATTTAACATGCCTGATTAAACTTGCCCATTAAAATATAATACCTTCCATATTTAGATGATGGCACAAAAAAAAATTTAAAATAATAAACAGTCTTGTGTCTGCCACCTTTCACTTGATAAAAGTTCTTAAAGTCTCTCAGAGACTCATTCTCCTACATCAAACAGCAGCACACGAGAGAGAGAGAAAGGAAAACGTGTCAATAACACGTCCTCAAAACCCACACAAACAGAATTATTCAGTAAATGCAGTGCCATTCTGTCAGAGTAATGACAGTGCGGAAAGGGAATCCAGCTCAAAGTAGAGTTCAGCTTGCAGGAAGTACTTAAGTCAGCCCTGCTGTTTTAATCTGCGCTCTGAACAGGGTGAGAGAGGAGTGCTACAGTCTCAGTGACCAAATAATCTGATCTCACGTCTCCCCATCATCCTTTCTCTTGTTTTCTCCCGTCCATCTTTCATATACGCGCTGAAGAATGGCCAGGCTAGGTTGGCTTCCTCCATTCCTTTCATTAATCTCCATCTCTTGACTAATGGATATTCATGCTTGTGTGCTAGAGGAATCCGGGGAGGCCCACCAGATCCCCCTAACACAAATCATATCCTCATATCACCTCGATACAAGAGAGAAAACAAAAGCTGTCTACACAAAAACCAAGGCCAAAACCAGCTTGCTGGCAGGTACAACGTAATCCCACAAACCTGCCGTGACTTGACTCCAGCAAGTGTCTATGACAGATCGGTTCGAACCTCTTTTTTTTTTTTTTTTTTTACACGAATAATTATTCAGACATGCAGAACACAGAGGATATCTAAAACAGATGTTTGCGAACTACAGCAAATGACATTTTTTTCTATGCACGCAACTTTTCTGACCCTTATTTTTTGGCACAGCATCTGAGAAGACGCAATGTGTAAATCTACGAGTCCATATAAACTTGCACAATGGCTATTTCTTTTTATTGGCGCTCATTATTTTTTTTACAGTTAAACTGTATGTGTGTTTTACATAAAAAATAAAAAATTAATGGGCACAAAAACAGCCCTGCGTCATTAAAAAGGATCCTAAGCACCTCATCAGTGTCTGAACTGAAACACACCTCTAGATCCAAATCGACACAGTGCATGGCGTTTGCTTAACACCTTTTCTACATGCAGAATGCTGAACTGAAAACATACATTTTAGTATGTTTAGTAATTGTAACATGCATTTTAGATGCGCGAAAAACATTGCGTAAGGAAATAATGCAATAAACTCAGAAAGAAATAATTCAATTAAACGACTGTTCTATCCAGATGATTTTACTTTAATTAACACTCAGAAAGAAGTGTAAAACAATCTTAAAAAAAATAAAAATTCAATCTGACTTTTTGAGACATGAACCATCCTCTGACTGTCGAGTCATTTGTTTTTGACACAGGATAATGCTGCTGAAGTGAGTCTAGCATGCAGGCGACTTGACGAGATGCAATGCAAACAACAAATCAGCGGTAGAGTACCCTAAGAGACGAAATGTAGGCAGGTGTGATGGTGTCATATGATACAAATAACAAGCGATTCTGTAGGACTGACTGGAAATGGGACCTTGTTGTGCTGCGTAGGGGAGCAGCCGCCGTACAGCATCATACAAGCAGAAAGCAGCGTGCAGCACAATAATCTCCACTGCGCTCTTTAACAGAGTAGATGAGTACCTCATTAACAAAGTTCCTGCTGACTCTGAGCTATCACTCTGTCATTCCTAAGCAGTACTTTAGTTCCAGGGTTTTTCAGTCTAATACAAGTACACAGGAGGCCACAATCAGCTATAAGCGTGTTTATGATCCAAAGCCATAATCTACTGTATATTAGACTAGAATAAAAATAATGAAAAGGGAAGGTTTGCAAATGTCACACAGGTTTAAAAACAGGGACATTATTCGGAGCTAAATCAGAAGTTATTTGAGTAAAAGTCCTTGCTGCTGTTAATATAAATAACAGCAAATTAGAGACCTGGTGATATTATAGTTGTTAATGTTGATATATAAAGGCCTTGATTAAATCAGAAAGTTGATTGGGTTTCATTCCTCTTCTACCACAGCAAATTGTTAACAAGTATAATTTTGTATATTATTTCTGAGCAGTAAATATTATATTCTTCAACTGTTTATAGTCATTTATACATTTTTTATGTTAGTTCTTGTTCTTACTGATGGTATAGAAGCTTAAAGCTCTGCCTTTATTTTTGCTCTCTCTTAATTATAAATTCATTTAAACGCAGCATGTCAGTACCCAGAGGAATAGGACTGTACCAACTGCTCTGTCCTGAAGACATTCAAATTAAAGAAAACTCGTTTCAAGTTTTTCACAAAACGTTGAAAATAAAAATACGAGCTAAAATTAAGATTTGCTCTATAAATGTTAAATAAACCTATTCTTAAGGAATACCTTACCATATAATATAAAATGTAATCCTATATTATGTCTCTATTATATTAATGTTTTTAATTCATTAAAGAAAAGCATTTTATTTATTTATCAATTCATTTATTTATTTTAGATTATGTGGAGCGTCCATCATACAAGCCTGTGTATAAGTTGCTGTTACAGAAGCAATAACGCATTATATTGAAATTATGAGAAATTGTGATTTGACTTACAGCCTGACCCTGCAGAGCTTTGTTAATGCAAACGATTTAAAAGCTTCTAACCTATCAAAATGGAAACTTTAGCAGGGAAAACTAAAGTTAAGATGTAGCTTTGGCGTCGAAGCTTAGGGTCACTACAAATCCATCATTACATCAGCCACATGAGCAGATCTGTTTCAACGACACAAAGGTTCTAGCATGGCTTTTTGTGGCGATGTGTGAAAAAGAACATTTGAGCTCACTAGCTGCAGATCCAGGCCTGGGTAAATGAGTGACGCACAGTTGCCAGATGTAAGTTAATGGAGGATAGGGGGACTAGCAGCAGGTGTAAATCTCCCCCCATCCTGCTGAGCTTTAAAAGTCAGTGCTTAGCACCCACAGCTCCGTCATCTGGCCTCTCCCAGCCTCCACGACAGCCCATTTGTCATCATTTTCACTTTTTTGGCAAAAAAATGGAATGTTCTAATGGAGTGCTTTGAACGATCCCAGATGTTTGTTTATTTGTTGTGCTGCAACTGCAAAACAGTTTATTCTTCACACACAGTTCCATTTCAGGGGCGGATATCATAATGAAAGCAAACTGCAGGTGGAAAAAAAAAAAGAAAAAAAAGTACAGCGTCCCCAGGGTGTCTTCTGTTCGGATATTCTTTTAGCAAAGGCCTCTTGTCTGGAGGGATTTAAAGAACAGTTGTGTGCCATTTAAAATACAGACATCCATTACCGCTACACATGGCCTACAATAACAAAATTTAAATGCACTTCAGCTGATATATGAAAGAATTCAGTTTCCCTTGCTGGTGAATGTGCGCTGTTTTACTCACGAAGGAGAAAATAAATGTTCATGAGGTATGATGCAGGTTCTGGAGTGGCATTTATTGCTTTCAGATGTCAAAATGTATGTGGGGGAATTTTGTTGTTTCTACTCATATTTATGGAGGATCATTGGAGATACATAATCCATTTTACCTCCTGCTATTTCTGAACAGGACTTTTAAAATGTTTAATCTATTTGAATTTTTTAAACTCTATTTAATTTTATTACCCCATATTTCTTTATATGGTTAAAATATTCAGCGTTACGTTGTATAGGTTACTATGCTGGGTTGCTGCTACGGTGCTTTGTCTGTATTAGGAGATGACTTTGGAGAAAAAGCCTGGTCTTTATGTTGGTTTAAAGCTGCTTGAAGATGACAGCAGTGCTGCTTCCTGTGGCTACGCTGCCGGACTCCAGGCCCTGCCATCCTCTCTGTCATACCTCCACTGCCTCATGGCCTCTCTGCCTCAC
The DNA here is from genome assembly GCF_024256425.1 of Clarias gariepinus. Taxonomy (NCBI): domain Eukaryota; kingdom Metazoa; phylum Chordata; class Actinopteri; order Siluriformes; family Clariidae; genus Clarias; species Clarias gariepinus. Next base: position 20,580,298 of record NC_071107.1, read on the forward strand.
TCGCTCTCACTCTCCTCCTCCTTCCTCTGAGCCTCTCCTGTCTGCTCACTGTGTGTCCACTCCCCAATTCTAGCCCAACACAAGAGACAAGGGTCTCATTTCCCAAAAGCCAAGACTTCCTCTAGTCCTCTCCGCTGTGTGTCAGCTCGGCAGGCACACAGCCCGTCCCCTCTCTCCCATCTCAAGTACTCGTGCCTGTCCTGATTACCTATGGCACCTTGACTCTAGGGGCCTCGGCACAGGTGACATTAATTGTAGCAATATTGAGAAACAGCGGAAAGGCTTTCTGTTCAAGACAGCCTGCTGTCACACATGCCGCTAATTCTGCCGGCCACTGCAATGCAGCATCTAACATACAGCGGGCCTGACAGCACTGGCAACAAACCTTTGGGCAAAGCATGGGCACGATTACCATTCCATCCTATACAGGTGGACTCGATAAATAACTGCATAATTGCATCATGAGATGGTTCACAATGAGTTATTGCCAATGCATACAAATAGCTTGCTTCCTCCTGACACGTCCTGGAGGTGAACTGCATCTTTTAGTGTCAGGGCTTTTTTTTTTTTTTTTCCTCCCAGGCACAGCCAAAGTTCAAATAAAGAGTTACTGTGTTAGACCTGATGCATTAAGCAAATAGAATAGGCAATAAGTCAAGATAAATAAAAATGGTGTGATAACGGGGAAAGAATAAAAGGAGGCGAAGGACAAAGATGAGGGCTTGTGTTATCTAACACTGCAGTACAGTATCGTAAAAATAACGAATGGAGAGTGTCAGCGCAGCGAAATCTAAGAGGGAGAAAAAATATTTCATATGTCAGCTCTGCTCACCTTTTAATGGACTATTCTCAAGCAACATGATTTTGACAAAGCACTGGGCTTTCCTCTACATCACTTGAGAGGTGAGGGTCAGCCTTTGTGAAATAGATCTGTCCTTGGTGGGGGGTGGAGAGGCTCTTCGTTGACCTCACATAAAAGCAAAAGTGGCAGCACCATGGCCGCGCTGCGAAAACACAGTACTCGCCATTGCACGGACAAAAGCACATGATAAATGTTTCCTGCATTAAAAAAAATCCTTTTTCCCCCCTCTCCTGAAGTTCGGCGTGTCTAAAGCAGCTCTCCTGCAGAGTCCCCGTCTCATAACCAACAGCGATGGAGCTTCACCAGAGGCTTGGGAAATTTACCAGCAGCTGAGAATAATCTATTGGTCCGTAGTCTGTTTGTGAAGAAAAGCTTTCTGAATTCTATTCTAAAATGAGACTAAACCACTAGATGGATGTTTTATCCTGCAACTGGTTCATGGTATCATTTCTTTCTTTTATTTCATACTTATAATAAAATTATATTTTATTTATTATCATATAAGATATAACACATGGCTTTGTTTCAAATCATGCTTAGTATACAGAGCATATGTTTCTATATGCATTAATACATGATATGAGGGATATATAATATAAACACAATATAACCGAGCACATTTTGTATTCGGATATGTACAGAACACGAGTCGAAAATTTATATCTGAACTACTTTTTTTAATGAAAAGAAATAAATACTTTGCAGTGCTAGTAAGAGATTGAATAGTCTACTTGAATGGTGGTATTATTGTTATTAAAAATCTTCCCTGCTGCCAATATATTAAATTGCTATTTCCAAAGAAATTATGTGCTTATAAATCATAGATCATTCTTAGCTTGTTAGCTCATTACTGTGTGCGGCTGGAGCAATGTCATGTCGGTAATGTTCTTATTTTTTAATTCTTATTTATTACATTTTTTTTGTGCACTACAACACATTGGGGGGGGGGGGTCGTGATGCAGTAATACAGGACATAAATCTATTAATTGCTCTGGTTCTTAGAAAAATAGTGACCCATGTAATAATAATCAAAAAAATGACTGTTATGTAATTATTCTGAAACCTGCTCAAGCCGGTGCATGAAGTCGTGTTATTTATTCAGATGTGATCACCACTCTGATTTAACTTTAAATGTTGTAGTAAAACAATAAGCGCCACTATGCACTACTCACTAGTGCTCAATGTGTCGTATATCATCATGTCCAAAGCTGCAGTGCAGTAATACAGCGTCCTAGTGAGATCAGCACCGGGGAGGTGTATGAACACAGTGCCATAGTTCTTATGCTAAGCTTAACTGGTGATGCCTTTAATGCCGTTTTAATACAAAATAGAATAAACTTTATTAGCGGTATAATTTTTTCTTTCATATTAATTATTTTGTGTCTGTGTACAGTATATTGCATCATACTAAAAATAAAGAATCTGTATTAGTTTAAATTCTGTTTTTTTTCCAGAATTAACTGCTGCTGTTTTGTTGAGTGTGTGATGTTGTTTTGTGACTGTTAAAGATGTCATGCTTTGCAGCCTTTAAATGGGAAACATGATTTTACAAGGCTACACACTTATTATAAACTTAAAGCGAAAGCATTTCCGTCTAACTATTCTCTTATAATAAATTATTTAAACGAGTATTTTATAATATAACATATAATATTTTTTTAAAAGGTCTTAAACCTCACACCGGGATCATAATACTTTTAATTTCATTTAAATCCCCGCTTTAACCTACCTGTGTTGGCAGAAAAGCTGACAAACTCACCTTTGGGGTTTTTTACTTCTTTGGATCTTGGTAGTGGAGTGTAAGGCAAAGAATTGCCGTCTGATCTGCGATCACTACGATCCTACAAGACAAATAGAGCAAACATGAACTCATTGTGTTGATGGAGTCTACAATATCGCTACCTGGGCTGCTTTGCATTGCAATCTGGATTTATTAGGTTGGATAGACAGGAAAAATGTACATTATCGATTTCTGAGCTGTGAATGCATTGATCCTAATTGAGTCCTGGACGAAAAGTACTCATTCATCATCACCAATCAGGAGCATTCATTCAGACTGATGGCATGAAAGGCAGGCGGAGAGAGAAAGAAAGAAGGAGAGAGAGAGAGTCACAAAGAGAGCAAGACAAAGAGGACGAGAGACAGAAAATATAAATCACGGGGTGGGGTAAGGGAGAAAAGCTTCATTGCCATGACTGATTGCCCAAGTGCCATAAATTTTCAGAGTGTGGTGGAAAGGTAATGTTGGGAGCAGCACTCCTGCTTTTATCAGGGTGCTGGACAGCTTTCATTATCTGGCATGAGAGGAGGGGAGAAAGGCGGTGAATAGGGACCCTGCCTTTGATTATCTCTTCCCTTCTTGTTTGAGAGCGGACGAGGGGAAGGCGCCCGCTAGCACTCAGTCAAGGAGGATGCTGCAGGTCAGCCCGGGGTCAGTGTGTCGCTTACTCTCGAACTCCCTCATTACTAACGCACACTGTCATACGCTGGCACGCCAACAGGTGGCATGACACTAGTACTGCCTGAACGGGAACACTCTGTCATCCTTTAGACTCACAGGGCCGTGCTTAACAGATATGGTCTACTATTTCAGGTCTTCGGTGTAGTTTTAGTCACAAGCCCTAGTTAGCGTTCAACAACATAAACTCTTGCACGAAACAATTCAGGAGGTACTTAATCATGGGGGCAACGGTGACAAATTTAGTCTACAGCACAATTTTCCCCCATATATTCCACCAGCTGCTGTGCTCTGAAATGTTATTTATAAATAAATTGCTTTTTTGGTTGTAAAAGTAATTGATTCTGTTTTAAATATAATTTAAAATTATATCCATTTATTCACTGATAAACATAAAAATAAATTATCCATGCTTGCGTGTCCTAGTCATTAGGCTTCCATTTACATTTTCAACATCATCACTTCATGCATGCTGCCATTAATTATCACCACACTGGTGTAAGTCAGATGGTGTGAGGTAGCCACGGCTTTCGAGCATGTCAGCACTTTCCTTGTTACCAGTTTCAATCTCCTCCAACCATTTGGCTTTAATATCCTAAAGCAGCACTCAGAGAGGGACCGTCAGTCTGCCCTGACTAATTTCCTCCGGGCCTGACAGATCAGAGGCCTTCCCCACCAAACTGCCCTCTCCCCACCATAAAGCCCCTCGTAATCCTGCTGCTTGTCTACAATTAATCTTCCCAGTTGCCACATTATTAACACCACCACCCACAGGCAGGGTCTGGCTCTGCCCCACTGGACACGGTGCACCCCCTCCTCACTCCAGCGGCCAGGCACGTCAATCACATGCCGTGAGCAAAAGTCGCCCGCTGTCAACATCAGAGATCCCCCCCGTCAGCGCAAAGCTCCCCCCCCCGCCCCACCTCCACCCAAATGCTAGCCAAGTCCACTGATCACACACCCACACCCTTGAAGAAGATTAATCAGAGCCCTCCCTGCCACTTCCTCCCCTCCCCATCTCCTCCTCTCTTTCTCTTTATTCAATGAGGCATCCTCACGATGAGAAAAGAGGCCTGGCTCATAATGGGAATCCCTGCGTAACAAAGTTAAAGGAAAACTCAATTTGAATGCCAGCTGTTATCTGGCCCCTTTTTTTCGGAGCTTCTTAAAGAGCAGGCGGACAAGAGTTGGGCTTTGATCAGTACCCTTAAGATTTTACACAAACATAATCACAAGCCGAGGGGTCGCTCCAGGCACCAGGAATTCATTCATTCCTCCGGCTTAGAGAACACACAGGCAGTTTAAGGGCCTTTGGCGTTCACGGTGCCGTTTATCTTTATTTGCTTTTAAAAGATATGCATCAGCTTTTCACTAACTCGCACTAGTTACAACTTTCATGTTTGGATTGGTCATTTAATAACGGCTGATAACGACATGAATTGGGATAATGTGCTCTTGAAAGATACACTGAGGAAATCTATGAGCTGATCCCGAAGGGTAACATGAAAGAAGAATCATGACGGGAATGAACACTATCACGGGAAGCTCGATCCTGATGGACTGAGGATAAAAATGGATTCTAAAGCAGATGTGAGGCTGTAACGTGTGTACACTTTCACTCATCTCTCTGTCTCAGTGCATCTTTATCACAGAACAGTGCAGACTACCTCTGATCTACTGGATGTGCGCATCATACAGTTGGAAGGCAGCAGGTGATCCCCTGAAAATGACACAAAATGTGACCGTATATGGTGAAAAATTTTATGGGTGATGGATTTTTTTTTTTCTCATGAGCACATAATATAAATCTATTGCTTTACATTTAGTACGAGTGCTACATCTGGTTTCACTGTTTACAGTACTCCTAAACCACACACACAAACACACACACACTCATTTTTCATTTATATAATTATTAATGCAATAATAACGCCACTCTAACCTTAAGCATTTCTTCATTAATTAAAGTCTAGTGTTTTTTCTTCTGGCGTTGTTTTTTTTTTTTTTTTTTTAAGAAAATTGGAGACACAGCCAAAGTTTCTCATGGTTGAATTCCCCCATTGTGGTGATATTTGCTCCCCATCAACATCTAAAAACATGCACACACAAACATGCAACCGTACAGTAAAACGACACAACAGCACAGCTGCCCGTGGCTGTACATGTTACGGTCAGATGGGGGCGCTGCAGTGTAAAGTATATAAGCGTCTCCATGGCCACTCATGGTAGCGAGCGTTGGCTCTCCAGGCCGCGGGCATATGCTGCCTGCTCACATCGTTATTGTCTTTATACACTGAGTAATCACGGCAGTTTATGATAATGCAGTCGAAATTTACAAGCTGGGGAAAGAAAGAATCACAAATAATGGCATTAACAGAGAAAGCCACGGCAGCCCTCGTCCCACTGGGGGCTTTGCTATCAGAGGCAGGACTCCTTGCTGAAAATGTCACAGTGAAATATGACTCCGTCGCTGGATTATACATCATGCTCACACTCTCTCCCTCCTTTGGTCGTTTGCCCAACACAAACACAGTAAATGCTGCTAAACCCGGAGTCGTTCATGATTATCATCTCCAAAACAGATCTACTACTTCAGGACGAAGGTGAAAAGGAAGTGACCCTTTTCGGAGAGCGTTTTTTTTTTTTCTTTTTGTAAAGGCCCCAAAGCTAAAAAGAGAGAGAGAGAGAGAGAGAGAGAGAGACTCCCCATTGAGTCTAACTTAGAGTATAGTCTAACGTCCTCACTGATTTCTGATTTTTAGCTCACCTTATCCACAAACAGACTGATCAGGGCTACAATCTATTCACGCACACTTGTATACTCACACGCATTAAGAGAACGAGAGACGGAAGGAGGAAGGAGCAGAGATCAGTGTAAACACCAGTACTTTTTATCTCGTTATACATCTGGACAAGTAGACAAAGTGCTAAAACGAAGTAAATGTGGCCTGACAGCCACTTCAAAGAGTTCAGCCAGGGGCTTACTGCTACTTAAGGCGTAGGAATGTTGTTGCTAAGCATCAGACTACAACCTATCAGGCCCTACAGAAGGGCCTGGTTTCCCTTTAAGAGGCAGAGTGGGAAAGCAAGAGAGCGAGAGAGAAAAAAAGGGGAGGGGGGGCAAAGGAGAAAGCGAGAAAGAGTGGAAACTCGACAGTAAGGGGAGGCTGGGGATTCAAGGAGAATTTTTAGCTTAAAGCAATTGTTAGAAGAAACAAGCTTTCTGCTTTGTTTTCTCTTGACACCATTTCGGCTTTTTGTGCTTGCAAAAGACATGTAGAAAAATGTCTTTTGATACGTTTTCTCTTTGGGTCTTTATCAAAAAAAAATAAAAAATAAAATAAATAAATAAATAAATTCTGTGGGCACGAAACTTTCCCTGTCTTTCTCGGAACACTCGCAGAGTTCTCTGATGATCTGAAGATCAGAGAAAAGCAAACTTGTATGAGCATTTGAGTCAACACCAAATGTTATCTTGACGTCTTTCTCTTCAATAAATTTCGCCTTCATTTCTACACTGAGAAATTGCGCGTTGGCTGTTGACCCGAATCTACGCTGTGACTCTGAGCAAAATCCATTAAACCAGACTCATATTCGCACTAATAGTAAACCATTTCACTCAATGTGAGTTGTTTTTTCTTCTTTTTTTCTAAAAGTGAGTTAAAACGACAAACTTGACCAAAAAGTAGGACATGATGAGAAGATGCTCACGCTGGGAGGCGAGGAGAGTTTCCCTACAGCACTTACAGTACACTTCAGTAAGCTAGTGCAGATAGGATGCAGTAATTCATGTTGTTGTGTGTATAAAAAGCACACCATTTTTCTTAGCTAATGACTAAAGGCTGCGGTGCCAACTTTTTCAGCTTGCTATGAGACTGGCAGGCAGCGTGTGCATTTAATGATTTACCGGTTCTGCTTCAGTGGGTTCACACAAAGCAAATAGATCATCTGATCAGTGATCACAAGCGAAACCGGCTTTTTTCGCCCGAAGGCTGGCCTCTGCGCTTACCGAAGCCACTTCAGCCTTAGACAAGCAAAGGTTAGGCACAACAGGAAGTTAATCGTCCATATCAACGAGCACTACACTTAACTCGCTTTTTAGGGGTTGAATTTTAAAGAGCCAGCTGACCTTTTATTGCTGGGTACTTCTAAACGTCGACTGCGGTCGTTTAAACATGGCCTGCATAGGTGTAATAAACAGATAAAATAACACGGGCGTAAAGGGTTTCCAATTCATTCAAGTCAAGATTAACACTCTGATTCGTTTATATCCTCCCTCTACGACCACCATATGCACCATCCCATAGTTACGGGAACCTTTTTACCTAAAACCCCCTTCAACGAAAGCTGAAGGATTTGCTTTCCTGGTGGCCAGGCTCGATTTGTCATTTAGGTTAAGTTTTAGCTCTGAGCAACACTGTTACACATTCACCAATCCTGCGCTCTGTGCACATGTAAAGCCCTGATATAAACAAGATAGCGCTTCTCTTCCTTAAGGGCTCGAGTGCCAGCAGAACTTTAAGGTACATTAAGCTTGTCTATATCCGATCACGCTCACAGACTTACATGTCATTAAACTAAACTAAGAGTTCGGCTGCATATGATTGACAGAGAACATATTAGATCTACATACCGCTAGCCAAGAGTGCTTTTAGTATACCATTGAATACACTGTTCCCAAACCCTCGGCCGCTTTCTTTTTCTCTGCATTCAATGCAGACGCTTCCTACCCGTGACACTGTGTGGTTCTTCCTGTTCCTATTAGGAGCTGCGTCTAATGTCAGAAATGTTTTCTTTTTCTTTTCCTTTAAGTGATGTTAAATAATTGAAGATTCTCCGAGCAGGACTGTCACCCTGAGTTGTCTTGGATGTTTCCTGTGCAATTAGATACTTTGAGACATTTGAAGAGGACTCACAAAGCAGAGTCACACAAAGTGACAGGAACTTAAAGGAAATTAGCTCTTCCCCCGAGTGAAATGTGACGGTTACTTAGCAGTGCTTAGCTCTCAGCGTGCTTTTTATTTTTTATTTATTATTCCTTTTTTCATCATAAGATCATAAGCAGGATGAAAACTAATTTTGCACAGGTGAAAAAAAAAAAAACCCAGCTCTGTATAATGAGATGTGATGTGCGCAGAAGAGATATAGGACGGAAGCAGGCGTGTGTGTGGATATACACAAGCTCGTGCAGACGTACGTAGGTGATAAACGTGCTTGTTCGGGACTAACCCGCTCCTCAGCAGCAAACAAATGAGCGCAATCATGGTATTCGGTGCACACTAACTTCGCTATAATCAGTATTGTGTTTTTAATAATACTCTGATTTCAGCTGAAGGATGAGAACTCCAGCCAAAACGCCGTTTAATGGTCTTATTTTTCTTCTGGTATCATAGAGATGGATAAACAGAGACACAAACCGATCACACAACATTTATAAAGGGCAAATTCATGAGTACGAAAAAAACCCTGACTTTTTCTGACTGTTTCCAGATACTTACAAATTACCCGCCAACTCGCAGTTATTGGAAATTTCGCCGAGCCGTAGGATTACGGACTGTCACTTTTTATGAGCGTGAGTAATACCACACTCGCCATACTGTTCTTACTCATACCAGACAACAGGACAAACAATAAGGGAGGGTAGGGGGGGGCCGGGGGTGGAGAGAGGCTCCAGTGGGTGTACCGCTCGGGTTCGTGTGGTGTAAAAAAGCTGGAGGAGAGAGATAGCAGTCGGGCCGCTCCTCCCGGCATCCTCCCCTCCTGAGGAGAAGGACTTATGAAGGTGAGCGCCCCGCTGACAGGCAAGAGAATAAAGGAGACAAACCCCAGATAAAAATTAAATAAAAAGTAGCTGTCTTAAACAGTAATTGCACTCCTTTGCTGAGCAGGCTTTCAGATATATAAACTTGATTTACTATCAGCTCACAACTACAAATCAGGGGGTCCGAGAAACACTTGTGCTATGAAATTGTTTAATCTCATCAAGTTCTGCTTTCACAGCAAGCCATAAATCACAAACTCTTTGTTATCATAGACCTCCATGAGCGCCTCTCAGGCAGGCAATGGATCGTGGGTATATATAATCTTGACTGCACAAACAGCCGGGTTGTCAGTGGCTGAAATACTTTCATATTAGCTGCGCTGCAGCTGCTGGAACACAAGCCCGTGATGGATATCTCATTTCCAATGCTCTGCATCTATTTCCAGCAAATTATTACGGCATAAATTTCTTGTCCGCAGAAACGGCCAATTAATTAAGTTAAAAATGGACCCATGATCGCATCTACAAAGCAAACAGAAGAGCAGGGGCCGTTTTACAGTAAGTGGATTTACCTTCGGGTCAGTTTAACGAATGATTTTAAACTTTGTCATAAACTTCCAGACAGGCCAATATCTACACAGGAGCCCCTGCACAGACTAGGTGCTGACAGATTTACATAAAGCTTATTTATGTGTGGAGGCCTGCAGTTGATGGCTGAGGTAGAAATAAAGTTTACTACTGCCCAGAGGAAGCCGCCAACCTCGAATTTTCCATCATCAGCGAAATAGAAGATAACCGAATAATACCTCGACTGGTCTTAACACAATATACAAATTTAAGGCTCTATCAAAGTGAATAATTCATATCCGTACACGGGGCATTTATTCTGCATTGGGTCATTTATCAGCGAGTTGTTGGAATCCTCCAACAAAGATGTGCACCAAGATCTATGTGTGTTTCAACTTCTTTTGAGATAAATCAAGCAGAACCGTTACACTGGTACACCGGCTCTGGCTGCGACTAATGACATAAATCTCTCACGTCTCCGAAAACAAGAAAAAATGGGTGCCTGCTCTCACAAAAAGAATTTTTTATATATACAGTAAATAATAATAGAAATGAACATAAATGCCAAACCCACTCATTAGAGGCAGTAAACTGATGTCAGAGGGAACATCAGATATGGAACATAGTATTGTTAGTTTAATTCTAACACTAGAACTGAGCATTAAGCCCAAGTATGTGTTTAATCTAATTGCTGTTCCTCAGTTCCTCTCTCTCGCTCCCAAAACGTTGAGAGCTTATCACCCAAAAAAATACATAAAGAATTTAAACATGTTATAATCTAGATAGCTCCTTATCCTTATACATTTTTTTAAAAATATGTTTTTTTGTGCACACCTTTCCGATTGTAGTTCAGACAGGAAATACCAAAAAAACAACAACAACAACACAAAAACCCAGCTGAGCGCTGATCAGTGTTTACTCAAGCCACTAAATGGAGCCTTAACTTAAATGTTTCCGAATGCCAGCGACCGCTTTCAAAGAATGTAAAAGTCGATTAAAAACACAAGTTTCAAACAAACAAAAAAATATATACACAAGAAGCTAATCATGGCTGTTGGACGTCCCTGTGATAAGAAGCTAAACACAGTCTGGGCTGGGCCTACATGCCATGCTTAAAAAGGCTATGTTCTCCTCTGAATAGCCAGGCTTCATTTATTATTTATAATCCTGGCAGTCTGTACTCTGATTAAGGCAGCAGAAATTTGTTTTACCGGACTTTGCCTTTAATCTGTCTCTCGGTGAGATAGATTAGCCAGGACTGTGCCAGCACTGAGCTCTCTTTGCTTTGCTCTGTTTCTCTCTAACCGTGACATGTCAAGAGCAGACACATCTGTTTCGATGTGGAAGACAACTCTGGTCCACGTCAGTCCTCCCCCCCATTTTTACCCTCCCTAGAACTTTCACTGAGTATTGTGTCAAACAAATCCCTTCCATGACTGAAATGATAAACCGTCTTTTTTTCGGAAATAAATAAGAAACCGCTCCATCATGTGATCCATTTTGCTTTTTAATGGTGGCACGTTAGCGGTGAATAAGAGAGGGTTTAATAAACTAGGCGGAGGGCCAGTCTCAGGGCTCGCCGTCTCATGAATGTTTTCTGTTTCCCTCTTGGCCTACTCGCTGGTGCTAAATCATTGGCTGCTGTCAAGGAGCACTAAGCTAGTGTGCGTCATTGGGGAGTGCAGGAAGCACCGGGTATAATTCTGTCCATCAGTGTAATTTATTATATTGGTAGCTTTGTAATCATGTGCAATAAGTTATAGGGCCTGACACAATGGAATTTACTTTGAAGGCAAAAAGTGTTCATCATGCTTAAAGGTCTGGCCAGACCTTTTCTACTGTATTTACATGAGGAAAAAGAACATAGACAAGTGTTTTATTCCTCCATCTAGACACCTACACAATGGCTTTGTGGACACAAGACAGGAGAGGGAGAGAGAAAGAGAGAGAGACGCAACTAAAAACAAGAGAAAGGGAGGAGTGATGTCTGGATGTTTGTGAACTGTTGGCGGTGTCTGAGGCTGTGTCCGTTGCTATTCAGTGAAATTTAAAGTGGGTGTGCCAGATTGCATCCCGTGGGAGCTCTTCAAAACTCTATCCTGGTATATAGATCTCCCTTTCTCTCTCTCTCTCTCTCTCGCTCTATGTATAAAAGAGATGAATTAGGTCTGTATCTCAACAACCCAGTTTTATTGTCAGATTTCGACCTAAGCAGTGGTGGGGGAAAAAACAAGGTCATATCGTATTTTTAAAACAGCTACCAAATACCCTGAAAAAATAAAGGAAACAGGTTATAATCATCTAAATATAGGTGTAGGAAAAATGTACAGAGGTGTCAATTAGTTTATTAATTATGGAGGTCATTTCCAGAAGCGCGTCGTGCAGTTTGTTTGACCTAACAGAGATGCAGGCTGATTTTCAAGACGGGTGCCTACGCGTTCGCTGTGGATACAATTGTGTTTAGCATAAAAGAAACATGGGGTTGTGAAGCCCTAACAAAGAGCTATATCTCCCTGTGGCCCGCTCAACATGCCACATTTGCATATCAAGCCAGTGGGGCTGATATGTAAACATGTTCCTTCATCAGATGGTGCCGACGTCGAGAGCCATTCAGCTGCCTGTTAGCGGGCTGCATTAGCGCCAGACAAAAGCAAAGGGCTCTGAAAGAGACATCTCATGTCACAGCCCATGAGAGATAATGAAATCGTTGTACCTCCTTGATCACGTGCACGCACACACACACACACACTCTCTCGCACAATCACACACCCACACAGAAATTCCTGTACACTTCAGTGAGATAGCCTGCCGTTCATTTGGTTTTCATCTGAATGCCTTTTTTATCTGAGCACTTCAATTTGCAAGCCGTGCTGGAAGGCAGCGCCTCCTGATATGTTAATTGGGGGGTACTTAAGCACTAAAAGATTAACATAAAACCCTTTAGAAACAAGCTAATAGTTTATGATAATTCATCCATGGCCTTTGTCTGTCCATCACCACACTGCCTCCAGCTGTAATTTTATCAAGAGCCTGTAAAATATCATTTAAACAAGTTCACTTACTGATAATTAATAACAGAAACCGCGTTATTCAATTGAACTACCCTGACACCATTAACAATCCAGAAAGTAAAACATAATTAAACCGTTCTATTTTATTAACCTATTCATTAAGTCGTGCAAATGATGACTCGGAAGCGCTGTCACATGGAGCAATTAGAGGAGCACGCGAGTCTCTATTTAGGCCGTGTTTGATTAGGGCCCTTTCAATTAGACAGGTAACAACACAATCTGACACGCCTGCAAACGCATCTTATGGAGAACGGCGACAGAACGGCTAAGATCCCGCGCATATTAAACAGATTACGCCGTTAAATGTTTCTTTAAACAGATTTTAAAGAAAAACTTTTTTGCAGTAAAAGATTTGCCCCCCTACTGGAAAAAAAACCCTTTGGATGTATATTGCTTTTCTCAAAATATAAAAAAAGAAGGAAAACAACAACAAAAATTATCTTTTATCATCAGTATTTTTTTATAAAACTATTTAACATCATTCATACATCCTAAAGTAACACAAGTAGCATTAGTTACTGTAGTGTTAGACTGTATATACTGTAGCCTTTATAACCTGTTTTGCTATCTTAGAATAGAATTAGTTGAATTTTAAAAAAGAAATCATCACCTAAAAGATTTTGAATGAAGCAAATGATTAAACTAAATAGCTAGTTATTATTTATTTTTAGTTATTATTAGTTTGCCTGAACTTAAAGAAAGACTATTGTTTGATTTTTTTTCTTTTTTTTTTACTGCTTAACATATTTAATTTTATAATTTTCAAATTAAAAACATTTGAAGGCATTACTGCTTTACAAAAAAAATAATCATAATTGCTTAAGACTTTTTGCGCTGTCTTATCACTCCATTTTCATCTCTGTAAGACTATCACCGGACCCATCACATGACCCACTCACCAGACTTTTAATCACATGTCCTCCCCTCCACACACACGCACTTGTTTCGAATCAAGAGTTCACTACATATACAGTACAGTACACATCTCAGCCCTTCATCCCAGTACTTATTTGCTTAAGTTACTTATTTGTACTCGCATGTGGTAATGGGTTTTTGACCTTGATTTGGTTGTTATTTGCTTTGTCTGATAGTTTAATGCATCTGACTTTGACTTTGTGCCTGGGCTTTGGCCTGGACTGCTTCGCCGATAATCTTGCATCTGCATCAAAAGCAATTTCCGTGTCCAGACTGCATAGTGTAGTTTTTGTTTATCAGTTTATCATTTTCCTCCTGGTTCATACCTTGTGTGTCCAATAGAGTAAACGATAAAAATGAGGTTAAAATGAGCATAAATAAGTCTGAAATAATTGTAGTTTTACAATCCAGAAAAGCTGGTGGAGGTGTTTTATAATGATATGTATGAGGTGATTACCCATTTTCCACTTCATAACCCTCCCTAATCTAATAGCAACCCAAGTTCCCAAGGCACTAAACCCAGCAAATTCAGTACTGAAACACTACACGCTGTCTAACCGCAACCTCATCGCTGTCCAACATCGACCTCAAGCAGTGGTCACACTATCGGAGACAGGCGTGACTGTGTCCATCAAAGTGGCCGAGCAGCCCGTCTCTTCATGTACAGAGGCATCTTTATCAGCGTGTCTCATTCGGCCTGCAGCTCAGAGCACGTCTCGGGAGTGTCAGAGAGCAGTGGAGTGGAACCGTGAGACGGGAGATCGGGCCTCAGTGAGCAGACCGTGTATGATCCTCCACTCAACCCTCGTTGATATGTTAGTCAGGGGCAGACAGATGCACCAGGTCTGATCATGGGCATAGCGAAGGGCACCACAACCCACCACGTCACTCCTGAGCAGGTGTGGCTGTGGCCTGGCAGCTGATCTCTCTCTCTCTCTCTCTCTCTCTACCAAGTGCATTCAAATGTATCTGTCTCATGAATTATTCACCGGGCCTGCTCTTGCAAGTGCTCAAAAAGGCTATTCATTTATCTGGCATACCTGATGCGTGGCAAAATGATTGGTCTGTGGCTGCTGCTGCTGCTGCTGCTGCAAAAATGTTCCTTAACAATTTGCTTCAATTTTCGACAGGAATTATTCTGTTCTTTTCAGGACGAGACAGGCCGTGTGCATAATGATGTTATCCTAATGGTGTGACAGTAAGGCTACAGGCCCATGACATTTGCTGAAGAAATGCATCACTAAGCAGCTGCTGAACTATGTTCTCACTGGTCCAATGAACATCTAAATCCAGAGCAATCCATCTTCCAGAGGTAATACGCCAGTCACTGACAAATGGATACATCTAATTATTCATTCATTCATTCCTTCCTTCTTTCATATAGATAGATAAACAAGGTCTTTACACATCAGTCACGTGCAGTATAATACTCAAAGAAGTATCAAATAACGTGATCAAGGTGCCCAGGTTAGATGCCCATCCTCCACCACACCGGTCTAGGGTGCTGCTTCAATGTGAGGCACAATTAAAGGTAAGGTGAGGTGCAAATGAAAGGAGCTGGAGTGCTGAGCTCAGAGGCAGTTCCCTGATGGGAGTGTGTTAGAGTGCGTTACGGCTCAAGTGCTGAGATTGAAAACCCAATTCAGACAGGAGTGGAGTCAGCTCCCACTGCTCACCTCTGAAAACTAATGAATTGGTTGCAGGCGTGACAGTCGAGTTAGATTACCTTGTATTTTTTTATCAGAGTGAAGAGTCCACACTGTCACTGAATTTAGATAATGAAGTACAGCATCACACACTGCCTTTAACTCTGGGTATTCTCTTATGCAAACAAACGAAGCTAAAGTACGTACACATTAGGTTGATTCTATTTTACTGGCAGGTAGTTCATTATGTACAGTAACCCCATGTTTATGTAACGTTATCATTTAATATCACAGAAACACTCTAGACCTACTGTATAGTCTGTGACATGACAAGACATGACAGGTTACATACTATGACATCAAGTGTTACATCCATAAACCTGATTTATTCATGCATTTATCTTCAGTAAAGGCTTTAAATGGTCAGGGTTATAATGGAGCTGGTGCTTTTCCCAGGAACAGGCCATTGACATTTCAATGACGAAGCAGTCTCACCACATTCACAGACCCAGGGGTAATTTAGAACAGCGGATCTGCCTACTGACAATTTTTTGGGGATGTAAAGGGGAAAAAACTATAAACCAGGAAAAAACCCAGACAAACATGAGAGAATGTGAGGAAGTCCACAAAGACCTGAGCTCTGGATGAAACTGGTCAACTCAGTGCTGCAAGGTGGCAACATTATTTAAGGTCAAAGCAGATAGTTTTTCAGCTTTAGATCTAAAAGTCAGACCGAGGTTTATAATACCAAAAACTCAAACATATTTTAAACACAGGCTTTGTTCACATTAGCATCCTGAAGTCACTCAAATTTGATTTTTTTTTTTTACCCTAATGTGACACAGATCAGATTTTTTGGTTGTACATGTAAACAAATCTGATGTTTTTCAGATTTTTGCAGATTTCGTAAGTGGTCCTATTGCAGATTGGTTAAATATCCGATATGTGGAAATGCACTGTTTTTTTTTTTTTTTTGCAAATGTTTGCAAATGTTATGTCCTGGCATCATCCATCAGCACTAGCAGCGTGCGGATTTCATAGCAGTGCTAGCAATAGCTACTAAAACAGCTAAAGTGAGAATACATCCGACTAACTGCTTGACGACCTCCAGAGTGAAATCCAAAGCATTTTTTTTTTTTTGCTTCAATTGCATCCATTGTTTGAAATGATTGAGCAGTCGCACAAGTAATGACGTGTTTTAACCCAGATGTCATGGGCACTAAAAATATCGATGTGTGCATGCTTATCGTTTTAGAGGACAGATGTGTCTACAGTATATTAGAGTCAGAATAAAGTCACTTATAATGTGAACTGACATGCAAATCTGATCCCACCAAGAACTTGTAATAGAACAATAAGAGTAATGGGAATTGTAATGGGAATATAGTCATAGAATTAAAGAGCCAATGAGCAATATGTTTGAAAAAGAGCTGCCTGCTGCATATAGCTTACTGCTCACCAGTGCATGCACAACATGTGTGGGTCTGATATGCACGACAACAGCACACCTCTAAAATAACACAAAGTAAACCTGGCGCGAGACCCGTTATCTGCTGTGTCTGTGTGTGTGTGTGTGTGTGTGTGGCTTCAGAGAGCCCAGAGTCTCATCTCTGGACTTTATCTGTCCCACTGCAACATGACAGTTTGTAATATAAAAGCATCTGGAGTCTCTTGTGAAGCACAAGCTTATCTGGACCTAAACATTTCCCTAGTCCAGACCTCACACTGACACGCTCGCCCTCTCATCCAATCTCTCTTTCTTTTTTGCTTGAGTGCACCGTCCTGCTGTTCTGTGATATAAGCAACAGTTTACATCTACGACAGAACTGAAGAGCTCACAGACAGCTCACCAAAACAGGGCTTAGTCACGATGGACGACACCTGTTTGTCATTTTTCTCGTGAATCCGCATCTGGGAAGGTTACTCTCGGTTCACTCCGATCATGATTTACAATAGCTGTGGGCGGCGCGCTTAACATTTTTAATAAAACAACTGATTTGAAAGGAGAAACACGCCGTGATGACGCTGGAAAAAAAAGTTTTCCTGATTAGATATCACGATCATTCATGTCTTGGACATTTAAACGCTATAAATGTCAGTCAGAAGAGGCGCAGTGATGTTTTGTTAAGCCTACAGAGTAATCCTCTGCCTTCCATCAGAAAGAATTGCACTCCCTGAGATCTATCTCCTCTCTTTGATGTCAGTATGTCCTGCATGGGGCTAGCCATCAGGAAGGAACATCTAAGATTACTGTTTCTCGTTTTTTCCCCATGCTTTCTTGTTGCACAGCTGCTATTGCTGTGCTGGTAGTGGCCTAGAGCCTGCAGAGGGGCTGTTCTGATTCCCTAAGCACAGATCAGGCGTGCTCACATGGCCCGTGGCTCACTTCAAACACGGCCTAGCGGGGCTAGCAAACTCCCCCTGAGCACTAGCCTGCTGCTCGCGGCTCCTCTCTCACTCAAACACACAAGCACACACACACACACACACACACACACACACACATCTCAACACCAACACCCTCTGTAAAAATAGAAAGAGAGGGTGGGGATTTGAGCGTGTGTATGATATGGGGTATGAGAGAATGCTCTGGGTTTGTTTAGCAGTGTGTGTGTGTGTGTGTGTGTGTGATGTGAGTTTGTGTTTCTCCTCAGGGTAGCTTGGGGCATGGCATACAGACCTCGCAACCTTGGACAGCTAGGGAAAAACTTCTTTGCTGATCCAATCAAATTTTAATGGACTAGGGCAGTAGATTTTTCACAGATGTGATGCTGCTGTGGCAAAAAGACACACACAGGAGTAAAACATCACTATAGAACCATTAAAGAGAATCGAGCACATATCCAGGATAAATCACACAATAAGAGGAAGGATTCGTTTGTAAGATTATCATTTATTCTTATCCTCTTCTTAGGAGTGCTATATTCACTTAAACACTTAAAAGGGAGAAAGCTGACAAGCTACTCGAGGAAAGCTTTGATCTTCATCAGAATCATATCCATGAAAAGCCCAGCCGACTGGAGAATCAGGACCTGCGGAGTTGGCGAAGGGCTGGCCTACAAATCGCTCTTCTCTGCTCTCTTCGTGTAGATGAACGTGCTACAGTATGTCACAAAGGATTACATAGCACATTTGCACTCTCTCTTTCTCTCTCTCCTCTAATCATCACCAATTAAGCACATCCCCTGACTTCCTGCATTGACAGGAACTCCCAGTCCTGCCTCCCCGAAACATAACACTTTCTGGAAAGTTCTTTATTTTTATTTGCAAACTTGTATTCCTATAAACTGCCAGCTAGTTGACAATCTAACTGAGAATTGCTTCAATGACTAACTTGTTGTTGTGATGAAAAACACTCAATTTCCTTGCGGCGCCTGACAAGGATGTGATTCGGATCAATTCGACACCACTTTTGTATCGCAGGCATCAAATTAGCATCGTCTCTTGTTGTCCTTTCTTCCTGAACGTCAGGACGCTCTTTGCAATGTCAATCAAAATTCTTTCACCTTTGATATGCGGTGGAGAGGAGTGTAAATTGTTTTTATTAAAGCTGTCAGGAGTTAAGATGAGAGTGATCATGCCCGACAGCGTGTTGTCATCTCCCACTGACGACCATAATGAGAAGCCTACTTATGAATGTCCTCTGCCCTCCTGTTTGTCAACGGAAACACAGTCCAAACTGCCTTGCCACTTACTGCAAATTGTGTCAGACTGTGCCAAAAAAACAAAAAACAAGCAACAACAACCAGGAGTGAGTACAATGTCACAGACAACTCGGAAGAGGAATGGTGATGATTTGACAAAAGAAGCCCATTCAGGTTGAGGTTTAGGATGATTCCTCACAGGTTCCTTTGGTGACCTTCAGAGGAGCCGCACCTCTCCGCTGAATGGTCTCGGTGACAGCACCGGTCAATCGATCTCGGCTTTGTGCTGTCTGAACAGCCATCAGTCGGCACCCTGGAGGAGTGCAGAGAGGTTTTCCATCCTCGGCAGCCAGACTGAGGGCGACAGCTGTCAGAGGCAGTTCTGCCAGTAACTCGACAGTCACACAGTGGTTTCCACACACAGCCTCATGTCACTTACATTATCTGATCCTGCATTCTCAAAAACTGGGTTAACTCTAACCCAATTTGAGATTTTGCTTGATAACTCACGCTGGGTAAAAATATTTTTCATTTATTCCAGCAGACACTCTTACAGTATGCCTGGTACCCAACATGCTTAATTAAGAGAGATTAGTTCATTATGATTCATTTATTAATATAGAAAGAATAGTTAGTTATGTCCCAGAGACCGATCATTTTTAGCATTATGTCTGGGATGTTCAGCTTCCAACAAATATGCTATAACTACCGATCATTTTTTAATTAAAGCTGTTTGTTAAATAAACTACCCTCGCTCGCTCATCCTGTTGGCTATGCCTGCCTTCCGTGTAATTTGTATTTTGCATAACATCAGCTGAGCCTTATATTCTATTATAAACGGCATGTATATTGGGTTAGGGTTACATATAAAAAGTCACACACTACTATTTTATTAGAATGCATTTAGCATCCAACAGCTCAGTAAAGTATTTTCCAGCACATACCAAAACCTTTGGAGGGAGTTAAGGTCAGGGCTCTGTGGTGGCCAGTTCATGAGCATAAAATGATTCCTCATACTCTCAGTCAACACTCTTTCACAGTCTTGCAGTCTTGCAACATGTCAGTGCCGTGAGGGAAGAAAAACAAATGATGTGATAAGCTGGTCATTCAGTACAGTCAGGCCATCGGCTGACTTAATTTTATTGCCACATAACGTTCCTGAATCTAGATCAGGCCAGCCCCAGGTCATAACGCTGTGTCCAGAGGCTTGTACAGGGGCCACTATGCACGATGGGTCCATCACTTAACATTGTTTATAATACAGCTTTACCAAGTGTTTACGGTATATGATCTCCAATCACAATAATTCATGATTTTTTATGATGACATTTCTTCTGTTAAGTTGATGGCTCAGTGCTATTCTTCTAGGTTTTCATAATGCTTTGAACACTTCTTAACCCAAATCCTTTGGTTTCAGGAATCTCCCCGGTTGTTTTCTTTTGCCCGATGCAGGCTAAAGATTTGACCCTTTTGAAACACTGCAACATCTTTTGCATGACCACTTTATATGTTTAAGCAGTGAGAAGCTACTCAATACATTAGTGAGGGTTAAAAGGACTGTTGCCAGCTGAAACACATTTCTGTAGTAATCCCTGCAGTAATTATACAATCAAAAGTTCATGGCTATTTGCTTATTTAAAAACAAGGGGTGACTTTCTTTTGGCTAGACAGCAAATTCTGTCTGTTTTACAGGCATTTCCATCATGTGATACAGAATTTCAAACACTCTGATTACAAACTATACTGATTAGAATTCCATCCATTTTACTCAATGAAAACCAAATATATTCATATATTACACTTAACATATATTATAATTATATATTAATACTATTTTTAATACTATAATATTAATACAAAATTTATTGCTATACATTATATATTGATATTGTATATCATAATGATATTATTAATATTATATTTATATATCATACTATTTTTTCTTTTCTGAAGTAGGTTTATTAAACTGACTCTGTACATGTGTGTGTGTGTGTGTATCTCTCTCTCTCTCTCTCTCTCTCTCTCTCTATATATATATATATATATATATATATATATATATATATATATATATATATCCCCTCTTATCCTCCTGAGACTCGATTGTCCTTATTGTCTATATACTGTTAGGACTGTTATATTTAATTCGTTTGCCATTGATTAAATTATAGTTATCAAATATGAATAAAGAGATACAATCAGTAAAAATTGCCATGTACACTGTACACAACAGTGGAGTTGGGTCTTGGGGTCTCTATATACTGTATATGTTTACGTCCAACAAGGACTAACTATTTCCTTTATTTTTTTGTGCAGTAAATTAAAGTCATATTATTATTATTATTATTATTATTATTATTATTATTATTATAACCTGAGGATTCAATGAATGTTATGAAAAAATGGTAAGAAAGCATTTTTGCTTGTGTGAAATAAATCATGTGTCTTTTGTGAGTAAAACATATCTATCAACCTAAATACCTACTTATGGAGATAAACACCTATTTTTTGTGCCAATACAACAACAAAAGAAGAACATCAGCCACTGATTAATTCATCACATTACTAACAAACAAATAGACTTCAGATTACAGAGTGTGCTAAATCACTCAAGGAAACAAGTGTCTGCAGATTAAACCGGCACCGCACCACAATGGCACACTAGGTCTTTAATGGTTAATAAGGCCGTGACTGTCCCAGACTCACAGAGGCAGTTGCAATCTGCTAGGTCAGATGAGATGCTTTCATAATCAGCCTCTGTCACTCGCCACATCCATTATCTTGTCCACGAGTGTCCTGGACGGCCCGGTGGAATTCCCAGGGATGAGCAGGGCTTTCTTACTCTAATCAGGGCTCACAAGGGTCCTTTGATCCACTGGTCTCCTCTCTCCAGTACACTTCATCACCTTTATTTTCTGCCATAATTGCATGTGAAAGATTCCTTCTTTGATAATGCCTGTGTGCCAATCAGGCAAGAGCGAGGAGAAGAGGTGTGTGTAGTGTCTGATCGGAAAGAAAGGAAGCTCCTGTGCCTGCATCAGACAAGCACATTTTTCACAGATATGACATATCTATCATCCCTGCTCAGGATATGAACCATGCTGTTGACTTAATGCAGAGAGAAGAGCGCAAGAGGGAAGGGAATGAGTGGGGGACAGCATGAGTGTGACAAGTGAGAGGAGAAGAGAGACAGGAGAAGGACTATGAGTTAAAATTATGTTGGATACAGCAATTATTTTAGCTGATATCTCATGATTACAGGTCCTTAGTCTCTGTCTTGTACCACATTGTGCACAGTCAGGTGTATCTGTCTGCCATCACCTGCTGACAGAGCCACATGCTTTTCAATTACCAGCCTGTACCCATGCTCTCAGCACTGCTCAGTGACTAATAAACAATTAATTGTGTAGAGGGAGAGTCTGCTAAAGATGCAAACACAGTCACTCCACAACACACCTCCCCTGTGACTGCCTGCTACACAGCCTAAGCCTCGAACATTTTCTATGTTCTCAAGCAGTATTCGACCTCATCATCCAAACAGCTAGGCCCTGTGGCAGCTTCAAGCAGTAAAAACGTAACACATCACTAGAGGGAGCTCACAGTCACAGACACAACAGATAAAGTCAATGTATAGGCATGAAACTAGAACTAAAGAAGCTGAATGCGAATAGTGGTTTGGGTACGGTGTAGTGTAGTGTAACCAGCATGGAAACATGCCAGTCAAGGATTCATACTGTAGGTACCCTACTGAGCTACACTAGACATCACCAACACCACCAACATCCCATAAAACTCTCGTCTCACGTCAATTTAGCTTTACTCCAAAAAAAAAAAAAAAAAGAACTAATTCAATATTTGAATATAAAATGCAGGTCCGTCTTTGAAAGCTCAGACGGATTAATTTTATTTTAGTATAGACATGCAAAGTAAAACCATTTTAACTCCCAGCTTGTTCTTTGGCTTGATCTACTGTATGTTCTTACAGATTGTAGTACTTCATTATACAGTATGTTCGAAGATTCCAGTAAAAAGTTTGGGCTATGGATTGATATAAATCAAATCATTATTTGCATCAGACCCCCCCAAATGAAAACGTAAACGTTGTAAAATAAAATATGAAATATTTAATTGATCAAGTAAAGTGCAATGTGGGACAGCAGGGACCAAAGGCTAGCTTGTTCGGCATAAAAGTCAATGCAGTACAAATCGCAGAATTCTGGCTATGACAGAAAGTTACGAAACACTCACACCACACCACAGCATACCTTGAACGGGGCCAGGCAGGCAAACAGCCCAAGGCCACGAACCCAACCTCCAACCTCTAACCTCCCCAGATCTCATGCCAATCGTGCACCCAATGAATACACCAGACAAACCAGTCTGATCCACGGTGGCCCCACCCTGTAACCCACAGAACCCAAAGGGACGCTGCTAACGTCCTAATGCCAGACACCATAGCACACAGCACACATCCAGAGACCCTGCAGAGCTGCCCCTGTGGCACAAGGGGAACGCAAAACCTGGATGATCGGCATAAAAATCTATTTTTAAGAACTTCAAACGTTAAGTGAGTTACAGCTGATTTGCAATAACTAATACAGTAGTTACACCTCATGTGATCTAAAATGGCCAGTGAGTTTTTGCATGTTGTAGCATCTAGCAACAACAGCTAATAACAGATCCTGTTTTTAAACCCAGTGTGCTTAACTGATACAACAAAAACGAGAAAAAACGAATTTCTTCAGGCAGTTTTCGAACACATGCACAATTTGAATGACCTAGGTCAGTTAATAAACAGGTTATGCCCACTTTTGTATTACTTTCAGTGCAGATCTTGTAATAAAATACCCTGGTACCTCTAGATTTTAAGGTTAAGGTTGTATTACGAAATGCATTTGTCCATAGGATAATCTGTTCCACCCACCCAAAAATATTACCAATATTATCAATTGCCAACACTATAATTATATTTTCACATATAAAAACTATCAAAACTTAATTAAAAATTTTTTTTTAAATAGAATTAAGTAGAATACGGAATAAATATTATATATTAAACCTAAACTAACCTAAATTTATGATTCCTCTTGGCACCAGCTGCTTGAAACTATGAACTATGAACTGCTTGAAAATGAAACTATCATTCTGGCTAACCTTCTTGGGACCCACAATGCTACAGTAGGTCTTTCCTAAATCTTGCATAAAATGCAAAAAACAGCAAAATATATCTAACACCGCATCGCTTGGCTTTCATGCATGCGTGAAAATTCCGCAAACATCATTGACGTCAATGACGCAAACATGACGCACTGACACAAACCAGTTTTGAATGGCTCCAGGATGTGCACGAAGCCTACAGTATGTGGTCGCTTGTATACCAAAAATGCCTCATATGCCGAGGCAAATTTCATGCAAAATTTCAGTTCTTACTGTATGTATGCCAAGGTACCACAGTAACTTGTTTATATGCAAATCCACAAGGGCTACAGTACCTATTGGCCCACATGTAAGATTAATATTGACTGACAATCACTGTTTGTATAGAAATAGCTCTAAATGAGGACATCATTGCTAAGTCCTTATGCAGTTTCTTAATCATTCACTTATTCTCTATACTGCTGGGTGGCAGGAGGCCTTTAACCTATCCCTGAGGCCTTAGGCACAAGGTGGAATACATCATGGATGGGTTGCCAGTTCATCACATGGCACAAGCATGCACATACTGTATGCACAGACACTATAGGCAATTTGGGATGGCAATTAGCCTAAGATGTCAATTAGCCTTATCGTGAAATAAATCCATTAAGCACAGGAAACATGCAAACTTCCTGCACACAGAACCAAAGATGGGACTTAAACTGCCAACTCAGGAGGTGTTATCACAATTCAAATGTAAACTTTTAGGATTTGAACTAGCTGCTTGTAAGCATTGCCAAACAAGCTTCAACTGGACAAACGTTACTCCTTAGACTTTGAAATCATCCCATCACACCTGAAAACTGTGCAGCAACATAGCCCAGAGACATATTCTTACATGCTCTCTCTCTCTTTTCCCCCCATCATATCCAATTAGCACTTGTAACAAAGTAATAGCACAGAATTAAAAAAAAAAATGGCTGTGTTTTCAAAACCTAATGTTAAAATCAGAATATGAGTAGATCATACAAAACTCAATAACAGCATAAAAAACACATACCGCCAGTGGTGGATGACACTCTGGCACAACTAGAAGGTATAGCAGTGTTTCATAAATTAGACATGACATCAGGATTTTGGCAGATACTATACGTGAAGAGTCAGCCCCTCTGACAACCTTCATTACACTTTTCAACAGGTGTGCCTGAGGCATATTCCTGCTGGATGTTTTTTTCAGCTCCAGAACACTTTCAGCTGAGGATTTCCCAGATCATTGCAAACATAGGAGGCATGCAGACAACATTCTAGGGTTTGGAAAGTTCTCCAGAAGTTTTAAAATGAAGGCTCGTATTCAATGCCAAATGTAAATTCACTGTCAGAACAGTGAAACCAGCATTGCTGAAAACCATCTTCACCTGGTCTGTGGTTCTTGAAATACTGACAATCTGCCACAGGTTGCTTTATTAGGGTGTGCAGAAGATTCTGATTAAACATTTTTAAGATACGGCTTTACTTATTTCACCACACGAATTGAAAAACATGTTTCAGCCATAATTTGTAGCAGTAGTAGGGATTTAGGGATTGCAATAAAACTTTTTTTGTTTTATTATCCCTCAAATCTTTTTTTTTTATCCATTAAAACCACCAACAATCATCTTGTGAGTTTGCAAATAGGATACTGGAAAAGGTCAGTGATTGGCCAGTTATGATATCACTTGGATGGCCTGTTTCTGATAAAGTAGGCCATTTTTAGACACATTTCCTGACAAAATGTACCAGCAAATACTAGAAGTCTTGTTTGTGAGACTAAGACAACTCAAACCACAGGAAAAGTCTTAAAGTATGGTTTCCATCCACATACATCATGGTGAAGACAGAATTAGGAAGTTTAAAAATAAGCAGAGCCCAGTTGTTCAGTCTGACCACAGCGGAACAATGACCGAGTCTGTGAGGGTTCGTAATCATCCTCAAAACCTAGACTTGAACAAACAAACATAAACTACAACAGGATAACCTGCTGCCAAGCCAAGTACAGAATGAAAAAATCCTTTAGCAAAGTCAGCAAGCATTTGGAGTGTATTTGGGTCTTTTACTGTACAGATGAGGGGCGTTCAAGTCTAACCAGGACTCTTGATTGTGCAGAATAACAGAACGTTGTTATGAGAGTATATTCTCTAAATAATCCCTGCTACACTAATGCACGTAGTGTTACGTAGGAGCTAGTGTTTGGATACCATCAAGGTAGAAAGTTTTCTCAGGAGGTCAGAGCCATGATCAGACTGCCTGCTTCATATCTGACACGCTGGCCTCCCAGGAATTCCTTTAATGGACCTAACTTGTGAAAATGGCTTGGAGCGAGGTCAGGACTTTACAGGAGATCTCCCAGCTGTGTTCCTGAATTATTTTGTCTACAGACAGATTTGTCCCTTTCGCAAATAAGTTAAAGATGACAAGTTATTTGTTGATTTTTGAGTCTGATTACCGTGCTTGCCATGTGTCTTCTGTGATTGCCAGTCAGTTTTTTACCTTTATTTATGAGAAATTTTATCACTGGAGGTCCTAAAATGCCCCTTTTGTGTGAGTGTGTGTGTGTGTGTGTGTGTGTGTGTGTGTGTGTGTGTGTGTAAATGTATTTACTGTATGTATATACAAACATTTAAAGTAATATTAATCACTAATTAGTTATAGCCAATTACTTATTGTATTTCGAGTATAATGGTTATTTCTACAATTCCTTGCATAAGTGAAGCATGGTGGTAGTAGCATTGGTAGTAGTTTAATTAATTTGCCTTTAGAACTGACCCCTTTTCAGGAACTTTGTCCAGGATTTGTTTTGGTAGTGCCTTTTTATTATGCTGATTGCTTATGTACAGTCTGTTCTCAGTAGCACTTGACACTTTATTTGCACACAGATTGACTGGGATGTTATTGTTCAAATAATTATGTGATTTCTGGTGGCGCTAGGTGCTTTTCTGAATTGCACCAAAACTCATTTAGTTAAAATTTTATTTATTAAAAAACTTGTTTTCAATGCAGGTGAATGTTAAACTGTAAATAATTGTGCAAGCTTATGTTTCCCCATTAGCCCATGTCATCTACACACGTACTCAAGACCATTTCAGTTCAGTTCCAAGTTGTAACACTACAAAGTTGTAAAGCTTCAGGGGGTAACCATATACTAAGAAGGATTAATAACAAAAGCTATAAGAAAAGTAAAGATTATATCTTCAACATCAAGGTTTACATCTATTTAAAAAGATCGGCATGATGTCGTCCCGACATATTTAAAAAAAGATTCGAGCATGGATTCTTATTTCATGTACAACAGAATAGAAAAAATTCCCCCGTTCTGAAATCGTCTCTCACTTCCGGCTAGGTTTTTGAGACGTGCTAGAGCTAGTGAGAGATAAATGAGGCCTGTAGTACTGAAAGGAAGCAGATCTTTACCATGGCACTATTTACTGACATTAAGAATGATAATATCTATCAGCAGGCTGTCAAAACCCCAAGTGGGCTGCGCCGAGAACAAAGCGCTCCACTGTCTCTCTTTTCAGATGCTTACAAGGAGATGTTGATGTACCTGCTATTCAGGTGCAAATAATGTCATCGCCTGCACTGGGCTCAGGGCTTTTAACTGTGCCGTGGCGATGAGTAACTGGTGCCCTCGGCTCCTCCACGCCTCCTCCTCGCCACCGAGGCAGCTAACAAGCTCGCAATCAACATGCTGCTTAACGAGCGAACGTGCGATCGCTGCGCTCTTGAGCTCGTGCCATAAGGGTGTGAGCTAACAGTTTGGCTGCAAGCAAAAGACGAACAAAACACAAGGCAGAGATGGGAGGCATGTGTATAATTACTGTTGGCCATCTTTCAAGCCGCCCTCCTCTCACGAGAGAGATGTGTGACAATATATGACAAGAAAGCAAACACGCTTCCCCAGCAGAATAATAGAAGCCATCAGTAGTGTACCAGACACACCTGTCTGGCTCTGAAAACAATGCCACGCTGCCTATTTATTAGGTGCCAGAAAAGTTTATGTTTGTACTGTGACAGTGACAGAAACTTGATCCCTTTCATTATTTGGGGATCTCAAGCTCAGGGAGGAGGGAGGGTGGAAAAAAAAAAAAGTCTGACTCTCATTTTTTTTCGTCCCAGCTCACAGTGAGTTCTCTTTCTTCCTGATAGCTGTCTGCCATGGTGTCAGAAGACAAATAACAAAGACTGTCATTCTGCACAGGGGAGATTCTGCTCATGTTTCCCAGCAGTGCTCCCCGCAGCAGTCCAGTTTCCTGTCTCAAGGTTATCAGGATGCCGCGATTATTCGCACCGCACTTCTAAAATATTAGATTAACCCGAGACGCGAATATGTCGGAGTTTGATAAGTCAAGCTCAAGTCTGATTGACAGGTAGCCTGTTTTCTAAATGATGTTGTGAATTTATTTTGACACCATTGGCAGCTTGAGAGGCGACAATACAATCTGAGACTGTCTAGTGTAAAATTACAACTGTCAGACCGATCAAGTGCTAATTACAAGCATGCGTGCGTTTATTTTGAGGCATGATCCATTTACATATCTGAACCGACTCATTCTTCCTTTTACCTGTCAACGACAAACCGAGAAAACCAGCTCCTAATGTCATCAGGCTCAAACGAAACATAACGCCATCTATCATCTACCTCAGAGCGCAGCGGCATGTCTGCTCATGAGACAGTAGACTGTGGAGGAACACAAAAACAGGACGTGGTTTTGCTTGGGATCCGGAGGAGGAGGGGGATGGGGGGGTGGAGGAAAATGGGTCAGGTGCCTCAGAGCTGTTTCTCGGCCTTTCTCTCAGTCTGCCTGTCAGTCTCGCGGCTGACGGTACAGCACCGACTGTCATTTTAACAGTTAATAATTAGGCTTCCTCCCGCCACCGGACTGGGTGCCACCGTGATAAAAGCCATTGGCGCGGTGGCTCTGACGTTATAAATAGTCTGAAGGGATGATTAATGAGGGCGACCGGTAAGCTAAAGCAGCGATCCGAGCTCAGACAATGACCGTCAGCACAGCTGCCTGGAAAAAACAAGACAAGCTCTGTTCAGGAATATAATTGAGGAAAAGTAGCAAAATGTTTCGTAAATTAATAAATAAATGCTAACTGACAGCTTATGAAAACTTTATTTAACCCCCCATCGCTCTGCTAGCGTTACCATTCTGACACATTCGACTGAGGGGAGGAGGTCAGGGCTAGTCTTCAAATGTACACAGCATAAGCAGTCAGTAACACCGCTCGGAGATGTGTGAGAAACTGAGTGAGAGCCAGATAATACCCAGCACCCCCCATCCCACCCACCTCCCGGGCATCATCACAGCCAAAAGTTTTTTTGTTTTCTTTTTTTTCCTCGTAAGGGCATGCCAAATCCTGCCTTGCTTTTAAAGACTGATTTTGCAGCTAAACAAATAGAGGTTGAGGCGGTGGTAAATGCCGCAGCGGGGAGCCGTCCCTCGGCCTGGAAGCGCCGCGCTCACATCATCCAGCGCTTCACATGAGCTATGTGTGTTTTACTTTCCTTAACAAATCAAGTAAAAAAAAAAAACATTGTTTATTCTCTTAGAAATGTAACCTTAAGACACTGTGAAAAAAAAACAAATGATTTGAAAACTTTGTATAATAAAGCGTGATGATCTGTTTTTTAATCCATCTGTTGCAGTGCAGCTGCAGAGTTTCCCCTTAAGATGGTGTCATCCTGCATTCCTCTCCATGCTGTTCCTCGGTCACTGAAAGATGAAGACAGGGGCTATTTGGTGATAATGATAGAGAACGCTTTGATCGGTGATGGTGTGTCTGAGCATTATGCTGACACAATGTACACTTTCGTACCTGATGTCATCTTTAGTTTTACCTTTTCTGTATTGTAACTCACGTGCATACAAAGCATGACACGGAGCAGTCACAGTGGCACGGAACAACAACTGTAGTTTTGTCACACAGCCAAACATCTAAAAATTATCAGAAATATTTTCATGTGCTCTCTCCCTCTCTCTCTCTCTCTTTTTCACAGCCACCATGTTTCCATTTCATCTGACTTTTACTTAGCCTCCACTTTTCCCCTGCTTTCTCTGTCTTGTTCCCTCTTTCAGCCATCAACTGTACTCCTTTTAATGCCACTGACAGGGGGTTATTTGCACCCATATATGTTTTCGCTCCAATTATACCATGGCAGCAGTGTAGTGCCAAACATTTCGGCGCTGTGCTGATGGTCACCTCTTTGAGGAGTCCTTCCTGATGCTCTGCACTATATTTTTCCTCTTTTTAGATTCTTCCGAAGAGGACTCTGTCATTTGGCTGTCCTTGGTCCAAAGTGATATTTAACACCTGACAACAGCAGCAACCACCATCACCACAACATCGCTTCTGGAATTATTTCCTGTGGGGACCTATTCTTAAGTTCGTCCTCTGGACATGAGAGACAGCCCGAATGGAACAACGAGCTCTGACAGATATGCTGCACTAGCAGTCAAACAACCACACCTTTTTTTTCCCCTCCAAGAAATCCACATACATTTCAAAAATATTAAAGGAATAAACACCGTTATATCACAAAAGAGACCTATAGTTGGTTAAAAATTACATCAAATATTTTCAGCTACTCTCCCTCTCCTGCTGTAGCTAAAGCTAGCTAAGGCTATTTATAAAAATCTTTTCCAGAACAAACTCAGAAACTCAAGGGCTAAGAATTGTTTCTCAAGTCTCTCACATCACTCCCAGAAAATACTCATGTATCAAAATGGTGGCTAGACTTAGCAATAAGAGATGATTTCCTTCTGGCTAAAAAGAGGTCGATCCCACAGCTAAAACGTGATGGTTTGTATATCCGGTTCAGGTGATTACTGAATATTAAAACAAACCGTTGGCCAAACCCATGAAAATTTAACCACAAAAATAAGAAGCATTAACCTAAAAATATTTGAGAGAATTTCCTTTAAAATATTGGAATTTTTCAGATGTTCTGCTTTAAGCTAGAGATGAAAGCATTATCAGTCACATGACATTTTACTAGTTTTATACTCAGTACTCCAACCTGACACCAGTGATGCTCATCAGATCCAGACCCAGTGTCACCTTCCAGTACTGGGCAAAAGGCTTGAGCAGCAGCTCATTCCTTCATATTTCTGCTTCCGAAGAGGCATCATTTCTTGAAAAGGACTTTTGGCTTTCATTTCCAGTCCAGTCCCTGTGCCAGACCAGTTTCAGATGAATGTTTGTTGTTTGTTAAGCCATACAATGACCCCTATAAATCATTTAAGCATTAAACCTATTGAACTTAAGGCATGAACTAGTAAGAAACAGGTGCAGTTGATCAGGCTGGTGATTGGTATAATATAGTATAATATATGGTGATGCTGAATCCTGAGTGCCTGGAACAGACAAGAGGAAATGGAATGACGTTGATGTTGCCTTTTAAATTGTATCTTTAGGCACTTACACTTACTGCCATTTACAGTGAAACATTTGTTCTCATTCCTTTAATTTGTTCTATATCCTTTAATTAAATTTGATAAGGGGCTTTGCACTGCAATGTACATTTAAGTAAAACTCCACACTGAAAGCCACACTAAATGTATTTACAGTATATTGAACTATGAGCCATTTGAAGCTATATCTTATTTAATCCTGAGAGAAATGAGAGACTGATTGCTACTAAAGTTACAGTGGTATTTAATCAGCAATTAGTTGTTTTTTTCACAAAAACATAAATGATAGTGGTCAACAAAAAATGAGAGCACCATTGTTATTCAGACGGCCTGAGTTGGATTCCCATGTCGTCTCTGTGTGCATGGAGTTTACATGTTGTCCTCATACTTGGTGGATTTTCTTCAGGTTCTCCGGTTTCCTCCCACAGTCCAAAGACATGCAGATTAGTCTAACTGGCCCAAATTGCCTGTAGTGTGTGAATGTGTGTGTGAATGTTGACTGGAGGACCAACCACGGTCGTTCAAAATGGAAATAAATACAATGGTAATTATTGGCCTCCACAGTCCCTAGATGGACTACAGAGGTTTCTAGATGGATGGATGGGTGGGTGGATTATAATTCACCATAATAGAATAATGAATATGTGTCTAAAACACTTCAAAGACAATCAGGTGAAAGAAATGGATGAATTAGATGAACAAATTAAATTGACAAATTAGATTCACAACCTTACAGGTTTATGGGATTCTCAAGGACTAGCATTAAAACATTATCAGAGAAAAGGTTTAACAATCAACAGTGCTCATTACAGTTAAATGCTTATTGAAGAGCTGAAGTCTAAATTTAGGATTAAAAGCAGATGACTGATATCCAGTGGCTTGGTGATCTTGCAAGACAATGCACATCCTCACACTTCTGCCCACACTGTCGACACTCTGTTAACACTAGAACTACCAGGTTTTTCTGACCCCTCCAGCCCTACCAGAGGTAGGCCAAATGGCCCCTTGGTTTTAAACTAACAACTTAATCACTGATAATTGACTCCCATTCATTTGTAAATGGGTGGCCGATTGGAATTTGTTACTCTCCTTCCCCCCACAAATTAAGGATTTTTGATTAAGGATATTAGGTAAAAACAACCGGGCCAAATGACCCCTCTCTGGTAGAGCTAGGGGGATAGGGCCAAATGGCTCCTCTCTGGTAGTTCTAGTGTACCATCCTCCTTACAGTCTTTATATTACTCCATCTAGCTTTCACCCGTTTGGTCCCCTGAAAGCAGCCCTACGAGGATGAAGATTCACCCCTGATGAAGAAGTGAAGACAGCGGCGCATTCGTGACTCGCAGCTCAGCCTAGGACATTTTTTTTACTGAGGGAATACGGAAGCTTGTTGACAGATGGACAATATGTTTTAAAAAGCAAGGAGATTATGTAAAAAAAATATATGTATTTGTCTTTTCTAAAAGTTTTATTAAATAATTCTACAGCCAGAGTGGAGATAATTATTTACCCCTCCATATAGTCATTATAATGCTAAATCAATATAATATAGAAATATTTATATGGTTTATGTGGATATCAGATGTGCGGATTTTTTTGAAAAATAAGAAAAAACATAAACAAGAAAAATATATCCATGTGTCATTCGAGGTTTGCATGCAATATGCATGCATGTTATTATTATTATTCTTCTTTCATTAGAAGTTATCTTCTCATTTTGGCACAGATTTTACACCGGATGCCCTTCCTGATGCAACCCTCCCAATTGATCCAGGTTTGGGACCATCAGTATGGATGCCCTACAACCCCATTGGGTGGGTGTGAGGCATTGGCTGAGACGCAAACCTGGGCCTCTTAGACGCGTGGCAGACGAGAAGCCTAGCACTGAACCACCAATGTCCTTAGTTCTGCCTTCAAAGTATTAATGCTGATCACAATCACATCAGACAAGATGCTCGTTTCATAATGGTTATTTTCTTTCCAACAGGAAAACGTACTCCGATGTACTTTTGATGTTCAGTAGCAGACACAATAAAGTCCTGTATCTTCTCACTACATGAAGAGCCTCATTTATTTCATTGTTCACCATCGCTCAAAGCCAACATTCTGATCAAAGCAAAAGCAAAATGCTGTCAGGAGACTGGTGTCTCCAATATCCAAGATACAAAACCATGCAATCAATAGAGCAAAACCAGACAGCATTCATAAGTATAGCTTTAAGCAATCCTTGGTGCCAATTGCAAAGGCTGCAACTGAACCACTGATGGTGCAATGAAAAATGCATGATTTTAGCATAGCTCTTTTATCTGTGAGTACAGATCAATAGCAGGAAGGGGTTATGAAATCAGAGTTGTTTTGTTATCTGGGCTGTGCTAACTAAATATGGTTGGTCTATAAAAAATACACTGGGGTTTAATACTGAACAACACAATAGTGAGCACAATAGAAAGAGAAGCATGCCTTTGAAACTTTCACTTAGAATTTAGCTCCACCCTAATGGCCAGCAACTATAACTCATTTCAGTTTATAAAAAAGGCCTTGCAATGGTAACTCATTTATTTAAAATTCTTATTTAGATCATTTACTCTATTTCTAACCAACATTTAACTCTTTTTCCGTTTTAATACCACAAATCATTACTGACCTCATTTCCTTCCTCTACTTTATCTATTTTTTTCAGGTAGATGCCCAGTTCTTTATAATATTGTTCAATCTTTCTGCTTTGAAAAAAAAATATCATTACAGTAACTGGAAAAAAAATACTGTTGAAAAGAAAGGCAATTGACAAAATAATGAGTTTACAACATATTATGCATCTCAGTATGTATTTGACATGGGCTAGTGGATGATAAACGACCTGTCTGTAAATAGTTCTGGGCCAAGTTCTGGGCAGTTTTCAAGTATCTAACAATATATTGCAATACAACAAAAATAGAATTTATTACTTGGTTATTGATGACATTTTCACCGATTTGCATTATTCATGAGGCTTGTACAAGCATTTGTTTTTAGATATACTGTAAGTGCCGGTTTGCTAACACCCCAAGGGTGTATAAAAGCACACATGCGTTTAAGGGTAACATTTAGTGCACCTGCTAATGAACTACCAAATCTCATAATTTCTTGCTAATACTTTTGCTATAATTAACAGCATATTTTAAAACCCAATTTAATGACAGTGAAAACATGTTTTCTGTCTGGTTAAAAAAAAAGAAAGATTTAGGGAAAGGAAATCATCCCGCCTTATATTAAAATACACACTGCAGGTTTTATATTAGTTAAATCCTAACGTCATATTCTACTCTTCTCACATTCTCTTATCTGACACCATAGATAAAAAAGCGTGGCTACACATGACTGCCCTGACATATATGATAGATGTTCAGCTCAAAATGGAAATTAAAAACTTGAGCTCATTCATCATGAGGAACATTAGTCCTAGTTAGGCACTCTTGTCTAATATTAACCTTGAACACATGCTCTTATATACTTACCCTAGCCAAATTAATCAAGTTGTACTCTAAATCAGCTGCAATAATATTCTGTGAATAATTATCTATTTCACTGCTCATCGAGTGTGCCAAGAGTCTAACATTCCCTGATAAAGCTGAAACTAAATGAAAATAGGTTGTGAGCATAATTATTTATATAACTATACTTCGTTTTAGTAGGGTTAACTTTTAGTACAACATCTGGACCATATCCATGCTGGACAGCGGAGAAAAGCCAGAGGAAGTCAGGGTCGTGGCTATTTAAGCACTTTGGCGATAGCCATCAGGATTTTTATTTATTTTCCCCCTGCTACTGGAAGTCTAAACAAGACCCGTGTTTTCATTTTCATACGCCACACTGTTTTTTTTTTTTCTCTGACAGAGATAAGATGTATAAATTATGAGCAGCTGACAAAGTCGACTCAGTGCCCGAGGCCACTCATCAATCATGTCCTGTATGTCAGCAGGTAAGTGATGTGGCCCCTGAAGGCACAACCCATTCATACAGAAAAGGGGGATGGAGAGAGAGAGAGAGAGAGAAGGGCAGAAGTGCCCTCAACAGCTGATCCGTATTTAACAACCTCTTTAAAAGCACAACAACAAGAAGAACATCAGCTTTTGTGGCCTTGAGTAATGTATGCACTCTGGTTAGGCACTGCAGCTTCAGGGCAACAGTTCTGCAAAACGTGCTCGCACAAAATACTACACCGGCAGTCAAAATTAGGAAGCGGCCCTCCATAAAAGCCAGCGGCAGCCCACCCACTAGCTTCTACTGAGATGGAGCAGACGCAAAAAGCCACGTCCCCCCCCCTCCCCTCATTCGGGTTTGTTTTTATCTCTGGTGTGATGGAATCGTAAAAGTGCCGTATGGTCCTTGGTCAGGGACCTACACGCTGAAACAAGGTGATATTCCTGGACGAGAGCCCGATGAAAGCCAAAGCTCGCTAACGAGCGTGTAAACAACAGCGGCTGAGAAAACACGAGCGCTGTGAACGTTCACACCAACGGCAGGCTTCAACCATACGCCTCTGCTATCTGTGCCAAATGTTCCACCCCGCTTTAAAGTGCAGCCCACTGCATCGCCGAGTGCCATGTTTAACAAAAGCTCCTCACCTCATCCTCTGAAGAATGTCGAGCTTGTTTGACAAAATGGTATGCATGTACAGCAGGAGGAAGGACAGGATCAAGTTTCATGCTGAATGCTGAGAGCAGAGATAAAAGTAATGAGACAGCTCTCAGGGGGAATGACAGGTAAAACTCAGATGTTTACACAGCACATGAGCTGCCTTATTTCATCCTGCTCTAACATCCCCCTCTCTCTCTCTCTCTTTCTCTCGGAGGGGCTACAGTGTGGCCTCTCCGGCTGTGTGGCTGAGTGAAGGATCAGAGTGTGTGCCCAGAGCGCAGTAGCAGAGTTGTGACACGCACTTCAAAAATGCACCGAGGTCACGCCGCATGCGGCGCAGGCCTGGAGACACGACTCTATTGACACGGGCTGAGCGAGAACAACAACACAACACCACATAAACACAGAAACAACAGCACGGGTGCCTGCAACCTGCCCGTTTTGTTCAATCCGGCACAACAGGAGCAATGCAGGTGGTATATTCATTAGCAGCAGCTTTCATCGCTCGCTGATGGTTAGCGTGATGACGCAGAGAGCAAACAAAAGCAGTAAGGGAATGAGGGAATGTCAAGATAACAACCACAACATGAGATTACAGTCATCAGAACCCTGGTTAATCAGCACACTCACACTCATGTGCAGGAAAGAAAAAAAAGGAAAGATAGAATATACTTGACTTGGGTTATAAAGTACAAGCACAGAATACCTGTACTTGCTAGTAATGACTCTTTTACAATATAATGACATGTACTCAGTTCATAAACAAAAAAGATTTATTGTAAACAGATTTAGGTCAAGTACTGAGGATAAAGAAAGATTTAAACATACAATTACTGAGATTTGTTTATTTAAGGGAAATGATGATTTGAACATATAAATACCGGGATTTGTTTTATTGACGATAAAGTTTATTTAAAAGTGCAGTCAAATGTAGAGTTGTCACATTAAAGGAAAAGAGGGAACAACGTAGATTAGAAAAAAATGCATTACATAAACATAAACATTACTGCCACAATGGGGTGCTTGAGTTCACAGAAGAAAAAAAAGGGCATTAAAAACCTGTTCTTTTTTATTTATTTACAGAGTATCCTGGATATGCAGTTCATTTGTATGGCGGGAATTATTATTTTCATAGTTAATCACATCTAGGGCCAATTCAGCATGTCCAATTCACCTCGCAGCATCTTTTGGGAAAATGAAAGGAAACTGGAAACAAACCCAAAACTTGAAACAAACCCATACAGGCATGAAAATAACGTGCACATATAGTAACCTGTGCCACCACGCTGCACATTTATTCACTGTACATTCATTCATCCATCTATCTATTCATTGTCTCACATGAATCACATGTCTCACACACACACACACACACACACACAGACTACAGGCAATTTTATAACAGCAATCTACCTACTGTACTTGACAACATACTGTATTTCTTTCTACTGTGGGAGGAAACTAGAGAGTCCAGAGGAAACCAACAAGCACAGGAAAACAAGCTGCCCATTGTCATTCCCCCAGTTAACTCGATAATATATATCGTATTTTTTCCTGATAAACTGTAACTGGCCAGACTGTAGTTACCAAAGTTTCTTTTCAAAAAAAAAAAAAAAAAAGCACACGTCATTTATTGATTCACTTATTTATTTTACTAAGAGCTAATTATAATTATTTAAAGATTTTTTTTTAGAATAGAATTTCTACAACCTTTTTATTTGTATTAAAAAGGTATTTTCTATATATTGTTTTGTTTTTGGATTCTTCAGTTTTACATTTTTTTACTGTCACTTTTATGCAAAGCACTTTGAGCTGAATAAATTAAAGGTACTAAAAATCAAGATGATGATGATGATGATTGTTATTATTATTATTATTATTATTATTATTATTATTAAGAAATTCAAGCTTCGTTCTTAAGTTGCCCATCTTAAAGTATTTACAGTAATATTTTTTACAATTATCAAAATAATATTTTCATGAAATGAGTGTAACACATTATACAGTATAATATAACACAAATATATACAGTAATATATTTGGTTTCTGTTAATACTGAAGTGGGAGATCTACATTTTGAGCACCTGTCTGCACTAAAATGTCAAACAGACCATGTGGTGAGCACGACAACACCCTCTGTATGCTGCCAAGATGGTTCACGACAAACAGGTTGAGAGGCAACTCGGTGGCAAACAGGTGCTCCAAAGACAAATTAACAGTGCCGTCACTGTTCCTGATAAAGAAAAACAAGCCGAATAATTTGCTGTACGATGAGTGATCTCAAAGATAGCGTGTAAAAAAAAAAGAAAAAATCAGAAAAGATTAAAAGCAGGCGCTTCTGGCGACGAGCTGACAATGGAGCTTGTATTCTGATGATTCAACATCATTGTGAATAATGGGAGAGCTGTGAGACGAGAAGCATGCATTCTAATGCTCAATTGCGAGACAAAAGGGCCATTAAAAGGAACAGGCATGTCTTTAGAGCTTAGATATTATGTTATAATGGCATGTATGATTGCAGATCCCAGCAGGCTGTAAAAAAGCACATTAATTTGGAGTTAGGATATGAAACCCCTGGTATATCTCTCAGCGTAAGACAGATGATCAGATGCCTTTAGGTAGTGATCCTGATGACACCCGAGCACTTAGTATCCTCCGCTGACATGTGCTATTTCCTGTAGTGCAGGTTACGCTACTACGAGTAAGAAAGCAGAGATTAGCATTAATAAACACTGTTTGTTAGCGTGAGACAGACTGCATTGCTCCTCCAGTACGACAAAACACAATTATTTTATTTCATTTACTTAAATGAAAACACAAAGCGTATCTTTTAAAAATGATCCAGCTGCCATGTGATTCTAGACAGAGAATAGAAAGCGGCACTACTGCGAGGTGGAGAAGAAAGATTCACGCCAGGATTCCTGCTTCAGTTCTCAGCTAATAGGTAGCTACACAGGGCTTTTATAACACACTCGTAAACAGTGTGTAAATAGGAAGTAAATCATGATGGGTGATCAACGAAGCCAGGTGATGCATTCATTTTCCTATAAAATCTCATCAACAACTTGGGATAGGTATATATAGCCTATATATATATATATATATATATATATATATATATATATATATATATATATATATATTTTTTTTTTTTTTTTTTTTTTTTTTCTTTTTAAAGAATGACATTTTGTCAGTTTATGGTTACATTACAAAATATTAGCACCAGTGCCACATAAGGTTTAGAAATAAAGTAAGGTAGAGTAGTTACTGTAACTGTTTATTCCTTTGTCCTCCAAGTAGTACTACAACCATAAAAATGTAGCTTGTAATGTCACCGAAAAACTATAAGGTGCAACGCAAAGTATTTCTATATTTCCAGTGTCTGAAAAAGACACAGCTTTGAATATTAGTGAAAGATCATACAGTGCCTCCTCCTTGACTCCTTGCTCATTAAAAAATGTGCCTCGTCTAAAATGACGCTGCTTATGTGCTGTGTGCATACAAACACCTGTGTAAGTTGTTGTACTGTACTGAAGCATTACACCTACGGTAGTACACTAGTATGATAAACCTGTGTCCACTGACCCACTGACTAGAACAGAAGTTTATCAACCTTCTGACTTACTATTTCATGTATGACAGTTCTTACAGTGGATCCATTGAGAAACATATAAACAACAAGCTAGTTCAACCAGTTCATATTACAACACTCAGTATCGATTCACTGTCTCATCTGAAGAGAGAGAAGAAAGAAGGCAGACACCATTTTGACTAGGTTCCCCACAGAGCCACAGAAAGCAATCACTCTCAACACCAAAGAGAAGGAGGCCTGTCATGTCTGGCATGATGAGCACAAAGCCTGGCCGCGACCCGCAGTGCCGCAGAGGAGTCCGGTCCGAGATCGGCCTGGAAACAAACAGCCTCTCAGCTATTTCACACACACACGCACACACACCAGCACACACACACAGCTCAAGCCAAGCCTACACACAAGACAGATGTTAAGCAGCCATGACATTTATGGAAAAACAAACACGATACTGATAAACAGTGTCGGGTGTAACACATTACAAAGTAAAGCGGATTACTTCTCTGATGTAACGAGAAATCTAACACGTATTGTCCGCCATTTAAGTTATTTAGTTACTTTTTCTAAAATGTAATCCGTTATTCAGACAATTTATGTAATCAGTAAACCAGACAGCGGGCATTCCCAATCCGTTGGTGTGTGTGTGTGTGAAAGTCGTCCTACAAGCCCCGCCCCCGATAACTCGTCCCACTCTGTTATTCCTGCTGTTATACCCCTATTTCACCTATGCAGTTTGACTATGCGAGGACCGACACGCGAAAAGTTAACCTAGGAAACCCAATCACAGTGCCAAAACTCGCAGTGAATCATGATGAACCTTACTTACGGTCACCACGCGGAACCGCGTAGGTGAGATAGGGGAATTAGTAGTTAACAGATTATGGACCAAAATTCACTGAGTGATGATGGTAGAATAACTATACTGTAAATGTCTTAACTAAAACAACATGCATGAGGAATCACAAAGGAGTTCTCATTTTCTGCAGTGGAAAAGTACTTGACTAGTTACTTTTATTAGAAAGTAACGCTGTAATGTAACTGATTACGTTTTGAAAACACTATTTTTTTTAATGTAATTAGTTACTTTAAAAAGTAACGTCCCCCAATACTGCCAATGAAGGCAGTGAAGTTATTTTTCATGATGAGAGTATACAACAGAACGTGTTATTTAGATGTACTAGACGTTATAAATGCTTTTATCTGGCGAGTTCAGAACAGCAAACTTGAACAAAAAGCTCTAAGAATTGACAAAATAAATCCACGGAGCGGACACATTATCTTTCAGTGCCCAAACAAAGAGCAAGCCGGAGAGCTGTCTGGAAGGCAGATGACAAAGGCTCTCAGATGTCTGGAAATCCGATGAGTTATGACAGGATATGGTAAAGCTATCTGATGCACCGGCTGCGGATTGCTTTACGGGGAGAAAAGGGCCAGATCCCCTGTGCTTTTGGGCTGAGGTGCGATGAAAGCAGGACGCGCCACTTATCACATTACCTTATACAAGCTTGTTGATTGATGCTGCCAGCTGCTAGACAAACACAAGGTTGCAATGTTTATTGTATAACCGGTCACATACAGCATGTGCATGCATGCATGAACACGATAAGCAATTCACGACCTGGTGAATTATGTGAATTTTCCTCCATGTCATATTTCTTGCTCGTAACTGCAACGTCTGCCGAGTTCACGGAAGAGGGAAAAAGAACATCAGGCCTCACAGTATTACTAATTTCA
Source organism: Clarias gariepinus (assembly GCF_024256425.1). Classification (NCBI taxonomy): domain Eukaryota; kingdom Metazoa; phylum Chordata; class Actinopteri; order Siluriformes; family Clariidae; genus Clarias; species Clarias gariepinus. The sequence goes on from NC_071107.1 coordinate 20,621,752, forward strand.
ATAATCTGCAGTTGGGTCCAGTCTAGGAAAAAGCATGTCCCCATGTAACACCAGCCTCAGAGAGAGAGATGGCGCTACATCTCATCCTCTCATCTGTCAATCGAGCAGAACCCAATGATCTCTAGCAGTGTCCTGAGGTCATCGATCAAATATAACACCTTGCCTGTCTAACACATGAGAAACCACAATCCGGCTCAAAACAAAAGCAAGCCTGCGTCTGAGGCAAAGGCAAAACTAGCATCAGATAACAGCACAGCGGATATAAAGGCAACCAGGGCTATCGCTAGAGAAAACAAGAAAAAACAAAGTGTCTGAGTATTCTGTTACAGCCACCACGATTTCACCGCAGGACTTTACATCAGTCAGAATTAATTTTTAGGATGGCATGCCTGCTTAAATCCTGAATATTACCACGGCCGAATTAGTCCTAGTAATGCCTTAATCCCAGCTATTAGCCGTTCCTGTATTATTCAAGAGCTAACATTTATATGACTAAAATCTGCCTTGCAGTCCAGGCCGAATTAAAATGTCGGAGGTTTATGGCGCCTTGGACCCATTTCAAGCACTTAAATATGTGACAACCTTATTCAGTGCAGAGGAGCAATGAATCTGTCAGCTTCCTGCCCAGTGCCAGTTTCCCGAAGGTCATATAGTGGATATTAATAGCTAGCCATGAATGTCAGAGGTCATGACCAGCATCAGCACCTATGTGGTGTGTAGTTAATTAAAAAACAAGATAAAGTCTATTCCATCACCATACAAGATAAAACCTTCAAGCTTACTGATGCCCAGGAGTAGCAATACACACACACACACACACACACACACACGGGCGTGCGCACACACATACACAAAAGTAAGGAGTATTCTCCATACAGCCTGGGTCTGGGGCTGCTCAGCCTGGAGAAAAATAAAACACAACACAGACACGGCTATTATTTTAGCGACGCGGCAGAGATTCTGCCCTTCATAAGGAACGAATGCGGTGTGAGTGTCACTTGACCCGGCTGACCTGCGGCTGACCCCAGAGCCAGCGGGAGGTCTGTGTTGTGATGGCTTCATCCATCTCTTGTTTCAAATGCCGAATAAATAGAATGGAATTACGGAGGGTGTGAATTAGGAACGCGGAATGCCAGCAACAGATATAACTCCAACAGCCATGTAGATGATAAAACAAACACAAAAAAAATGCTAGAGGAAGCATTAAGATAACTTCCATGTGCATCTGTCAGATATGAAAGAGCCTCTTTTGATCAGGCTACAGACAGGCAGGACATTACGAATTAATGCGGTGCTCTGGTCCAGTTAATCTCCTGTGGCTCTGCCTGTTTGTTCTCAGGTGCAGAGATGTCAAACTGATGTGAAAGATGCAGCTCTCCGCTCCACCTCTGGGCGTACACCGGGTGAAGTGCCAGTTCTACCTGTTAGGGCAGGTCCGACCCTCGTCTAGCCTTCTAACACAAACACTATACATCTGCTTGACTCTGTGAAAAAGAGTAGGAAGAAAAAAACAACAACATGGAAGGGGATGCTATTACAGCCATTGTCAAATGGTAATCATGCCCCTGTAACACAGACTCACTTAGGTTTCTCATTAATCACCGCCACTGACTTGCCACCCATAAACTCACCGCATCGCAAAAAATATCCACCAATAAGATGCTGGTTTTCTTCTGTCTGAGGCTCTGTGCCCGCAACTGCAACAGTTCTTCACTCTCTGTAGGAACCAGCAGCTTGTTTATTTACTGCTGCATCTTTTAATAGCCAATGAACTCATTGCAAATAAAAGTCAGCACTGTCACACTGCTAAACAGTTTGTTCGATTCCTTGTCCCATAAATGGTGAAATATTAATTGACTAATGCAATTCTGAAACGGGAAGATTGTGCCCGCCGGAGACGAGGCACGGAGAGTGTCCACGCTCATTTCGACTATTTGTAATGCTTACACGGGTTAAAAATGGACCGAGCGAAGCTGAAGTGACAGGTCGGGAGAGGAAGGTTCGGATACTTGAAGTCGCTCGATCAAACACGGAATCTGTCGAAGCTAAAGAATCAAAGAATCACACTTAAAAAATTTCAACCCACGAGGCACAGACGACACCCGTGATCCAGTCACGCTATCCGAACATAACAGGAGGTCAAACAATCCTCAGGCGAATCAAAATAAAAAATGCTGACGAGGGCCTCTTCCTGTCGCACAGTGTCTTAATGATGCAAAGTTAACACACACTAAATAACAGTGTCTCCCAGGGTTGACAGCCTCAGAAATAATTGACCAATATGTTGCAAGCTGAGCTACAGTGGGCTGAGAATCCAATCCTGCAGCTGACAGGATGCATTGAGCATGCCACTAAATTCTGCATTATACACAAAGCAGTGGCAGGTCAGGGAGCCGACTCCTGCAGGCCATTATGTGATGCCATCAATGAGGCTAAATTACCTGCCTCTCCACAATATGCTCCAGTTAACTAATTTCCTGACAGCTCGCTGTCTCACAAGAAAAGCACCGAATTCACTAGCTGTCAGCTGCATGATGGACTATTTCTCTTTTCAAATTCCTCCTTTTTTCCTTTTTTTTGCAATGACATCTCTTCTAGACAAACCTTCAGCAAGAACTTGAGATTTTTAGGGTGGGGTGTATGTGTGTATGTGGGGGCGTGGAGGGGTGGCAGTGTGGATCTTAAAGTATTAGCGAGTAGATGAGCACTTTGGTTACACGTAAAAAGCACATTTATTCCAGATCACGCATTAGAATCATGACACCAACCAGAAACCTGCTTGAACAGCAGTCCACATCACAATACAGATTAAATAGAGCACACTACCGATCCCTGAATTCCTTTTTTTTAAAAAAAAAAAGAGAAAAAAAACACCACCTAGCACGAAGCACAACACACTGTGTTCTTCACAAAGCCGTGTCAATGCTTGTCTGATTTGCCGCTTCTCTCTTCCCGTTTCTCCTCTGCATGTGTGTGTGTGTGTGCGTGTGTATGTTCGTTTCAGAGGTGGGCTATCATCATCTCAGGGATGACAGTAGATGGAAACGCTATCTTTCATTACACACAGCATAAATAGTGTAATCTATCAGGGCTGTCAATCAAAATGATTCATTACAGGCTGTCAGTGAGGAGAGTGACATATTAGAAAAGTTTTGTTAACAATGCCTATTGCGAGTGGGGCCTGCCACAGAGGCGAGTGATTAATGTGTTGTCAGGCTGTAATCCCACACCGCTGGCTAATGAGGCAAGAATTTATCATCTTTACAGAGTGGCAGATGTCAGAACGAAAGGAATCCAAGTGCTCCAAACAATATATATATATATATATATATTTTTTTTTTTGTTTTGTTTTGTTTGGTTTTTTTTTTTTTTTTTGGTCCTGATGTCTCAGACAAGCTTTAAAACCCACAAAGAAGTCTTGTGCAAGCATAAACTTAAATCGCCTCCTTGGAACCTCTTTTTGTGGTTCCAAGTCACCAACTATTGCTTTGAGCGAAGAGTTCCCCAAAGGTCAACTACCCCCGTTTGATCAGTCCATGTTGCATGCTGTGAAAAGTTTCAGAAGTGGGTGAAATGTGAAATCAGCTTGCTTTTATTAAGTCTGTCCCCGTCATTCTTTGCTGGGTGTGTAAAGTTGGCAGTCACTTTCTCATCACAGTAGCAGAGAGCACTGGAAGGACCGAGCTTGTTTGGGGACGCCTGGCTCGGGTAACCGATTCCCCGCTGCCTCCCTGGCTCCAGCACCCCCGGAGGTCTCAGACTGCTCGCCCCCACAGGAGCCTGACACCGAGTGAGAAAAGCTCCCAGACCTCACGGGAAAGAAAAGTCCTCCATCTCTGTCACAGCCACTTACTCATCACCCTGCATATGCTCAGTGTTCATCATTAGGACACATGGAGGAAAAAGAAAAGATGAAAATGTACTTAAATACTTACAGAAATGTACTTGTTGTATATTCGTATGTTTATAATATGCCTGCATTCGGTATTCAGTGGAGAAGAAAAAAAAACTCCCTAATTATTCACTCAAGCAATAACTGGAAGGAAAAAAAAACTGTTACAAAAACATGGCATGTAAAGCCGGTTATTCTCTTGTTGATGCACATCTGTCTCCGAGGTCAGAGATTTGCTTATCCTTGAACTGACTGAGTGGGAGATAAATCTCTATCAGCGTCCCTTCACCCTAATGAAACCTAAACCAAGTGTTACAACAGTAACAGAAGCGACCAAGCCTATTTGCATGTGTATATAAATCATGATGACACAATTAGCGTTATGTGATACAATCAGAGGGAGGATTACTTTAAATTTGCCTAATGATCTGGCTCCGTCTAAACTCCTGCTCTGGCACGATCTCGAGCAATGTGGTGCACGCACACTGAAGCCTTTCAGAATAAGCCATCTGTGTTTAATTAGGCTGGCAGCATCTTACAATCATCTGAGGAAAACTGAAAAGTTAAACTGTAATTAAACTACGAGAACTGCCGCTGTGGGACGTGCTTGTCTGTGCCTCTGTAATTGCAAAAACATCACTGAGCGAGTATTGTATCTGAAGTGAAACGCCAATGCGCTGTCCAAAGATAAGACCCAGACGGCAAATGGAGGCTAAGCGCTGTTAGAGGACTTTGGATCTGGGTATGCCCAAGTCAAAAGTTGGCTCATCTTTCACAACTGACGAGTAAGAATGTGGAAAATAAACTGTACTCTATAAAAAAAAGAAAAAAAAAAGTGCATCATTTAAGACGGCTTTGATAGATAAAAAAGTGTAGCAAAGCTAGCAACGTGATTATTTAATAGATAAAACACAGATATAGAGTGCATGACCTCTTTGTGACCGCTAGTAATAAATCCAGAGTTATGATTGAAGTTATTATTAAAGACTTGATTCTCTAGCCTGCTTAAACTTTTTATTAAAACGGGGCTTTGTCTTAAAGCTTATCTGAAAAATCTGCACACATGCAACTGGCAGGTGGGAATACAAACTCCAAACTGTTCTCACTCACAGTCTATGAAGCAATACAAATGTAAAACATCATCATGACCGCTCCAGCTAAATTCCCCACCAAAAAAAAACATCTGTTTGTCTTCAAACAGAATCCTATAATATACCACTTGTGTAATAAGAGTGACGTGACACCGAAGTCAACTGCTCATATCGTTCCTGTTTTGTACGAACCCATAAATCAATTGTAGAGCAATTACTAACAATTATCTCTGCTTTAAAGTTTTACGGTCTGTTTATGATGTGCAATGTTATCTGATTTATGTGGACACTGTGAGTCATTGCCTCTAATTGTGAGTCTTTTTTCCTTCCATGAACAATGCCCTTGCGATGACCTCCAGAACTCCAGCTGCCAAAGCAGTTTAAGCAACTTCCAAACACCGGATCTGTCCCGAACTGGGTCCCCTAGGACAGGCGAGGAAAAGCCCAGTATGTCCTCAGCTCTACTTGACACGACACATGAAGGAGTCGCTAGTCTTGTCCAGCTGCTTTCCAGCAGGAGAAACAGCAGCACGGTAAGGAGGACGTTTCTCAGGCCCGTGTACAGTACGTGTGAGTGGGATGGAGTGATGATGTTATTTGTACTCAGCTTTGAAGCCTTGAGCTTTTCTGTTTATGTGGTTCACATTATCATAAGGGCACTGAAGCTAACATTTCCCACAACCTTAAACCCTATAGCATGATGTTTAAAATGCAAAGTGCATCCTGTATCAGTGCAGATATACAGACATAGTATTACTTAAAGGTCACATCTTGTAGTCCTTTTTAAACAAGCTTGCATAGGTCTCCAAAATGTGCCATTTCAGTGTGTGCACCTTTAAATAAACCGCCCTTGAACGACTCCTTCAAAGAAGTGCATTTTCCTGGCCAGTCAGAACACAAAGATCAGAAACTGACATGTCTGGGGTTTAAACACCCAAAGTGATTCTGGGTTTGTTTAAGGGAAGAGGCTCATAATCATGGGTTTTCTATTACACAGACTATGGATTACACTTCCATATGTACTAGGTTCGAAAAAAGTGTCGATTATTATTACAATTATTATTGTCCTCAAGAAGCAACAATCAAGCAGAAAAAAACTTTTTAGATACATTCAAAAATCAGGATAAGCCTGAAACAAGATGTGTGTTTTTCATTACAATTTTAAAGAAAGCACTCGCACCACAAAGACTGCTAATTACAATACTATTGCTCCAATCTCACGCAAGTGTATTTTATTTTGCTTGGCCTGTAATGATACATAATAGTCACACTATGAGACACAACACATGGCTAGCCTACACTGCAAAACTCAGTAGCCTTATAAACTTTATCTGGCCATTTGCTGTTAAATGTTCCGTGTATTATGCTTATAATAATCTTTTTCCCCACCATCAAGAAACTTTAAATCTGAAGTAACACAATAAGTTGAATAAATCACATTAATAGGTGCATTGAAAGCAGAAAGCTTCCATACTGTACATGATGTGCACTGCTCCAGGTTTCGGGTTGAAGCAATTCCACGACCAGTGTTTTCAGAAGGGAACAGAGATTGGCCCTCTGCGCCGCTCCTGGGCTCTGAATCAGGTTTCACACTCCATCAAATGTACTGAAATCTCAGGGCAGGTGACCACAATTAAAAAAATAAACAACACTCAAGTGTGAAAGCCACCTTTATGAACAGACTATTCTGGTGTTTAAATTAACGTCAGCTTGACACGAGTTGGTGAAAGTTTATTATGCAGTAACAATAAGTTACCTGATCTCACATTCTGCTCATACATAACCTCCATGCGAAGCAGAGTTATGTCACATGTTACTATCAGCTTCATAAATGTAGGCACATCTGTTTGCTGAAAGTGGTAATAAACTTCCGTTTCTGAGCAATTTATTTAGTTGAGTTGCACTTTGCAGCATGAATGATATTTTATAGCTGTCTCTGAGGAAAGATTTATCCCATAAAATGATTCAGCAACCCCACTAAAGGCACAGAGGCACTGAGCTCTACAGCCCCCTGTTTATTATGTTTGAACACTTCAGGGAACTCATAATTCTCACGCAAGGAGATGAATATGGCACGAGCCTTTACCAGCCATACATGAGATACTACAAAGCGAGAAAGGAGGAATGAGCAAAGAAAAACAGTTTGCCCCACTCATGCTTGAAAAGCAAAGATGCAAAAAAAAAAAAAAGTCAAGTTGTGTCCTATTTCAGGTGGTCTGACGCTGCCTGGTTGTGTTCCGCTGCTGTTGTGATATGAACTCCTCTGCTGAGAGGCAGATTAATATGAAAAATGCACAGAGGAGATCCACTTCATAACTTTCCTGGCTCTGCCAGCGCGGATTACCCAGAGCGCCGTCTGTGTGACAAGAACTGATGGGACCTCAGTCCTGGCTCCAACTGCTCCGGTCTGCTTTTCATTACCCGTGAGGAGGATGTGGGAAAAACCTTGTACCCCTACATGAATATCAAGTCAAACACTTCATCCAAGCACAACCTAGTTGACATTTCAGAGACATTACACTTTTATGTACCTACCAAACATTATTTTGTTAAGGGAGTGGGAGCAGTTACTTCATCCTCTGTAAAATGTGTTTAAGATGCAGATGTCAGTGAAACATTCAGGGGGCTGAATCCTGACTAACTGATGCTTGCAGAAAAGGGTTTGTACATGTTGCCAAAGTGTTGTCAAAGTGTTTTGACAGATATGGCTAGTTAAACGCAATACTTTAACAACATTCACTGTACTTCAGAAGACGGCGGAAAAAAAGGCGGCCTACACACAACCACATGTATTTTTCCAAAAGATGCCCAGTCACTCTATGTGGTTTCACGGCATCACATTCCCCAACTTACAAGTCGTCTAAGAGAATTATCACATTATAGCATTCCTGCACGCCTAATTTCCCAACGAAAAAAACAAGCACAAGACTTCCCAAATGCCTCTTCTTAGCCCTGACTTAGCCCTTTTCCAATTCCCTTGTTTAAACCCTTTATTTTGAGCACTTACTCTCAAGAAATCCAATAAAAAAAAAATTCCCAATTATGCTGTCCTCATAACTACAGCTCGCGAAAACGACCTTCCTGCTCGGCATCACACATCAGCAATGCAGAGACAACCAGCAAGAGCGAGAAAGCTCATTTTCCACCACTTCCATTAATACACAGTTTTGGGGCCACTGGAGCATGCAGGAAAGGAAAATCAATGCAGAAGAGAAAGGGATTTGCAACAGGCTATAATAAATGTCTCCTCAAGCTAAAGTGTGCACATGAGAAATATTTCAATACATTCGAAAATCAGGGGATTTGCGTCAAGGCAAAAAGAAAGTATCACCATAATGGTTTAAAAAGAAAAAAAAACAATAAAGACGGTTTCATTTAAGCAATCTGGGCTTTAAACTCTCTGGATACAATTTGAGAGTCTTGGAGAAGGTCAAAATGTTCAAACGTTATGGTATTCATATTGTATTAAAGTGTGCTGGAGTTTGATGCAAACCATGTGGAGTTCCAGCATGTAATGCCATAATGTCATGATTGAAAAGCAGCTTCAATCGTGGTCACACTCAATTTTGATGTGATTCAAAGTTCACAGAGACTTCTAAACGGTATGATTTAACCATTTCACTGACACAAAGAAAGGCGCCACGTACGTGGCTTTCAGTAAATCTGCCGCTTTTACGGACACATGTGGACAGGGCTTCTCAAATTTTTCAGGCAAATGACCCCAAATAGACATTAGGGATTTTCTCCGATCTTAAGCATTGACCAGAGTGCACCTCTTCCTTTAGATTTATTATTTGTGACTTCTATAACATGAACATTTTATTATGTCAGTAACATATGTGTGGGATAAGTAACTAAACATCAAAGGAATATTAATCGTAATAATAATAACTGGCTTTCTTGTCTAATGGAACACGAATATTTTGACAACAATAAATGGAAACTATTTATTGCATTTATGGAACATGTCAAAGGGTAGAGAGACATGGCCCTGATGTGAAGCTGAGTGGTCTGGTTCATACTTAACACTTGACTTTTCATGCACATGTACTGTAGAAGCGGCAGCACTGTGAATTGCTCTCTTCAGACACTCACCGTCTTTATTATGTACTTTTTAGTACACTTTTTAGTGTAGTTTTTACTCCAAATATTGACTGTTTATTACTCTTTATTGCTCTTTATAGAAATTTCTTTTATGCAAAAATCTTTTAAGAAAAGCATATTTTGCTTATGTCATATTTTTTATGTGCCCAAGACTTTTGCACAGTACTATAAGTAAAATAGTTGTTAGGTTTTACTGAGCTTGCTGGAGAATGAGTTCTTCTGGTAACTTTGTCACACTCACTCCTTTCTTTTTTTATGCAAATCCCAGGAGCGCACATAAGGGTTTTTGTTTCCATCTGAAAACTGGTGTTTTGTAATATGTACTTTTTTTCTTTACAGCCATGCATATATTCTCCTGTAATGTTATTTATTTATTAATTTTTAGTTATATATGGAAATACTGAATGATTTTGTACATAATTATACAGACATGATAAACATACAGTATATAACAAAAATAGTACAGCATATAATATGGTGCCTAAGACTTTTGCACAGTCAAAGTAAAAACATTCCTGTCCACTTGACTTTTATAGTAGGGCTCTAAAATGTTTAGTGATTTCGTGCACAGCAATATTAAACACGATGACGAGCTCTATTAAAACGTTCCCTGTCGACCTGGCTGTTGTTATGGGCTGAGTGTCAAGCTGAACTCCGATCTTATATTGAAAAGTATTTATGAAGATTTTGTGTATTTATGGAGGTTTGAAGGCTCTAAATTCAAACCCAAACTGTAATAAGAAAACCGGTTAATTCTAGTCCTCACTAAACCGGTTAATTCTAGTCCTCACTAAACTGGTTAATTCTAGTCCTCACTAAACCGGTTAATTCTAGTCTTCTAGTCTAAAATTGTACACATATTGCTAAACTGTATTGCTAGCACAGTGTGTCAAGATAGTGGGAATGCTGGGATGGGGTCATGTTCCAGCCTTTTTTAATAAACAGCAGAAAATTATACAAATGCTTTTTTAAAATTATACATTGCCCAGCTAAAAAAAGCCCATTCGTCCATCTTTAGCTTTGATTACAGTGTGCACTGTGGCGGCTCCCAGAACCACACTTTCACTATTTGAGCTTTCTGGAGCCAACAGGGAAGCAAAAAAATAAAAAAGATAGATGGGATAACTTGGTCATTCAGTACATTCAGGTCATCAACTGACCTCATTTTATTGTCACATAGCATTGCTAAGCCTAAACCTGCCCAACTAAAGCAAACCCAGATCATACTGTAACACTGCATCCAGAAGCTCGTACAGTCAGCAATATGCATGGTGAGTGTATTTCTTCATTCGCTTCTTTTCCCACACACGCCACACACACACACACACACAAATTGCTATAGAATCGGGTCACCCTGAACTCATCAGATCACATGACCCTTTTTCATTGCTCTAAAGTCTAATCTTTTTGCTCTCTAGAAGTTTCAAGCCTTTTTTTTTATTAGTCTCACTAACAAGTCTCACTTCACATGTTTACTCCCTTTCACATTGCTCTTCCTTTCACTATTAAACATAGATAAGGGTAATTTTTTTATGATGCAACAAGTGATCTCTAATCATAGTCATTGATGATTTCTTTCTGACCACCTTACTCGGCGAAGTTGCCAGCTCAGCGCTATCCTTCTATTCAGTTTGAACCCAATTCTAGTCATTGCACGTTTCCTAAGATGTTTTCTTTTCCTGATGTTGGCCAATAATTAGTCTTCTAAAACAGCAACTTCTTTTTGACCACGCAAAGTATATATATATATATATATATATATATATATATATATATATATATATATACAGTATACTCATATTCCCTGCGTTATATATATATATTAGTTTAGTCCTATTCACCATGTGAGTTACTCAGAGTGTTGTTTGGAGAAACAAAATCTTCTTTGAGATAAAGCTCTTACATGCAGACAGCAGTAGGAAGCTACTAGAAGCTTGCTGATGGCATTTTAATTTATATGTAAATTAACAGGGCATGAGCAAATTTCTAGCAGGTTATTTTTTCCTGTTTGCATCACAGCAATACGATCATATTGTCATGAATTTCACAATCATGAAATCGTTGGAGGAAAAAAATACAGTAATGACAGGATGGTATACACGAATAAAACAAGGCTTTATATCATCTGTAGCTGTCATTATAATAAATGTAATCAGCCTGCAGAATTTTAATTGGTGTGCTTTCTATTTTCTTCCAGCAGGCTCGCAGTGAAGACGAAAAACACAGGTGACGTTAACCGCACAAGGCTTCCAGAGCATCCATCATTTTCTGATTACATTTTTGTGTGGATGTAAATGCGGGTTTAACTGAAAGTGCGTAGTTTCTGTAAGACACGATTGATATCAATGAGGGAAAAAAGGTTTTTGGAGAAATGCTTTTTATCAGCCCATCATGAACGTTGTGGTTTCCTAACGGCTTTCAAAACAATGGCCATGCATTAGGTGCACATTAAGCATGCATGAATTTAATTATACAGAAAGGACAATTGCTTTCAAAAGAAAATGTAACATGAGTTGCAGATTGCAGTCTGGCTTGTGTCTTTCTTATTTTTCATATAACTGATTAACCTACATTTTTAGCAAATAGAATCTACAGAGCAAACAGGACAGTAATTGCCATATTACAAACATAAAATTTTGTTTGAGATTCTTTGCTAAATAAGACTTCAACTGCTCTGGAGCGGCAGCTCTTCTACCATGTGCGCAGCGCTGAAGATGAATGGGAAATTTGTGAAAATGAAAGTGCTAATTACAGGCTGCTGTAACATGGTTAAAACCAGCGTGTCTTTCAATGTAAGACACCCCGCTGGAAGGAACATAAAAGCAAACACAAATAACTAATTATGCCATCATCTTCAGGCGACTGTGCTCGGTGCTAGCTTGTCTCCGCTGCTTGTTAATTGGTGACCTGCACTATTGGTCAGCAGACAATCGACACCATGATGAAGCCAATTAGAGCTGGGGAGTACACATGGCCCATGGAGCTTGTTGTGTCTGCCACATCGTGTCTTATCTAATTCAAAACAAACGCTAGCGAAGCGCTGGCATGACAGTTGCAGCAGGCGTGAGCAAGGACTCTCTGACGTGGCCGATTTCCCTCTCAAAATGAACCTCACAAAGGAATGGTTTGTGCAAAAGAGTAAGCCTTCAGAGAATTAAAGCAGAGTTTAATCCAGTTAAGTGCAGGGCACAGCGGAGAGACCTGGCGTAGTTTTCTTATATATCTGCTTCTTCTAAGGTGCGCTGGTAAAATGGCTTTAAACAAAAGCATGGATTGCTCCGAATAGATTTACTACGTTGTTTTGTTTCAACTGTATTGCTTTTTTATTTGTTTGATTGTGAAGTCCTGACAACACATATTTCATAAGTCGAAAAAATCCACTCTGTGAGTCCAGAAGTGGTTTGGTTTATTCCAGTGGAACCGTAATGGAACACATCATTCCTTAATTTGTGACTAACCGACTCCAAACATGCCAGAATCAGGCTCACTCATCACAGTGATTTGCCTTTCTCTTTCACGACTTTAATGCTGAATAAAATAAGCGACTTCAACATCTTGAAACCAGACAATAACTGCTTGCCTCACTGTGATGATGAATGATCTGTTCCTTTTGCACTTTAGGAAATCCCGTGTTGACTCACAAGAGCAGCCCCTGTCAAGAGACCGCTTTGTTCTTGCCAAAGCTACCACCATATTTACCTCTCAAATCCGGCCCGCAGCTCTGGGGATGGTGCCGCTATAAAGCCGAAACCACAACATAAATATTTTAAGACTGCACAATTACACGGAATCAAATCTTAGTGAAGTTGTTCATTTATATGCCCTGGAGCAGAAGGCAGAAAATAAGAGGGGGAGGGGGTGGGGAGGGCGTGGGCGGCAAAATAAAAGAAATAAGATTAGGAAATAATTTTTGAAGAACCTGAAAAACAAGTATGTGAGGAATAGGTGTGTGTGTGTGTGTGTGTGTGTGTGTAAAGGGTCTGGAAGCTTGATGATGTCCAGTGTATCTAATATAAGGCCAACATATGATGTTGAGAGAGACCAGGACAGGAGAATACGTCTTCAACAAAGCCGTTTAACACAGCAGAACAGTAAACATGTTTATATTGAAATATTTTCCTGATTTTGGTAATAACTGGCTGGTTCATGCTGTAATTGTTGAGCAAGGACTTAGAGAGACACTAATAGCGCGGATACAGTGCTGTTTAAAAACAAAAGTCCAAACCCGTCTTTTCTCACTTACCCATTTGTATTTATAGTCATAATAATGAGAAATCCCATGTAGTTTGTTAAGATGGCACATGTTGGGCTCCAAGCTGAATGCAATACAGCAACACATGTACAGGACACACTGTACTAGGATTTGTCTTGGCTACTTTGCAGTCTATGAGGTGTTAAGCAAAATTGTTGACATTGGTATTAGAAGGAAAGCTAAAGCTTTGGAAACCTATGATTCTGAAGCAAAGCCAACTCTAAACAAATCACTGACATCACCGAGGATTAAATGTTTATTATCAAGATTGGACCGCGTAGGATTTTTCCTTGCTTCGTGACAGAATGGCGAGAGACGTCATACAAATATAAGAGGAACCACTAGTAATTGTTGGAAGTTTCAAAGATTATAGTGCACAGTCTTCCTATGAATTAAGCCCCGATGCAAATCCGAAGTAACCTCTACTGTCTTATTAATTTTGTACATTTAATTACACCCTAAGGTGCAGCGTCAGCATCATGGGTGTCCCGTTTCATTCGTTGTAATGAAAATAAAAAAATAAGTAGATACAGACCTTCTCAGTTTTAGGCTTGACCACCTTCATGAACGCTCCGCGGGCCTCGGCTTCCAGATGTTCTTTCTGCGTGACTTTCCTGCTGTCCAGAAACTTCAGGTTCTTCAGTTTATGTAGCACAAAGTACCTGCACATCATGAAACCAGTCAACAATACTCTGCACATCATGTACCCTGCGTTAACATTAAAAAATAATAAAAAAAACATAATGATTGTGGCCTGGCTACTTTAGCAATACAAACTGTAGATGAAGGCAGCATGGTGACTCAGTGGTTGACACTGTTGCCACACACCTCCAGGACTGGGGTTTCAAATTTCGCCTTGTGGGGTTTGCAGGTTCTCCCTGTGCTTGGCGGCTTCTCCAGTTTCCGCTCACAGTCCAAAGACATGCAGTCTAAGCTGACTGGCATTCACAAATTGCCCGTAGTATATGACTGATGGCCGTGTGTGAATGTGTGTGTTTTACCCAGCGATGGGTTGGCACCCCATCCAGCATGTCCTACACCCTAAGTTTACTAAAACATGCTCCTGAACACGCCCACCCCAGCTGTGACCCTACACAGGATAAGTAGTTTAGATAATGGATGAATAATGTAAATTATTATAAAATCTAAATATAAATGATATTACGAACGAGCCAAAGCCCAACCCGAGCTCTAGATATTTCCAAGATTCAGATTCCACTATGACGATTTTATTAACAGCATTAAAAGTGAAAGCCTGTTCTCTTGGTGTTAATTTAATAATGCTGATATTTGTAAATAGAAAAATCACCTTCACGGTGGATAAAAAAAATTAGGACAGCATATATAAATAGATTGGAAAATAAAATACATAGACCTCATCTGTCAAGCTGTCACCGCTGTAACATTACAGATGTCTTTTTAAGCTTTCACACACTCTCTATCTTTCATTCAGAGGCAGAAAGTGACATGAGATAATAATACGAATATGGAGATGACAACAGAATCTTTCAGAGACTGACTGGAATGGTGGAAGCGACGTGTCAAGATTAAGCTTTAGAAAGAGCAAGGCAGAGAGAGAGAGAGAGAGAGAGAGAGAGAGAGAGCAGATGTGTATATGGGCAGCAAACAAATCCTAACTGAACTCTCATGCACAAGCCAGTGACGAACTGACAATGATGATGATGATGATGATGATGACGGAAGAAGATAGCAACCCCATGCTACATGTTCATTACAGTTGCCTTAAAGAAAACAGAGTTTCAGATTGATCCTATTAAGATATGTTTGGGGAATGTTTTTTTATGAATATTGCACGTCTATCAAAACTGTGGATAAACATTTATTTATCTCTTCATATGAAATAGAATATATATGTTAGAGTTATCGACAAACATGTGACAACAGTTCATGAAATGAAACCTTAACAGCTTTAGGTGAGGTATATATTTAACATGTAGGTGTTTTCTGATAATTCTGTATTGTTTTTGTAATGTTTAAACAGATTTTTTTGTAATCCTTTCTTGGGATCTTCACATTAAATCATTCAGTCCTCAGGGCTTTAAGCTGGGTGCTCTTCCTGCCACTTCCCACCTATTTCTCCAGGCTTGAGTCTGGCAATGAGGATGCCCTGCATCTCCAGTGGAGGGGTATTCTATATGGGCATCAGGTTAAGGGCCTTGCCCAAGTGCCCAGCAGTGGGAACCCACCAGGCAGTGGGAACCCGGCAGGGGCGAAGCTCAAACTTCAACTCTCCAATCAGCAACACAGAGTTTCAACCACTAGATGACTGTCATGTGGTGTTTAAACAGATGGCTGGTGCTGAATTCCTGAATCCATACTGCTATTAACTTTTGTTTTTTAAAGCATACACAGATTTTAGAAGAAAACAAATGCCACTAATATCCTGGTGGAAAAGTACTGAAGTGCTACTAGAAGGGAATAAATCCTGAGCCATTATAATAGCAAAATATGCCTATTCATTTTCTTTAGCTAATTAGAATATGTGGTATATGTAGAACATTCCTATGGCGCTGCCAAGGTTGCTCTATTTATTTTGAGATGCGTGTGGTCCGAGGTCAGTCCGGCTGTGACCCGTGTGCGGCCTAAACTTGTCAGACACGAAATCTGCATCGCGGTGAGACTGACGGATTCCTCAGTGACATTTTTGTAATGAATATTACATCACAGATCCACGCGTGCTGCCAGTCAGCGAGAGAACGGCCTTCTCCAGCACTAACTGAGTCTTTTAGAGTCATTTGTATGGTAAATGATTCATACCGAACACAGTTCAGATAAAATGCTTTTAATACTGGTACAGACAAAAGAAGGTATTCTGTTTCCCTCCTGTGCTCTCTCTCTCTCTCTTTCTCTCTGTAGCCAACAGGGTTTTATGTTGAAAAGCTGACAAATGGTGGTAACATAGCGTGGCATTGCACTCCCATGGGCCCGCGCTTGATAATGAATGCATCGTTTCATCTTGTAAGAAAAGATACCAAACACTGGATGGTGGTTATCACAATTCACACATGAAATCGATTTTGCGACTCGCCGCAAAGGCGGAAAGAAAGGTGAGGTTGAGTACCTTTAAGAGGAAATATCTTTTGCCTGAGATGGCTAGTTTAATTTCTGACATTGTGCAGCATAAATGTATGCTATGGAAGTTTATAGAAGACATTCCTTGGAAATGTTAAGCTCTTGAATATTAAGTAGAAAGATTAGCTATAAGGTTATTAAATAAATAAGACAAAAAAAATAAAAATGTTTAATTTGAGCTGGACTGAGAGATTTTTACTGGGCAAAATAACGTTACAATGTCACTATAATAGAAAAAATCATGCAGCAATTTGATTTGTAATTTTTTATTTTTTTTTGGTATTTAAAATGTTAATAAATTTTCTAGAGATCAGATGTGCTGAAATATTAGAGTCATTTAAATCTAGATGCACGCTGTGCATTTATTGAATGAGCACTGTGCTACGTCCGAACTGACTGCACTGTATTTTAAGTCTCTTACAGTATATTTTCAACTGTTTTATTTAGATTCTAAATCAAATTTTAAGTAGTTTTTACTAACAATTTTTATTTTTTATTTTAAATCTAATTTAAATAATTTTAAAAGTCTTAGTGCTATTATTATTATTATTATTATTATTATTTCTTCTTATGATAATGTTTTACCATTGTGTTTGGAATGTGCTATACAAATAAACTTGCCCTGCCTTACATTCTGCTTACAAATGATCACCGGAATGAGTATGCAATTGTTTATATCAAATATGAAAATGTTAATAAATAAATATTTTTTTCCATATTAGAATAGAAACATCTAACAGTCTTGACCTTGTGGTCACATTTGACTCATTCCCAACCTGCATTTTTTTTACTGAAAACCGTTAATTTTTATTAATTTAAAATATTATATATTGTTGTGTATGCGTGTACATGTGTACATGTGTACATGTGTACGTGTGTGTGTGTGTGTGTGTGTGTGTTGCTTCAGACCTGTATCTCTGGTAATCGTCCTCATCTTTATCCAGGCTGACCAGCTGATTGGGACAGGCCTCATTTCCCAGCAGGCTCAGGTACTCTAGAGCTGGTGTCACTTCCTGCAAATGCTCAAGCAAAGCCTCAATGTCCGAGATGTATCAATGAGCATCAAGTCAAGGAATTCAAGCTTTATTTTACATGAGCCCTGGCTCTGTTCTCCTGATCAACAATCACTGCATTTGAGGACATGATCAGCTATGTTTAAGGGTGAGAATTTGGCCTGTGTACACTTTGACTGTCCCCATTTCATGTTTTAGGTGGGTTTTTTTTTTTTTTGGTTTTTTTAAGGTGGTTTGGTGCAGAACATTAAAACTTGTGACAAAATGATGGATGCCCTGTGGTAAAAAGGGTTAGTGACTTTTTCTCTTCCCACCATGCAGGGAAACAAACATGCACTTCACAGCACATTCATCACTATTACATTCACTTCATTGGAAAATGGAGCCCGAATGTGTCAAAATATAAGCGCACTAATGCAGCACTTGAATTTCAATGGCAGCGGGCCACTATGGGGTGTAAATAATTGGCCCATTAGCATGTGCAGACCACTTCACAGCAGAACTCAGGTTTGAGCTGCTGACACTCAGCTGGAGGAGAGCTGCCTGTAATGGTGGAACAGGAGAACAAAGTGTGATGCAGCGTCATTACAGTGTGCCTCGAAACTGGGCAAAAAAACCCCCACAAAAAACACAAAAAAACTTAGCAATTATTTCTGACTGAACAAATAGACAGAATTTTCCAGCACTTGCTATAATCTGACATGCAGTTTTATATTTGTAAATATTTAAAACTTCTCAGTCCTTGTATTTGACAAATCTAAGTGGCTTAAACAGTACAGTCGAACTTCAGGCATCAGAAATTTTTTTCAGTTCTTATTCATATTCTTTTTCAGTTTTATATATATATATATATATATATATATATATATATATATATATATATATATATATATATATATATACACATACAGAATTCTGCACTTGTATTTACAGACTTCTCTTCTGTCTTAAAAAATATAATAATCCTATTTTAAATCATCATATCTGACTACTTCAAACATCTTAATGCTTATTGCAGGAAGAAAGCCGAAATACAGTCAGAGCTTTTATGAGTCTGTCTTCCACTAGAGGTCGCCGTGGCACAAAGTCAGCTTCACTACTGTATATTGGCTTTAATATCCAAGCCTCTTTCATTCTAAGAGGATCTCAATTTAATACAATAACACCATTTAAAGAGCATTTAAAGGCCTGAAGTGTGTAAAGGCGGTATCCTGAACGGTATGACGAGCGTGCAGCGTGAGAGTTCCCGCTTACTATAACTCGGCGTTCAGCATGCTGTAAATCATGAGAGTGCACACAAAAGCAGCATTGGGCTAAAAGGATATTTGGTTCTTATTGAGTGTGAGGGTATGGAGCTGTGGTAACCTGGGCAACCGGAGGTCATTTCCGAGAAGATTGTTGTCCACAATCAGCTCTTCCAGTTGGCTGAACGCTTTCAGGCCTGTCAGTGACCTGCAATGATAAGGCACAAGAGGAAAAATGATATGGCCCTAAATCTGGGCGGCCATTATGTGCAGAAATAAATATTTCAGCCAGGCTTTTTCACAAGCCGGAATAGTTCGGGCTTGGGCCTGTCAGTAGAGTGAATGACAAGAATTAGTGGCGCTAAGATCCCCTGGCATGGCGCGGCCTCCTTCGCACACTGGCAGTATGAGTGATGAGGGTCACTCGTGAGTAGCCAGGATTCAAAACAAAAGAGCTTCAGAAATGCAGTGTGCGGGATGAATTTGTCAATGTCTTGTGCCTTCAGGCACCCAGCTTTGCCTGACCCTAACCCTCCATTCCCAAGATAAATAACTCTGTCACAGTTCACCTTCACTCCCCCGACACAAATTTAACTTGTCATCCATCATTTTCCCAGCGCAACTATAAAACCTGCCACAAACGGAATGAGTACAACTTCCAGCACTCCACCATGATGAGCCCATTTGGAGTACAAAACAACAGTTTTTTTAATAGGGGAAAGTTTGAGGTTTGCTTTTTATTCACCAGCATGACTTGTAATCCCTTAGTGCCACATATATACACAAACACACGCACACACACACACACACACTCCCCAAGGACTTTAGTGCTGCATGATTCCCTCCCCTAGCCTTGCTCTGGAGGACATGAACATGATGGAGGGTGGTGTTCAGGGTAATGTTGGGGCCTTGCAAAGTTCACCGTGTGGATGGTGCACAAAGCCGGGGTGTATGTTTCTAATCCCTCAAATGGCAGAGGCTGACAACCTACAATGTTAATGTGTCCACCTTCAGTTAACTGACATTTAGCTCTGTCAGCTCACCTTGGAAAACGAACAACTCAATAGCAATTGAGACGCTGGCGTTCGTTCCTTTTTAACTAAAAGGCATGCAGTGATCAAATGAAGCTTCAATGACAGGGCAGCATGGTTTGCATTTTTTTATCTGGTGCTTTTAAATTCTGAACAGAAGGACGAAATCTAACATGGGCAAAGTCGAGAAGGGGTAAAGGTCGGCTTAGTCATGCAAATCCTGTCTTTGGGGGAAAAGCTGGTATGGCTGGTGAACAAATCTTTCCAAATTGTGGCTATGATTAGACATTTTTATCCTTCTTCATCAGTCATCCCTGTCGAGGATCAGTAGGTAGCTTAAAGAGTAAGGGATGGGGGGGGGGGGAGAAGGGGGACACAAACATCAACACAGAAACACTAACATAGAGACAAAAGCATTTAAAGGGGTGCTCTCTTTACACATTATTACAACACTGTGTGTGTCTCACTCTATACGTGCAGTGTAATGGCACTTATTTGCCAGGTCAGTAAATGAGAATTGGGCTCCTCTCATCTCCACCTGTCTGCCTTGGCTAGTCTGCGGCATGTGTAATGTTATTAGCTGCTTGGTTAAGAGGCGCGCGTGTGGCGGGCGGGGTGGTTGGGGGACGGGGCTGCTTATTAATTGTTGTTTTCATGTCACCACTGCTGTGTGCACTCTGTGATTTAATCAGTTAAATTCACAGCCAAGGGAGAGACCGAATCACATTCACAACAACATGGGGGGATTGAGCCGTAATAGCCTCAGGCCTCGAAGCACTCAGAGCAAATTTCACCTAAACATTCAGGGCTCTTTCCACCATCATAATCCATAATCCATTAATCCATCTGTAAAGTATAAACTCAGTAAACTTTTTACATTTGTACAGTCCATTGTGTACAACAGTATCTTTGTTTTTAAACCACGCTAATGGGCAAAAAAATGGATTTGGATTTCTCTAGAGATGTGACACAAACACATGAGCCCCCGCCCCCCCCCAGACCCAACACACACACACACGTACAGGTTGCAACCTTTCTGATTTGTACAGCTCACCCCTGGGAAAAGTGGCTTACACATTTTCATCATTGTCTTCATTCCCAATAAGATCACAAAAGCTGTGTGTGAAGGCGAGAGAGAGAGAGAGAGAGAGAGAGAGAGAGAGAGAGAGAGAGAATATATCATACTTAGATACTTATGATGAAGCTGAACTGAAAAAGATATTACATATATTATATATACAGTGATTTTTACAAGATGATCACTCCTGAGGAAAGTGGTACATTTTCCATTCTGTTCCACTTTAGTCTCAGTTTGTTTGTGCGTTTTTAGTTTTAGAATATAATGATTACTCTTCATATAATATTCTATATATATTATTCAATAATACAGGAAGAAAATAAAATTAAACCTTATACCAATATACTCTTTTACATACTGCCTATGGAAATTCTTTTTAATATGAACTGTGTCAGTGTTCTTGCTAAAAAAATATTTTCTAGCGGAGCTACTAAGAGGATGACAGATGCTTTGGGTGTACACGCTAAAATTATTTAGTTATTTATTTCTTGCACAACACAAGACTTTTGGTTGGCAATTTCCACGAGTGTACTACAGAGTGGTGCTGATTTGGAGAGGCCAAGCCCTTTGTTATTTCAGCAGCACCTTGTCTATTACATGTCTGTGGTTCAAAATATATAAATTTGTGTGTTTCATTGGTTTTCACAACTATATGGGAGGTTTCGCAACTGTAAAAAGGGTCAACACGATTTGTTCACTGAGTGTACTATAGAGTGGTGCTGATTTAGAGAGGCTAAACACTTTATTCAAGTGTTGCATTACTTATGTGTAATATGAACTAAGTAAAGTTACCTAAGACAAAATCTTCTAATTAATTTAGTGACTTGTTTTTAAGGCACCTGACTCGCTTTTATTTTGACATGCCGTCAGGTTGTATGTCGCTACACTTCTGCATGTCTTGTGATGAAATAAGGATTTCTGTACTATCTCTGTCCTCTTTTAAAGCACACGGTAATATTACGTTGTCACATTACATATATAAAGTGTGAATAAGCATTGTCAGGTCATTTGCCTAATAGAAAATTTTAATATCAAGCGAATACTGTATAGAACATGGATCCAACTATATTGCAATTAGTTATACTGTATGTAGGTATTTCTTGTGTAGTTAGCATCTATGTCACCTGATTCTGTTGAGTTACTGTAGTATGTTGCAACTCAAACCATACCATTCTCCTGTGATCGCTCAAGGCATTTCTCTTGTGTGTGGAAAGCTGAGGAAATTAAATACTCAAATCAGTGCATCTTTTACCAACTATCATGGCACAGTTGAAGTCACTAAGGTTACATTTTGCCCTCATTTAGATGTTTGATGTGAACATTTCCAGAAGCTTTTGAACACTATCTGTATGCATTCTGCTGCTGCCACATGATTGGCTAATTACATTAATAAGCATGTGAACAGAAGTTCATTAGAAAATGGTTAGTGAAGGTGGTAAAGTTTTGTGTATTTACTGAGGTCAACACTTATGTTAGTACAGATTTACTTAAATGAACACATCTTCAATATAACAATATATCTGCATGTAGATTATGTGTAACTATTAGGGATGGGAATCGCCAGGGACCAACTGATACCGTGCCGATTCTATCTGCATTGTTTTTTCCCCCTGTACGTGAACGTGCCTAATGCACGTTCACGCAGATGAGCAGGGACCCTGGGCATCTTTCTTTGGGTGTTTTTCACAGTCGGTAGACAAGTCTCTTTAGTGTCCTGCGTTTTTAGAACTGTGACCTTAAATGTCTACTTTCTGTAAGCTGTTAAGGTCTCAACGACCATTCCACAGGTGCATGTTAGTTAATTGATTATGGTTAATTGAACATGCATGGAAAACATTGTTTAAACCCTTTACAATGAAGATCTGTAAAGTTATTTGGATTTTAACAACATTATTGTTGAAATACACAGTCCTGAAAAGGGACGTTTCTTTTTTTGCTGAGTACATATATTTTGACAATAACAAACAAACTTTTTAAATAATGCACTCCTTACAACAGGATGCTGTGCTGTACGCAAATGTGATAATAGTTTAGAGTGCACCACCTGTAGGACTATAGAGGAACAGCAATATTTTACCACCTCAAATGCAAACATATAAATTAAAATAATAATAATAATAATAATAATAATAATAATAATAAAAAGAAATCCTGTGTGGTGATATATGAATTAGAGACACCCTACTAATGTGCTAATTATGTGTCTGTTAATACTTTATGCATGATAATTTTCAATGTTATGCCTTTATTACTATTATTAGTATTATTTTTCATTTAAATCCAATTTAAATGGGATTTGTCACATACACAACCATACAGTACACAGTTTCATATGGAGTGAAATGCTTATACGACCATCCATGACTTATAACATAATAATTTTAAGAAAATAGAGGGTTCAAATAAAGACGTAAAATATGAAATAAGAGAACACAAATATAGGAAATGTTAGCTGGAAAATTAACAATATGTACAAGGTCACTAATAAAATAGAATTGTATTAGGTGTTAAGTGTATAAGTTAAACAGGATAAGTTACAGCTTAGATTAACGCAGGGTTTTTCCTATCAAAAGCAACACTAGTAGCCGGTACACCTGTTTCAAAAGCAAATTTTATT
Source organism: Clarias gariepinus (assembly GCF_024256425.1). Lineage (NCBI taxonomy): Eukaryota > Metazoa > Chordata > Actinopteri > Siluriformes > Clariidae > Clarias > Clarias gariepinus. The sequence goes on from NC_071107.1 coordinate 20,645,167, forward strand.
ACCTTAAATGGTAATATTTCTTTGTTAAAAAGGCAAGTGCATATACACAGACACATGTTTCCATTGCCGTGTGGTCACGGTGCATTTAGGTCTACTGGTCCTTTAAAACTTTTGACATGCAAAGTTTCTTTTTAAAGGCCGGGCCTGTTAAACAAATTACTATGCTGCCTATTCTCAAAGGAAGCCAAATAACAGGACAGGAGCACAGACAATGACACAGAGATGGCCTGACAGAGATGGATGGATCGATAGAGAAATACTAAGGCAGACATGCTGATTGATAAACTGCTACTGACAAGAGAGGGAGGGGGTCACTCTGTGATTATTGGTTGAAATGTCAGTCAGTACAACTATTAGTCTGTGGCTATCTCAGTTCACATGTCCACCCAGGCTAGTGGGGTGGGGGGTGGGGGGGGGGGGGGTAGAGAGACAGACAGAGAGAGAGAGAGAGAGAGAGAGAGAGAGAGAGTATTACCGTTATTACACAAGACTACACCTGCTGAACTTTTAACAATAAACTTTAGCAAACAATGCTAAGCACAAACAGTCCACTCCCACACAGGGCATTCAGACATCTTTTTTCTTTCATTCCATCTCAACACTTATCCTCTCCAATGAAAACCTACTTTTTCATGAAACCTCTATGTTTGATATTTCCCATTGCGAGGGCCATTAATTCCCTTGTTTGTGCGCTACTTTTAAAGGGCCTTCCTCTTTTTCTCCGGCAGCTATTTAAATCCCTAGCCAGTTTGCCCTGACAGTGCTGCTGTACGGATCCTTTGATTATCAGTCTTCTTCACATTCACATCACTCTACTAAGCTATTTCATGTGTCTCAAGCCCCATGTGGAAGCACAAGTCTCAAAACACTTCTGTCTATAGCATACTCGATAGCATCCTCAATACTGAGCTTTAAAGATCACCTGAGCAGCTCAGGAGAACCTGAGCAGCTTACGTTCAGCTCAGTTTGGGCTCAGTCTCTAATGATTTACCCATGGCCCACGGAGTGTCTTATACCTGCTTTACTTCAGTACAAGCTTTAGGTTTCTAGTGGGAAACACAATTTGGCACAGTGACACAACAAGCATTTCAGACAATTGATCTAAAAATATCTTGCCTTTACAGGTTTATTATGAGGTTTGTTTTGAACAGTTTAAACCTAGTCCACTTGACTAACTATGGGAAACATCTGTTTCCCCTGAAAGTAAGTGGTTCTTGACCACACTTATTAATGAAAGGTACAACTCTCTCCGGTCTGATTCAGGAATCCCATACATCCAAATATGATAAGAGAACCAGAAAATAAATAGCTTTAATGAAAAGTTCCTCCAATTTTTTTAAGCTGTAAAAATGAATAAAACTCGCAATAAGTGCATAGTGTTGTTTTTTTATTTATTTTTTATTTATTTAAAGTTTAAAATGGCTCCAAGATGGAGAAAGTGATGCTTTTATTCCAAGAAGGCACCTGAGCTTCAGGAATGACAGCCAAATTGACATGCCGTTGAGAGGGCAAGAAAAAAAAAGTTGATGAATTGGCCAATATCGTTAGAGCGATGGGCTTCATATGTGCATAATGGACTAGCTGGCAGTTCAGATTGCCTGCCAAGATAAGCAACTCATAATGAATGGGAGATGAGGTTGAAGCTGTAAAAATAGGTTGTGCCTTTAATAAACTTGTTATAAATGTGGATGTGACAAGATGGCAGATGGCAGAAAAACTACTGAGGCACTGAACACGCACTGCACCACCCTATCTTATCTAGATAGAAAGCAAAGGCTGTATGCATTGTACACACACATGCAAGAAGTAAACAAACACCTATATATCATTTTATGATGAAATGTTTGCACCAAAATTGACAGCCTTTATCATGACTACTGTTCATTTTCAGATTTAAATATTCCTTTAGCCGTAAACCTGCCTAGAAGTCAACATTTTTAATAAATAAATAAATAAATAAATAAATAAATTCTGATTTTCAAAATGTCCAGATTGTTGGCCAGTCTGAGGGTGGACTGTCCAAGATATAAACAGCTTGGAGTTTTGAAAAACCCTTTCTACCCTTAACAGAATTACAGTAGAAATTTAAAGTGACCCTGACCTACGAAAGACTTCCTTGTGCTGTTTGAAGATTCTATCTCCAGGCGAGTTGTTGCTCTTAAAGCCGCTAAAAAGAAGGTCAACAAAATACTAATAATGTAATAATTACTTGCTTAAAAATGTAACAAATTTTGGTGCATGCATTTTATCATGAAAATAAGACTTTCCATTTAATACTTCCATGTATGTGTATGAAATAGAAAAAATACCTGCATTACATAAAAATAAGGTTGAAAATGACATTTACAAAGTATCAAGGTCACTTCATATAAACTTGCTACTGCCCATCCACCTTTCACCTGCATGCAGTTCTGTTTTTAGTCTTCAAGATCATGATGGCCCTAGATATCGCAGTGCCATAAATCTCGGGAGCAGCAGTGTTAGCCCATTATATGGCTTAATCTCTCAGTTCCCCTGCAGGCTGACTCCTGATGTGTCAGGAACCCTCAGGTAGCACAATTTACAGATCACACCGGTAAAGAAATCAAAATGGGACACATGTCAGTTCACATTTGTTACCAACTCACAGACTATTAGCTTTGCTATATAGTGATGTATCAGGCTTGTTTGGTGTTTTAACTGAAATTTACATCATGCTGTTTTCTACTAATAATAGTAGGGTTGGAAATCACCAGGGAATCACCATGATACAATATTATCACGATACCTTGGTGCCAATTCGATTTGTATTGCGATTCTGTAAATATCATGATTTTATAAATATTCAGATCAATATAATTTTTGTTTGTTTGTTTTTTAGAATAGTGTTGCAATTATAAGCAAACTCAGCAAACAATGCACTTGTACCACACAGGATGCTGTGCTGCCTTTCAACATGTGAATAGTTTAGAGCGCACCACCTGTAGGATTATAAAGGAACTGCAACATTTTAAAACAGATAGATAAAAAAAAGAGAGAGACTTTGTAGTAAGTGTGGCGATACATGAATATATGAACTATACCTTTTTTTTTTTTTTTTTTTTTTACCAATCTCTAAATAATAGTGTATTTCTGCCAAGTATAGGATTTCATATATTAAATATTTTATACTATGTTACCTAAGACCTAAGGAGATTTATGAATATTTCTGGGTATGGTCATATGGTCGTGCATACAGTATGAGGCCACAGCCAAAGTCGACAACTTAAGTCCAAATTCTCATGAAGCTTGCTTAATTCAACCCTGAATATGGCCCACGGAGTTAGATTGAGGCTGGAAAATGGGTTCGACCTGGTTTTGGTTGTGGTGGGGGTGTGGGTGGGGGGTGTGGGAGGTGGCTGGTCTGAGACTGTGGTCGAAACGGCAGGTGAATTATAGACTGCCTTTTAAGATTCACAGCTCTTGGTGCTAGGAGGTTAATATTCTCACATGTCATTAGGTCCACTGGCTCCTCTGATGGCTCATTGAATCAGGCAGCAAATGATTTCCTCATGCAGCCGAGGACAGCACACTTCAAAGTGAGAGGGGGCTGAGGTCAGAGCCGCTCTCCGCTGTGATTAATGGCCGGGGATCAGCCGAGGTTGGCTGTAAGGTAGGAATGTGACGGAGGCTTTTGACAGGCTTGACTTTTTAAGCCGGGTTTGACCTCTGGCCTTAGCAAACTTTGTTTCCAATACAGAGGCTGACCTGATAGGCCATGTCAGGGACACACACAGGACCCTGAAAACACAACTGTCGGACTAATCGCGGACATTATAGGGCACCAGAATTGTCTGTCTAATCACTTGTGTTGCTGAAACCAGGAGTAGCCTGCTTGAAGCCCGAAAAAGACAGAGCCAATGCAAAGTAGAGACAAAAAAAACACAAGGAAGAAAAACATGTACATTAAACACGTCCCCTTCTCAGCACTATGCACACTAACTCTTGGGTAAATATGACTGCTTTCATTTTAACATTCACCAAGATGTCCCAAAGTAGAAAGTATATTCTGTCTGGTGGTTTGTACGTATTGCGCTATTGCAAGTAGAGAAACATTGCACACAATTCCTTTTCACGCCTCATGGCTTCTGTGGTCCTGCTGCAACCCAGTTTCTTTAAAACGACACCACTGACTGATTATACCTCGGCGCACAAAACAAATGCACTCTCCCACTTGTACCAGTACATTGAAAATCAATCCTATTCTTTACAGATGCTATTGCAGGCATCCTGTCATTGTTTATCTCTAAGGGAAATGTATCTTAAGGCACATTTGGCAAAAGATTAATGAATTGCAAGAAGACTAATGACAAAAGTCAATAATGCAAAACGGACAAAATATTTGAATGGTAATGTCTGGCTGAACACGTATGGATTCTGCTCGTACATATATGACAAAATAAAATCGATGTAAATATATGCCAGAACCTCAAATGGACGCTTGGCTTCTTGACAATATCTGGCGGTGAGTTGGTTAAAGTCTTACGTTGTGGTTCTGTATTCTTGTGCATCTATCTAACAGCAAATAATCGCTACCTGGCTGTCACGTCGCACCGAATGATCGATGACACTTGATGGATGAGCCATGCCCATGCTTTGCATTAGTCCCATCTTTCCTCACAGCCACATGAGACAAGCATGACGCACTTGTCTTGTGCCACACACACAAAAAAAACCTCCAGTTGAGGCTATCAAAGTCAGAAATAAGGCGTTTGGAAAAGAAAAAAAAACCATGCCTGTGCTTGTGCTTTGGTCACTGAGAAAGGAAATAATAATTTTTCAATATTAGAGAGAAATTAAATCATCCCATGATCTAATTGGGAGTAGACGTGGCGCTTCAGCACGGCAGAAAGGATTATTGTCTACCACCTGCGCTGTCACTCTCTGGGGCCCCATTACAAGGTCCTTATTAGTTTTTACTCGGCAGATTAAAATGCGAGCGCCGCAATCTTTGATCTCTCACTTGCTGACACAAATCCTTTCAAGCCCCAACATTTTTCTGCTGGGTAATTAGTGCTAATTAAAAGGTTTCAAGCAGTCAGTGAGCGCGGCTCTTCCCTCGTCCAAATTGCCATCAAGTTCTCGCCGCCTAACCCGATCTGCACGTAAGCCACACTGGCCTAGTTTTTGCGATTATCATAGAATCTGCACAAACAACAATACTGGCTACTCACATTAATGCCAGTGTAATTACAAATATTAATCGATACATAAATAACAAAAATACGCGTCGAGATACTGGATGAAAGGTTTGGGATTCGAAATCTGTAAGTACCCATAATTAAATCTGGATCTAATTAAATATGGATCGCTTTGATTTAATTGCAGTGCTCTCCATGTTGGCCCTTAAATATATGAGGCATATCCACCCCAATCTTTCATCAGCTTGTTATTATGCTATAATTAGCTGTCATTCCAATATATTATTATGCTGGCGGAAAAGTGTCAGGTACATAGACATCCTCTGACATGCACAAAAAAAAAAACGGGAAAAAAAAATTTATCGTTACACAGTATTTCAAAATGATAATTACATAATCTTTGCAGTGGAACAACTTGGTGTGACAATTAGACACACATTGAAACCGGTTAAACACACCTCACATCCCATGAGATTCAATGTAACGGACCCTTTTGTCTTAAAATCAAGCCCCGTAGTGTGGAGGATGAGAGGATTTGTTGCACACGATGGTGTTGGCTGGCAGTGTACAGTAACTCTGTTTTTCAGAAGTGAAAATATTAAACTCTAAAGTAAGTGTTACTGATCTTCCTCTAACAATAATCTCTAACTGAACCTCTAACTGAATCCTCTAACAATACAGCACTAAGCATTGCAAAGAGTTCCTGCGATTTAAACGATTCAACCTACCATCGTTAAGAAAAGATTTGATTGCGTAATGACAATAATAACAGCTTATGCTTAGTCATCCTCCAAATACCCCTGCATTCCACACACACAGAATTAAAGGGGATGTGAAGATTTCGTTGCTGTTGGCTTGTTTGAAGATGCCCTCTATGGCACATTGACACGACATTTTAAAAGAGACATGTGATGGCCGCCCTGTGCAGTATTAACTGACTTAACTTGATGGAGGAGGAGGTGCTCTCTCTCTCTCTCTCTCTCTCTCCTTTCGCTCCCTTCCTCACTTTCTCACCCTCCCTGCCCCCCCACTCTGCTCCATTACCTTGGAAAAGCAGGACTCATTAGAGGAGGCAAGTCAAGTCAAATCTCAGTGTAATTCTATAGAGGTGAACTGCTGTCAACATCATTAACCATCATTTCCCCAACTCACTTCATGACTTATGAAGTGTTCTTTATTGTGTAATGATCCAAATCTCTTACAAAATCGTCCTCTTCAAAGGCCCCCTGAGATATACCACCCATGCAGCACACCGACATGTCAGAGGCAAAGATCAAACAGAGATCAGTAATTAAAGATTTTCTTCTCCTTAACACTCCTCTGCTGTTTACTTCCTCTCTTAGACGATGCTAATGTAGCCACAGCACTCAAGTCCTGTTGAATAGTGATCTGATGGTCATTTACGTACCTCCATAGTGAAGCGAACAGTAATATATGACTGCTTCATTTGTACCTTTGTTTAGAGATGTTAAGACTAAAATAGCACATATCAGAATTAACACGCTATGGATTTAAGTGTGCTTAGACAGCTGAGAAAGCAAGTAAGACATATGGTGTGTCTTAGTGATCCATAATTTCACTCAAGACCATCAGGTTTAAAACACAAGCACTGGTCAAAACAAAGGACAGTCACAGGAAATATGGACATGACAAAAATGCAGGAGACGACAAATTAAAAGTAAATACTCTTATACCATGCTATATTAGATACTGATGTTGTTATTGGTCTTTCAGCTGCTTCCATCGAGGGGTTGCATCAGCGGACAATCTGATCCACACAACAACTTGGCACAGGTTTTCCTGACACAGTCCTCCCATTTTATCCAGGCTTGGGACCGGTGCTGCCTCCAGTGGCGTCGGTTTGGGCGTTGGGAGGGAAATAAACCCGGAACCTACTGCATGCCAGCCCACTGAGCCTTAAATTCCCATTATATTTTAAATATAGATGATGACTTTAAAAAAAACCTAATCAGAATCTAATGCCTACATTGTTAGATCTGTATTTATTGCATAAATATTCCTGATTGTATTTTGTATTTTATTAATATATTTACAATAAATCTTTTATGCTCATTATTCGGCATTGTATAAAACAGCATGTAAACCATAACATCCTATTATTTTACATATATATTTTTTTCAATATTACAGTTTAAACTAGTGCTAAACAATTAATTGCATTGCAAAAGGAAATCTCAATATATATCTACAATTATTTAATCACAATCCTGCAATTTATTATAGATGATATAGGCATAGTCTGGAATTTATGTAGTGTTAAATAATAATAGTGTCAATAATTTAAGTCTTTGTTAATAAAAAAAAAAATACTTGCAATAAGCCTAAATAAATATGTTTGAATACAAAATGGTACATTTAACAGTTATATATCGCAGTTTAAATGACAACTGCAATATGTCAAATTAGTCGCAATGGGATTTCGATCGCATTATGTTAATAAAACATTATGTTATAATTTTAAAATATGTTAATAATTATGCTCTCCTGCAGGAAAAACATGTACATCTGCTTTGCTTATGGATCACATAAATTGAATTCATAACTTTCTCCAAAATGAAAATCTCCTTGTGGTAATGAGGAAGGTGTTGATTCCTCTGATGTCCTCCATGAGAAAAATACTACTAGATTTAATGCACACCGAACTTAATACTCTTGTACCAAATTTAGACCCGTCTCTGTTTTAGTCAAACTCAACGGCAATAATTCCTAAGTAACTTCTTAATAGTCAGAATAGCATTGTGTAAGACCTGTGTATTAAATACTCAATATCTACACTTCACTCAACACTGAATCAGACACTAACCATCGCCAAGGCAAAACAGTAACTTATCCATTGGAATAATATCAAGGGTTCATGAATCCTTATGCAAATAATTTGCTTTTCTGTACTGATGTTTTCCCTCACACTTTCTTTGGTACTTTCAAGGTACAGCTATTTGCATACCAATGCCATAACAGTCAACAAAGTTGTGCATGTAAACCATATATACATGATATAATGCCAACACTAACAACACAGACAAAGACCCTGCTTTAGCTTACATAACTCTAAAATGAAGCCAGGGGGGGAACTTTACAAGAACAGAAACATTCCAGCATGAGGCTGTTGTTCATATTAATAATTATTGTTTTTGGTATTCGCATATGATTCGTGTGTGTGTGTGTGTGCATGAGAAAAAGAAAGCGAGAGGGAGTCTGGACATGTCCTGAGGTATTGTGTGTCTGTGTATAATGTGTCATCTCCTGGCGTATGTGGATGCTGAGACGGGGAGAGTAAAGACAGAGCAAAACAGATGAATAAGCAACATCAATTACAGGCAAGCTTGACCTGTAAGCCCCCACACCATGGCCAGTGCCTCACACCCAGGGGTGGCAGATTGAAGCTGACATGCCTGGCGAGAAAACAGTGGGGCCTCACAAGGCCTCCCACTTGTGAGTATGGTGAGAGAGACAGATATAGAGAGAGAGGGAGAATAAGAGAGATGGACAGAGGGAGAGAACAGTGGGAGCTATGAATGAAAAATCAAGCATAATAGGTCCCGCTTTAGTTTAAAGTGAAACAAAATGGCTCAATTTGAGCACTTAGCCTGTCGAAAATTGGCCATGCTGAGATAGAAGAGGAACATGCGAGGGGACAAGTGAATCAGCCCTCTGATAAGCGCACTATAAAGGAAACAAAGCCGGATGTCCAACAGGCTTACCAGTGAACTTGGGCCGGGTTGGGTTCCCCTTAATGCCCCCATCAGTCTTCTCTTGCCCTGTAAAAAGCCCTACTTTCCATTCTATTCTCCTATTCTGCTCCCTTTACTTTGTCTAAGGACAAAAGTAAAATAAACACAGAGATCATATTTGTTTAGCACACTTTAGCGCTTTTTTTATTGGCCTATTAGAAACGGCACAGGACAAATAGCTAGAGAAGTAAAGCTCTCACTATTCACCATAAATGAAATGATCTGTAAGTGTAACGCTTCATGTCTGACTAAACAAATCTTATAGCAGAGACCCTCAGTACCTTATTTATAAATGCGCCTAAGTGAATGTCTCTACAGAGATTAGCACATTATTTAAGCTCATCGTCACTTAAAAGCAAGCAAACCACTGAAACAAGCTAAAGACCTGCTGATCAACACATGCATGCGCTATTTGACCTGTGCCTTATTGATCAAGCTCTCACAGTCTCTATAGCAACAGTAAAGACACAAGTGTGCAAAGGGACATTTAAGAACATTGCCCAAGGGACAATGTTTCAAACAGTGCAGCAGGGCAAGCTCAAAAACAACCGTGTAAACATGACGCTAAGCTTCACCACAAAGTAAGGACTGCCACACTAACACATGTGGAACACTTCTAATAATAATAATACAACTGCTTTATTTCATAACACTCAATTCATTCCTGCTTCACTGAGCACATTAATAACTATCTATAGATCTTATTACAGTAGAAGCCATATGTACTGTATGTACACAGCGTTACTCATGAATTACCTGCATTAGCATTATGTGCCTGCCTTTCTGTAGGTTTTTTCGAGAAATCGTGGCTTGCTGATTATTGTACATACAGTATGAGTAACAATAAAATGATGTAGATTTTATAATGAATGCGGTCTCTAAGAGTAAATACCATGGCTTAATGTGGGCGTCATGTTCATTAACTATATGTAACAGTGGAAAAGTGGTAAAGCCCCCATAGGCATTCAAACTACAACTAGGTCTAACCTTAAATCACATTTCTACTACTCCTACACAATTCATACATATACAGTCTACAGCAGGTAAAATTTATAGAAATAATGATTATAGCTTTTAAGGATAATCCCATGTGCTTTAAACTACGTAGAGCAAACAATAGATTGTAAAGTGGACTACTGATTTATATTTATGTAAGTTATGTTACTTAACTGAAGGTGGTTGATGAGCTTTAGGACTAGAGATGGGAGAGCTATTACAAACTTTCCATTATTCTTATATAGTGTAATGAATTACACTGATCAGCCATCCACACCTCCACAAGACCTCTGAGGTGTACTGTGGGCGTTTGGCACTGGGACTTTTGGCACTGGGTCCTTGGGGTGCTTGTTGGAGCTTCCATTTATTAGGCATTTATGGGTCCGACCCATCCCATGGATGTTTTATCAGATTGGGATCTGGGGAGTTTTAAGGCCAAGGGTGGCAGCCTTCAGCCCTTTCCCTGCCTGGGTGGTGCACTGGGTGTTCTGGTACTTTTCCTCTGCTTTTTCCAGTAGTTTGTGCTGCATGATCGTGTTACCAATTTACAGTACTGTTATATAATTGATAATCAATGTTGATGTGTTAATGTTACTGCTGATGGAGTACTTGAGCAATAGTAACACAACATGGTAACAAGGATGAAAGTGTTGCAAAAATGATGCAATAGGCAAGTGACCTACAATCAGCTATTGACTGGGCAGGGCAAAATTCAGAAAACTGGCCAATAAGAAAACAAAAGCTTGGCAGTGACTTGTATAAGAACACAAAGTGTTACCTTCACATCGTGGCAGTGTTTATAAACTCTTTACAGTAGATACAGTGGTGTATGGGTATGTAACTCGGCTCAGGTTTGTGCAATCAGTCGGATGTCCTACCGGCGTGGGATTACTTAAGCTAGTGATTAAGATAGTCACCATCCTGGCATGTTTGGTATCTACACGTTGGCACGCTAGGAGTTTTTACTGTATGTACAGTAACTATTCCTTAAATACTAGTTGAACAGGCCTTGATGATTATGTGTCATCTCCTTTAAGTGATGAGACTAAGCAAATTTCTCTGCCGGATTACAATGTGGTTCAACTATCAATGTTGATGAATGCCAATCGTTTAAAAATACAAACTGCTGCATAAACATCACCGGAATGAAATACTGCCTCTGTCTGCTGTTGGCATCAATATCACTTCATATAGCAGGTCACCTCTGAACTAAATAGATGAGCATTTCTTTGGCACATAACCCTTGGAGATAATGACAGACCTAAGGCCTTGCTGTACACTATACATGACAAAAAGACCGTCTGGATTTCAAGCAGGTCATAAAAGATGTAGTTGAAGAGAAAATCTCTTTGACATGAAATCAGATGCCAACAGAGCTATCATAAAGTGTTTAACCTTGCTAAGAGCTCTGCACACCTCTCTAATGGCACTGAGAAACAGCAGCCCTTTTCCAAACAATAGAGCTCTTCACAGCTTCAGAGCAAGCAGCGCAGCTCAAACACAAATCTAATGGGGCCCTGTCTCCTGAGCAAATGGGAATCATTTTCATCTAGCTGACACACATTACAGCCGAGTATCCTAAAGAGAAGACAGAAGCCTTCTGGTTAATTGCACTGTCGCTGTAATAGGATTTGTAAGATGTACAGTACAACTCTGAGAGTTCATTTCTATGTGTAAAGTACATGGCCATGTAGAGAACAGGAAGAGAGATTTATAGTGTTTAGTTGAAATAAAATGATTAAATTAAATGTCAGAAATAAAACAACCCCATTTCACAGCGGTTTATTTTATTTGACTTTTTTTTATTTGTACAGTAGTGCAAGAAATCCCTTTAGGTTACAGTAATATAGCACATTAGATAGGAAACCTTTGTCATGCACTGTAATTAATACACACTTCCGTGTTCATAGGAAGGGAACTACAATTTAATTAGTGCGCAGATGCAGTAAGTGGATAATACTAGCGTACCATTTGAAGTGGTTTAAATCACATCTGGAAAAGAGCTATAAAACATACAGTATAGCAAGGCCGTGCATAAACTCTATACAGACCAGTGTGCTTATCAGTGCTCAATGTCTGATTAAATATTTTTTTGATGCACAGATTCTCTTCCAAGATGTATTTATGAGTCCCGCTAAAATGGATTCTACAGAGAGAAAAAAAGGGGGCGAGGGGTAAAATCTGAAGTGACACAAGACATGAAATCCATTTCCCCCTCCGAAATGCAAATGCACTCCTGCTCAGTTCACGCCATGAAACACTGCCCTTGAAATACTGAGTGACAGAGGGAATTATGGGTTATTGTACTGTCAAAACGCAAGGCAGCTGTATGATGAGATACTGTGTTATTTAGACAATCAAAAACTTAAGGAACAAAATGGCATGCATGCCGAGCGCCACACCACCCCCAACCAGTCAGGCCTAGGCATCATCCGCTGGGGAAAATAAAACATGGGATTTATAAAGAATTAGGAATGGTATAAAAGGAAAACAGACCTGAAGGTACAACTGGTTCTTCTTTATATTGAGAAGTTTTGAGGTTTTTAAATAAATGTATAGTGCTGCACAACGCATCGCATCGCATTAAAAATCTAAATTGCAATATGTGCAATTACTTCATCTCAAAAGGCTGCAATTTATTTACCTCTATAATGTAGTTATTTGTTTATGTTTCTAAATATTTTTAAGGAGATAAATATGGGCAAACATTCTCCTAATAACATAATTTGTCCTATTATTTGCTGTAAGCCTAGATAAAAACCTTTCAATACAAAATGGTACATTTAATACTAAGACACCATGGTTTAAATCGTAATCACAATATGTGTCCAAATAATCGCAATGTGATTTTTTTTAATCATATCATTTGCCTCTAGAAATTGTAAATAATACTATTCACTATAAATGTTCACTCTATCCATAATAGATTCATATTCACAGTTTTACAATTAGCTCCCCTAAGTCGTAGTAAGTAAATAATAAATAAGTTATATTAAAAGCAGAGATAAATATCAGGCTTGTTATTCTTTCCTTACGCTGGAAAAGTCATGGTTTTCCTAATTAGACCCATTAGAACAAGGCCATCAAAAACAAGCAATAAAAGACATCGGCTGAGGAAACCGCTTCTGCCCGTCCACTTCAGAGAAATATAATAAATAACATAAATTCTTTATAAATTCAGTAAAATTAACATTGTCTACTTTGTCATATTAAGTGACAAGCAATTACTATTATTTGTTGAAATGTCGCATACATCTTCACAATTACAGTTAGCATCTGTGTTTTAAAAAAAAAGCAATGCACTACATGTGTGTCAATCATCCAGCTCTAATGATTCAGTGTTCATTTTTTATGCATCGAGAAATGTTAGGTTATTTGCATTGTGTCATGGCAACAGCCCCTTGCATCAATAATTTGACCTCTCTACTTGTTTACCTGCACTACACTCAATGTTTTGCATTATGTGGCTGCCTGCCATATTCTGGTCGACATTTATTCCCGAGTCATCACCCGAAGACATCTTATTTAAAGGGGAAAGAGCGGACATGTCCTCAGGGGATGTTTAATTTCTGCAAGGTGCTGAGTGATGGCGAGAGCTGAAGGGCCGCCAGGTTTTCCACAGTCCAGAGGAAGTTTGTGATGGCTTTGCTGAGCGACTGATCACAGCTCTGCACCAGCTGTAAACACCAGAACATGTGACAGTGCCAGCGCTAGAGCAACCATAAATACACATGAGCTCTGCTCAACTAAGAGCCTGTAACGGCAGTTAAAATAATAACACAATCTTCAGAAAAGAATTTTACAGCCTTGACAAATATATAGAACACCGTGTTCAATATTCAGTATACAAAGTAAGTTCTTCTTCTTCTTTTTATCATTATAAGTAGTAGTAGAAGGATGAGGAAAGTTTTGGCACCATGCAAGAAAAATAATTGCATGAAATAAACACACACACACATATACATTCATTTATCTTCTATACTGTTTATCCTGTCTAATCTATATATATATATATATAAAGTATCCTTGAATGCTTGGCCACATATACACACACAGGTTGACACACACAGGTTTAAATGACTATTAAAGGGAATTTTTTCACACCTATGACTCATTGTAATTGTAATTAGTGTCTGTGCATAAATAGCTAGTGAGTTTCTCATGAGGTGATGCGTTGACTTGGCTAGATAATGTGTCATATGGTAGTAGAACTTTATAAAATAGGAAAAGGATATAAAAAGATATTTCAACACTTGAAAATGCCAGTCAGTACTGTTCAAACTAGACAGACTAGGAAAGATTTCACCCACTACTGCCAGAAGTATTGTTCAGGATCCAAAGAAAAACCCACAATTAACTTTGAAAGAAATACAGGGTGTTGTTTCAAGAACCACAATAAGAAGATACTTGAACACATATGACCTGCATGGTCAAGTTGCCAGGAGAAAGCCGTTACTGCACCCATGCCACAAAAAGGCCCGCTTCCCGTACGCCAGACAACACCTAGACAAGCCTCACAGTCATTTGGAGTGGTGAGACCAAAATTAACCTTTACTGTATGATTGGAGAGGAGTCAACAAGGCCCATGGTAAGAAGTAAACTATCCCCACTGTAAAACATAGTGGTGGATCTCTTATGTTTTGGGGGCTGTGTGAGCTCCAGTGGCACAGAGAAGTTAGTCAAAATTAATGGCGAGATGAATGCAACATGTTAGCAGAAATACTGCCAGACAATTTCCATTCTACAGCACGAAAGCTGCGCATGGGACGCTCTTGGATGTACCAACATGGCAATGATTCAAAGCACAAAGACAAGTTGACATTCCAATGGCTACAGCAGAAAATGGTGAAAGTTCTGAATCGGCCATCACAGTCTTCTGACCTAAATATCATTAAGCCACTTTGGGGAGATCTTAAACAAGCAGTTTATGTAAGGCAACTGGAAACATTTTGGCAAGAAGAATGAGCAGCTATATCGCCTGAGAGAATTAAGGACCTTATGCACAATTATTACAAAAGACTACATCCTATCATTGATTTTAAGAACTAAAGGTATGCAAACTTTTAAGCATGGATTATCTCTTGATTTTATTTATTGTCATGTTTTGTTTGATGGATGTGCTATTATGTTATGCCCTACATTTAAACTTAGATCCTATAAGTCTTATTGCCTTATATAGTGGAACTGGATTGCAAGTAACTTGGTCTATGAGCATTTTGCAAAACAAGCAAATTTGAAAAAATTAATTTTAACTTAATAAACAAATGAGGTCTTGATATAAGAGTAGCCAATAATAATGCTCAGTCTCAATGCACACACACACACACACACACACACACACACTAACGGAAACACTGCTCTGTCTGCATTCTTTTCAAAGGTAAAGTGCAGGTTTATTATTATATATTTTTACTTTACATTTTGTATTCATTATTTTTATATGAATATTTTTGGGTTGTGGAATAAATCATCAGAGTTTTAACTATTTCTTATGTAAAAAATTTGCTTTGATATACAAGTGTTTTGATATACAACACTCTTCCGGAACAAGGTACACTTGCAATTCAAGGATCTACTGTAACTTAGATTTGTAGTAATTTTTTATCCTCTCAGTCCACAAAAACTGCTGTTGCATTAGCCATGTTTCACTGAGGTATAAATAAGAGCTTGCACATACTTGGACAAAGATAAGCCCCCAAATCACTGGTATATCTTGTTGTCCAATATAGTTACTTTTGTGGTCGTAAAGGTTTAAAATCAATTATTAAACACTATTTTTAAACCACAAGCTGTTTGGAGACATTGCAAGATATTAGAGCATCTCTCCTAAGAGCATCTTATGAATTGCTGTACCTGTAGTTCATGCAGCATCTTAAGATCTACAGCTGTGCATTGTGTGTTTGTGTTCAGATGAGACCTCAAATTAAACATTTTGGTCATGCACACCATCAGCTTGACTCAGCAACACTAGATAACTGCATAAAAGATTAAACACCTGATATAAAATAAAAATATGGATCATTGAGGCTTTGGGGTTGTTTTGTTGCTGGTGGTTCAAGGACTGATATGGTGGTTAAGAAGACTGATAGTATTATACTCTCTGCAAAGTACCAGGACATATAAACCCAAACCTGGTTTAAATTAGGCTTTCAAAAAGACGCCAAAAATACTTTTAAAAAAAAACCCAAGAACACACAAAAGGTGCTTTAAAAAAAAGTCATTTCAAGAAACACTGTACTGAAAATAAAACTGAGAAATCCTATAAACAAATATGTGAAAGTGTGTCTGAAACTGTATTCTCAGTAGGACTGCCAAGCTCGCTTTTCACTGTATCTGTGTATAATAGACAGAAATGGAGAGCAGTCGCAGGATCAGTAATCCAAATTGAGAAAAAGAAAGACTACATTGCAACATCATTAAAACCTGACACACTCCACTAGCCAGCATAATGAATTCACTACATTTGAATGTAACCTGTAGGGCTGAGAAGTCCTACAGAGCATTTTACATCCTCAATAGTGACCTTCAATCAAGTGTAAAACCATAACATGCTACAGCTGGGGGACATGATTGTCCTGTGGGTAAAGGTAATTTTGTGGAATAAAAGCTTGAGAACTCACATTGTATTAATATCCAAAGCTTAAGGTTAGAAAGCTAAAAAAACACCTGGGTTAAGAATTCTTTGACAAATTATCAAAACCTAGAAGGATAGCACTAAATTCTATGTACTGTATAACGATGTTTAATTTTCATATAAACACAATGTGATGAGAACGCACACGATTCTATTGAGTTGTGTCTTTATCTATCTATCTATTCAACTATCTATCTATCGTTTTATATACATATATACAGAGAGAGTGATAGATAGATAGATAGATAGATAGATAGATAGATAGATAGATAGATAGATAGATAGAACTGAAGCTGTGTGTGTGTATCACTTACTTACTCATTGTCTATACCACTTCATCCAATTTGAGAACCCCAATTAGGCTAATCTGCATGTTTTTGCACTGTGGGAGGAAACCGGGGTACCCGGAGAAAACCCACCAAGCACAGAGAGACTCTATGCACACAGTCCCAAATCAAACACGGAACCTGGAAGTGCAAGGCAACAGTGCTAGCTGCCTCTGTGAGTGTGTGTGGTGTGTGTATACTTATATACTCTTAAGAGCTTACAATACATGTCTAAGTCTGTCCACAAGCCGATTTTCTGTACTGCAGGCAATACGCTACAAGCTATGTCATGTGATGGCTAAGTGCCCTCACATGCAGTTGACCTTTCTTTTATAGCAACAACAGACTTGTATTAGAGCAGTGCAAAAGTTAAACACACTCCATTGTTTTAACCAGAGACCATATTTATACTCCGAGAAGGCAAAGATTAAAAGCACCTACTCTCCCACACGCACGCAGAAAGAAGGGAAAAAAAGCTCCCTGCCTAAAAGCCACAAAGAAAAACAAAGGTAAAAACTGAAGGTAGATAAAGCCCCGAACACTGCATGGCCTCTCTCTCTCTCTCTTTCTCTCTCTTTCTCTCTGCACTCTTTTTTTCCCTCGCTCACTTTCTGCAGTGCTGTGTCCTGACCTTGCTGCTTCTATGCCCCATCCATCTTGGGCTGCTTAGCCATTTCGCTGGCTTCATACTGCGCAGATTAACACAATTCATCACCACAATCATCCTCGATTCATCACCCTTTGCAATGAATGTTTTGACATCCAGTTAATTTTCTGCTGATGATTTATCAAATTATAATTACCATGCTCTGAAGGGCTCATTTATTATGTTGATACATGATAATGATGCCAAAGTGGATTGAATTTTAAGTAAGTTCTTTGCGATTATAACATGTGCGTTATTGTGAGTAATGTTATGCGATTCCGTTTTTTACAGCCTAGAAACTCCTGGGACTCTCCTAATGTTATAATAATCAATGTAAAAAAAGGCCATCGGTTAATTCAATTTTTTTTCTGAACAAATTGTTTGGCTGGGTGAGCAGGGAGCATGAAAAAGTTCAATTAAATTCAAAGCTCCCATCTAAGATGCTCAGTAATTAAAGAGCCCACTAATTCAATCAGGGTTTCTGACTCAACCCAGTGAGTTAGGCTCTTTCTTAATAGGTTATAGGTGATTTCTCACATACTGCCCACATAGGCACTTCATTAGCCTTCTGCTTTACAATTCACTCCACTCTTAGCCCCATTATTATCCCGCTTTATTAAAATCCAATAGCCAGCTATCTGTTTCTATTACTGAAAAACAGTTGCTTAATGCATCGGGCTCGTTTAAGGGCACACCAGCTGCCTGTATTTATACAGCAAGCCACATAAACACTTACCTACAAGTATACGAAGGCCTCTCTCGTGAAATAGCAAAAAGCAACTAAAACAACCCTTTGCATAACTCTTCACATTAGCATGTAGCTTGTTGGAACACCTGCTTCAGACATTCAAGGCTTTTGCTGCTAACTTCACAAAACACTCCTAAATGGCTTTTAGACATTTCTCCCTGGCTTGTAAACACCTAAAAATGCTTACAATTATTACATCAGCCTAACAACAGTGCAATCACAAGACCAGCGATCGTAAAGCTCCTCAAGCTTAGCTAGTCAAATTAGCATCGAGTATAGCACAAAAGCAGAATTTGCTAATAAAAGCAGCTGATCTATCAACCGCGACGGGTTCTAGCCACGCATATCAGTAAAAGTAGTTTTCTAATTTGCTAGTAACATCTCTTGTACGGCAAAAACACTTAAGCACACACTTTAAATGTTTTGTGTGTGCTGTTTTGGGGCATTAGCTAGCATATTACTTGGCACTCTACTTTGTTGAAAACTAGGTTTAATTCCAAAATACTGACAGCTGTTAATCTATTCGACAGAATTTTATGCGTGTTTGCAAAGCTAGTTATAAGACGTGCTAGAACAAGAGGTAGTAGTAACATGCTAGCGGCCACACTGGGAGCTGAAGATGTAGAAAAGATTACTGAATGCAGAAGAATTTTTCGTGTAAGCGCCAGCCATTGTTTACTGCTATCTATTTTTCGGACTCTTTGCCCTTGGGCCAGGGCCCATAAACAGCACTATCCCTGCGCCCTGGCGGCATCTCGCCTCGTAATTGTGAGTCCCTCTTGGACATCCCAAAAGTGAAAGATGTGTCTGGTAAGTGAGAGAGGTCAAACATGAGCATGGAAATTTATTACATGCACTGCAACCAGATGGAGGCAGCCCATCCATCAAGCCAAGCTGTCACCCCGGTCACAAACATTTCCCATAAAGAGGCTCGCTCTCTCTCTCTCTCTCTCCCTCTCTTTCCCTGGAAGAGCAAAGTCCAGTAACTGGAGTGTGTGTGTGTGTGTTTACAAAAATGAAGCTCAAAAGCACAACAGCGACCTTGTTTAATCATCTCTGGAGTTCTCCGGATGCACTCTCGTTGCTGGCCAGGGCTATTTTTACACTTTTACTTTTATCAATACTTCGGCAGCAGCTCGGGGAGATATTAAAGGCATAGCAGGGAGCAGGGGAAGGGCTTTTTCTGACACTTGCTCCCTCCTTCATCAGAGACTCACAGGCCCGTCAGTGACAATGAAAAGATTTCACAATGCTGCTCGGCAGAAACTCGTTCTGCCCCTCATCCATCATGCTCAACCCACTAGCCGTTCCACTGACCTAATCTGTAATGCCTGGCTGCCCGCTAGAGACTTCTTAAAGGCACCCTTCATTAACGGCGCTAAACCAGGCACGGTCCTGCAAGAAACCCAGCGACGGCTCGCTTTTCCGACTGCCGCTACCTCAAAGACCTCTGACACAGCCAAGAGATCATGGACTACACAGCAGTATTCTGTGCACTGAATGCACACTGTGAGTAAATTCACTGCTATTGTCTGTTCACCCGGACAATGAGAGACAGCCAGAGAGATCAATTTAGCGGAATTAATTTACAGTCCATCCATCCTTCCATTAGCTATAACGCTTATTCTGTGTAGCATCGCAGAGGACAAGCGCACACACACACTATGGGGAATTTGGAAACACCAGTCAGTTTACTATGCATGTCTTTTGACTTCAGAATGAAACCAGGGTACCCAGAGGAAACACAACAAACCATGCAAGCTCTACACCCAACCCTGTAGGTGCTAATCACTAAGTCAGCATGCCTAATTTATAGTTAGAATATAAAAATGTAACAATTTGCTAAATTCCTAAAGTAAAGTAAATACAGCACTATGATTTATCACAGGACACATCATGTACACTCACTCACTTCTTCCCTATACCACTTAATCCTGTATACAGGGTCGCAAGGGGCCTGAAGCCTATCCCCGGAGACTTAGGGCACAAGGCAGGTTACAGGGTGCCAGCCTGTTGCAGGACGGACGTGCAATGCTAACCACTAAGCCACCGTGCCAACCTTGCATCCTAACAGTAATGTAATAATAAAAGAATGACTCTCTAAACTGCCTAACCCTTACAGGGTCACAGGAATGTCACAGGCAGGGGGCAGGATACCAGTCCATCACAGAGCACACAAGCACACAAAAGTTCATACACTATGAGCTATTTGGAAATGCCAATTAGACAACTCTGACTACAGGGAGAACATGCTTACAGACCCGTGTCTGGGATTAATCCTTGAATCCTGGAGGTGCGAGGCCCCAGCGCTAACCAGTACACTGCTGTGCCACCAGAATCATTATAAATGATCACAATCATGACTGTTACAGTTTCCAAGCAATAACTTATACTTACTGTGAAATTTAATATTAAGAAGACCTGTACACATGCCTGCAATTATCCAATCAACCAATCATGTGTGAGCAGTGAAATTGATAAAATAATGCAGATATGTGTCAAGAGGACATGACAGACTTTAAGATTAAACACAATAGTGTAAAATCAAAGCAACACCAACAACAAAGACATCCAGGTGATGAATGAGTTCAGAGGAGAATGGCTAGAGTGGTTACAGTTGATCGGAAGGTTAGCTCTATACAACCATGATAAGCATAAAAGCATCTCAAAACAAACAATAAATGAAATCCCAGACTGCATGTGGATGCTGAAGACCACATCAGGTTTCATTCCTGAACATCTGATGACTTCAACTGATCATGATTTTATCCATTATGCTGTTGCTAAATCATTGGCTAATGGAATTAGTGCATGTATATGCAGGTGTTCATAATGAAGTGGAGGGTGAATATCCAGTGTGTATTCAAACTCATTAAAACACATTCTCACACACACACTTTTAAAGGTAACCTGGTTTCAAAGTAATTTAGGTTGCTGTGATTGGTTTGTTGACTGCATGTCTGGGGACCGGAGGTTAAAGGCTGCCGTTGTGAAGGTTCTTTCTGTGCTAGAGCTGGTGAGTGTTAGTTAACGCATAGGCAGACAGAGGCAGTGAGTGCTCCATGACCCAGGAGCACCTATTATAGAGATATATTCCCCAAACCTCAACCCAGTGCTGGCTGCCAGATCCCCCCAATCTAACCGCCCTGTCTCCACATCTGCTCTGGCAGCCGAATGCAATCTGTCTCTTTAGTCGGTCTCTGTAGGCTGGTCATGGGTCAGGACTTTCCATTAATCAACCTGGTTAAGATCAATCACTCAAAGCTAGTTTAAAGTGTAAGGAAAATATTAGTTCATGTTTTGCATCTAATTAGTCCTGGTTGTATGCTTTATCCCACGTGTATCGTTCAGATCCTCATCCATAGCAGTGTCTTATATGTCTATATGTCTATATAAAAATACTTGGAAGGGTTAAAAATCCCTATTATATAATATATAATACTTTTTTGTAAGGATTAAGGAATGATGCCACAAGATGTCCATCATCTTATTATTTGATTTCAGAATATGGTTGATCCAGTCAGTTTTACCATGAACAGATCTATACGTAATAGATAAAGATATACAGTACTACACAACACAAAAACAGGCCAATTAAAGCACTCTGCCGATAACTGCTGATTGAGCAGACCTCTGGCATCATCCCAGCTTTTTCCAGTGAGTATTGATCATTGCATCATACATCAAGTTCACACAATGCATGCTGAGGTTACAGAGGTTCAGCAAACAGCCAGTGGACAAGAGCAGCAGCAGAAGCAGCACTCTATAAAAAGTTGTGATTGTGGAGCTTGGCCTATATGCCCTTCTTCCCTCACAGAGGCACAGCGGGCTTCACAAGGCCGCGTAAGCAGCCACAGGCTCAGCTAGTTTGGCTAAAGATGGCCGTTTGCAGCACGACCAGTTGCCAGCTTGCCTGAGGCTCCTTAACACCCACGCTGTACCCTGGCCTCTCAGTCACCAGAGCCAAACACTGACCATATATACACATGCACACACACACACACACACATTCGCACATACCAGCAGACAGACACACATCTCTCCAAGGGCTCCTAGTCTTCACCAGAAACCACACAGACTGTACTTCATCTCAATGATATTTTTACGAGTTGACACAGCCAGTTCCCACACACGCAGCCACTTTAACTAGCAACTCTTTCACACAAACACACCCGATGCCTGGTGGAAAAATTATCCCTTAATAAGCACCTTTAAAGAACAAGGATAATTGTCAGTCTCTCCAACCTGACCAAGATGTATGCTTGACTTGGCACAAATGAATGCATGTCCAGACTTCTCACCAATTTCAATGTGGAATGCTTTTATACAGAGCAATATCAGGCACAAAGAGAGTCCTTCAGTGATTTTTGACAAGTTAACAGCTCCTTCTGACATACAAAATGGCTGCAGTGACAACTTAACTGCCCTGCCAATCAATATTTCCTATTACTCTCATTGTCACTCACAAAAACAAGAATATGATGCAGGGTCAAATAAGGGAGGTGTGAATTGTGTCAGAAAGAGAAGATGACTCATTGCTTTTATTTGCAAATGACTAATTTCTGCTTAAGAGATATCCTCAGCAAACTGACAAAAGGTGTTTAGCTCTTCCCGAAGTGTTTATTTATACATTTAGATGATTTATAGGTTCAGGGATGTTAAAACTGATGCTCAGGTTTAAGCTTGGTTCTGATCTTCTCCCTTGCCCTCGGGGGACAGGTAATTAAGCAAATTCTTTACCTGTCAATTACTGCCCTTGAGCCCAATCATGTCACATCTGCCTCCTGTTTAACTCTTCACGTGATAAGGTGCTGACAGTTTGGTCGGTTGAATGACAGCCGTCCTGGTCCAAGAACACGAACGCATCTTAAGTTCAGATGAGGTGACCAGGATGGACAGATGAGGGCTAGGTACATCAGGCTTAGAGAGGTAGAAGAGGGTCAGTCATTTGGAAGGTGCTTTAGCCTTATTACAGCAGAGCCGCACTAAAGGTTTGGATTGTCTTTCAGTCAAGCAACTTAGAATTGAATCTCCAGTGCGACTACTTCATCCAGGTAAAGTTGGCTAGGCAATATTAGACAAAAAAAGGTTCTTAGATGTCCGTGGGGGAAGGGAGGGGGAGAATGAGACACGGCTGTATTTTCTATTACTCGCCCAGTTCCAAAACCCTTTAGATTCCACACAGTTCTGTTAACCATCAGCAATTATCTCCCTGTCAAAGCTAAAAGTAACAAATTTCCCCATATCCAGCCAGGCAGCAGCATCGGCCGGACACAAGCATCATCTGACACAAACTAAATCACTGTGCCAGGCATTTCTTCTGACAGACAAATGCACTACCTTGGAAAACCTGGGCCCATCACTCTCAGTGGCAGTAGGAAGAAATGAATGAGCCTCTCCCTGTTGACCTTACTTTTCTTTCTTCCTGTCTGCCCTTCCTCCTTTCGCCCCGAAAGAGATTAAATACACCTGGTTCTGTAAGCACTGAGGTATTCCAAAATATGAGTGTTATTAATGGCCTTAAAAGCATGCTGTTTAATCTTCTGCCAAAAGGCAGCCATCATCTTTCCTCACCTTCGCCTTCCCCTCCCAGACGCACACAGGAAACAGGAAACGCACTGCAGCCATTACCCATTAACTAGCATACAATATGCATTGTGTGTACCTTTCAGTCTGCGAAGCACCTACGGTTATAAAAATGCAGTAGGAAGTGGTTGGAGATGGTAGTTTAAAAGCATTTTTGATGGAGTGTAGGGTTAACGTGCATTGCACATGTCTAAAAGGTCTGATGATGATTCCACTGGACAGACAGGTGGGGAGGGAAGGACCAGGGGACGGGAACGAAAACAGACGTGACCTTTTGCATTTGTCAAACACACTTGGGCTACATTTCCACTGCACGTCACTGCAACTTTCTAAATTACTCTTCAAACCATTCCTCTCATAAAATCTGCAGAAAAGCATCAACAGATGAGAGCGAACGCTACAGATACACCTAATGAAAAGTTACATCCATTCACATTAACATATTCATCATGGAACAGGACGCTGGCTGTCACTAATGCCCAACACCAGTGGTGACTTTGGAGGTGGGGAGCGCTTCCTGCCACCAGCTTGTCAGAGCAGTTAGGAAATCTGCAGCGATAAGCTGTCTGACTTCATCACGCACATGCAGACAGGGGTATGCCGTTAGGACTGAAAGACAGGGTCAAAGCAAGAGATTAAATCATTTAGGGCCATATTGAGAGTTGGTGCTAATATGAGGCCATTTTCAAGGCACTGGTCACATAGTGAGAATTTAATACTGAAATGTCATATTACGCTACAGTACTCAGACCCCGGGTTTAACTACAGACTATAAGAGCTATTCAGAGAATAATGTTGATCTGATTACCTAAAACAGATGCATGTTTGAGCTGTAACCAATTGTGAACCTGTCCATTTGTCTTGTGTAATATCAGCTCAGGTAAAGAGCACCACTGCATTATATGTCACTATTAATTCATTGCATTTAGCTTACATTTTAAAGACTCTCAAAACAATCCATAATCATTTTAATGCCCGAAGGGCTGGTTAAAACTCTTCATATAAAAACTGTGAAAATAACAATAAAAGATTCTTCAAAGAAGAGACATGAAGTGGCACCAAACACATTTTAATCAAAGGAGAGTTTACATCGGACAGCAGTTTAAAAGATGGCAGCAACTGAAGGCCAACTGAGAATGGAATCTAAGGAAAAAGTTGAAAAAATATTTTGATTGTTATGTTGATACTAGTACTGTAACCTAATACTGTTACCCCAGTTTTTCCCAGAAGGCATGCAATTGGTGAACAAATATATAACTTTTACATGAGTCCTGCCATCCCTTATTTCTTCATATTAAATGAAATGATTGTAGACTAAATAAAAAAATAGAAGCAAATTATTTACTATAAAGGTACAAGTAAAAAATTGGTTGTTTATGTAACAACCTCAGCAGCAACCTCATTTCCCCTCTTGTCTGTTCCAAGCACTCAGTGTTCAGCATCACCAGTATACTAATCACAGGCCTGATCATCTGT
The DNA here is from genome assembly GCF_024256425.1 of Clarias gariepinus. NCBI lineage: Eukaryota > Metazoa > Chordata > Actinopteri > Siluriformes > Clariidae > Clarias > Clarias gariepinus. The sequence continues at coordinate 20,670,490 of NC_071107.1, forward strand.
CATCATCTGCACCTGTTTCTCACTGGGTCATGCCTCAAGTCAGAAGTTTTTGTAATGATTGGATGATTCATAGGTCACTGTGTAGCTTAACAAACAAAAACATTCCTCTGAAATGGTCAAATACAAGGACTGGACTGAAAACGCCAGAGCCAGAAATGTGCCAAAATGAGAGCCAAAAATGTGTTAAAATAAGAGCCAAATAAGTTCTTTAGGAAGCCTGGAGAACTATTCCTCAAGACTGCATTAAAAATACAAAAGAGTCTGGCTTTGGAAGCAAAATATGAAGACTTTTGAACAGGATTATATGTCTGTATCATATGTATTTTGTACCTTTACAGTCCCAAAAAGTCTTTTTTGTATCTTATTGTATGTATAAATATATAACAAGAGTTTAATCTCAATACTGCTCATCTCAAGGACAGTTTTTTACTGGAAAACATTATGAACAAATGTAATATGGACTGAACTGTATGTGTGGAAGGTGAATGCATGATCTGTCTATGCTTTAAGCCATGGGCAATATACTGTATTCTTTCGTTTTTTGATATGTGACCATGACATCATCTGTGTTAAAGAGTGAATAATCTTTGTGCTAATTAGTGATTTTGGATTTCAAAAAGAACGTTATAGAAATTGACAGATGTCATGCACATCTGTGTGTCACTCTTCAAGAGTACTAAAATAAAACACAACCCTGTCATTCCTGGCCTGTCAAAGCACACTGACCTTCAGAATGATTTCGAGAGTGATAAGTGAGAAAGGCTCAGCTGTTCACCGACAGGCCCCAAACAGCAGGAGGACACACCGGATGTGCTGATGGCTACCACCCTACGCCACGCATTACTTTGACTAAAGTAATTGGAGCTACACAACCAGCAACAGCTTTCCTACAACCTGGGGCTGGATCAATATTTGTTGGGATTGCACCTTGTACCAACAACAGCAGATTTACAGCGGCCGCTTGGATTTACACATTGTCTTCCAGAGCAACTCATCAGTGCAACCCAATTACTAACCCCAGACAGACAGCATTAACATGGGCCCCATTGCAGCTTTATTGCCCTTCATTCCCCCTCCCGCCTCATTCTGGCCTGTTCCTGCACTGCCACCATAACAGATACTACACTTAAAATGTTCTCGCAGAAATAAATTCTCAGTCTTTCATTACTCCCACCTTGATTTACTTCATATCATCTCACTGCTATAGACAAAGATAACATGTTGTAAATTACCGCCATCCAGTCTGCTTGTTTCAGCGCACAGTGGGGGGAAGGCAGGGGGGAACGTGAGGACAGAGGGGAAACTGACATGGGCTTCCTTTCCTGGTCTTTCACATTGTTTGTTTTTCATTACTCCCTTGAAAGGGTTAGACTACTTTGTCATCAGGGTGCTGAGTTGATCTCAGGCATTTGGTGTTAATCTTTAGAATTTGTGTCATATCACCGGGAAAAAAAAAGTTTAATCACTAAAACAACATTAACAGCATTTTATTATCACTGATGCTTGAAAGGGTCAATGGTGTTGCATAGAATAATCGCTAGCTGGTGCGATAAGAGGCATGACTCAAGACTGGGCTATGCAATGACAGCGTAACATGTGAGCTTTGATTTGTTTTGATCACCAAGCGCCATTTTGTGGCCCCGGGCAGCTGTCACTGTACTGAGATTAATACAGGGTCGTGCGCTTTCAGCAGGGTGTGACTTTGGAAGTGAGATGCTAGTGGCATGGCTTCTCATCACCACGAACACTCACAGCCTAGTGCCATATTTCATACCAACTACCACCCTGTATAATCAAATACTGAAGCAACAAGCCTGAGAACGCACTATGACACCCCCCCACTTATAGTACTCTTATATTTTGAGAACATGTTATTTTAATCCAGTCGACTGAAGCATATGCTGCTGAAGCATGCTGCATTAGCCTGAGTAAACAGTCGCTCAAAGGAGCCGTTCTGTGGGCTGTCTCGTCTCCCCCTTACACGCCGCGCAATTTCCTCCACCTTCTTTTCTATTTCAGTGGCTGATAACTAAGAACATTAGTTTTATGCCACTTGCCAGGCTCAAATGAAAAGAGAGCTAAGTTTAATGACACTGCAATTAATCGCCCCAACAGACAGACAGCTAAAAGACAAGATATTGACTTCATTAGGGATAATGTATTATGTCATTAAGTCAGCAGGGTCACCTTGTGTATCACAGACGCCGGGCTAATATATTGGCATTTTCCTCAAATAAGATAAATTCTGATATGAGTGATAAAGCTGATTAGAAAATGCCTCATCCAGTGAGGCGATGCTTCCACACAGCCCGCTGCTGCTGCTGCTGCTGCTAGTGCTAGTCCTGGTGCAGTCCTCCAGCAAGAACACACAGCCCATTACCAATCACAGCTTATCACACGGCCACATTGATTTGCACAGGCAATTTAATCATTATTGTTTCACTTCAGTCTACAAAGAGAAATGTTTCTCCTTCAATGATTGCGCTGAATGCAAAAAAAAAAAAAAAAGTGTCCAATGGGCAAATTCTTTCCTGCCTCATAATATTTGGGAATTACTTAAACATATTTAAATTTTATGTACTCTGTGCATCAAACTGTATATTTTTTTAATCTATGCAAAATACGAATTTGTAAATAAACTAACTAATGAACATTTAGCATTAAAGACAGTAATGGATTAACAATAAACAGATATTTATACATTTCTAACCTTAATTCCATTAAAACCCATCTTCCTTTTTCTGTGTGTCTCTAAGACGGCCAGAGGAAAGGGACATACAGTGGCCTATCATTGTGACCTTGGGCTTCCTCTTTCAGGCAGTAGGTATTGACATTTCCCCCTCCATCCTGTGGCCCTTCCTCTCATTTGTCATGATTATTGCTGAATTCTCAGCTGTCATTTGTGGCTGTAGATCAATGGCTGCCCACTCCCCCTGTGTCGTATTGGCAGGGCAAACAGCTTTCCTTCTCTAAATGAGTCACTCTCTCACTCTCTTTCTCTCTCTCGTTCCTTTGTTCAGTCAGTCCATTCATCACAGCACCATTGAGAAGTGGACTCACTTTCTCTTCTAGCACTCTGAGCTTCATGTGTCTCTTTTCATAAATGTTAAGAGGAACCTTGATCCAAACACACTTCCTCACGATAATCATGGTATTCAAATCCATTATAGATACACTTGCAAGTGTGTGTGTGTGTGTGTGTGTGTGTGTGTGTGTGTGTGTGTGCTGGGGGGGGGGGGGGGGGGGGGGATGCGGGTGCTGATGGATTTGTAAAGGTAAAATGTTGCTTGCCATTAGAATCACTCACCTCTTTTATACATGAATCACCTTGTCAGTGCACTTGAAAGTCACGAGCTCCAGTATGTACACGACAGCTTAAAGACATCCTCATAATATTCTCATTAAGAATACCATTTTAGTTTCCTTAGCAATTGCTTTTTAAGTATGCTCTGGTGGCGAGGACACAATAAAAAGTTCATGAGTGTACATATCATTATATTATCATCCGTAATGATAAGTTCTCTGAATAACTGATTTCCTAATGTGAATGCTTAGTGGCCCTTTAAATTTCCCGGTTTATATTTGTGGAAAATTAGACTATAATTTAACTTTCAAAGAAACTACAGAGGACTTTAATTATCGTTTTAATAGAGGATAAATGATGGTAGGCCTAATTGCTTATGAATGTGAGGACACAGATCATGGATTTTGATCTATCCTGCATCAGGCGGGCAAAGAAAATGAGAAGATCTGTTTTCATTGAGGCTCTGAAGAGAGAAAATACTCTAATGTTCGCTCTCATTTAGCTCCTGAGACTGCCATTTATAGAGGAGGCTCAAAGGCCAGTAGCATTTCCTGTCTGCAGTCTGTGGTGCTAATATATAAGACGCAACATCTATTACAGCGCAAGGTTATGTTTTGACAGTCACTATTAATTTAAGCTGCACTGAATCTACCCATAATTCTGTAACACCAACATCGCCCCAGGCTTTGATATGCTGCATAATAACTACAGTACATAAACATACCGCATAGACACCAGGAGAATGAGCTAGCAAAAAATGTTCCCATATTAACAGGTGTTTCGGCTTGTTAGCTACTTACAGTTCTTGCGATGCTAATTGTCTCACAGCAGCCTAAGACATGAACAGCCTAATGAACAGCAAAATACAACAACACTGCAAAATATGTCGTTAGAGCAAATGATCGTTTTATCTAATAGCTCTAAGTTTATTATAAATCACTAATAAAAAAAAAAGGTATTTCTCTGCCAAGAGAACAGTACTATCATATTGAGCTTAAAATGAGTAAAAACTGTCTGGAAATTACATTTAATAATCAGAGATTTGGTTTACTGTAAATAGTACTGTCCAAAAGAAACATGAAATTAAATGCTGTAGAACAATAATGTCTTTAAAAATGGAAAAAGACCTACAATGCCCAGTAAACAGCAATTAATGAAAAAAAAAGTATTTGGTGTGAGAATGCTTTAAGGACCCTTTAGTGTGCCGTTTTGTAAAGCAATTAGCTACTACATTTAACTTAGCATCCTGCATAACCACCCACAGTTCATCTGAAGACTATGACTGTTGCACCTGCTTCTTTTTTGCATGCAAAACACAGCAGCTTCCATTTTATTATTATTATTATTATTGTTGTTGTTGTTTTTAATCTAAAAAGTGGTTGTTAATATAATGTCCTGCTTTCTTTTCTGTCAAACTAATAAATTTTTTTTTACTTTTAATTTTGTGATGAAATAGTGATGTTTGGAAATCAGAAATGTCAATAATAATAATAATAATATTATTAATAATAATAATAATAATAATACAATCCAAAGGAAAGTGTGTACTAAGAAACACAGAGTGCCTAATGCTTTTGTACAGCACTGTATTTCTTTTTCACTCGTCGTTCCCAGAGTCTAAGGAATATGAGTTTTTCAACTCCGTTTTTTATTTTTTAAAGCACATGCTGACATGTTTTTCACCACAACATGGTTGTAACAAGTAATTATTTGACTTACTGCCGCTTTCTTACCAGGTCAAACCAGTCTGGTCATGCTCCTCTGACCTCTTACCAAAAAAGAAGTTTCCACTCACACAACTTTTGCTCACTGACTGGTTCATACCATTGTACGCACATTCCAGAGACGTCAGTAAAAATCCCAGGAGGTGAATTGTTCCTTAATTATTTAAACCACCATCTGGTCACTGAAATTACATTTTGTCAACCATTCTGATGTCTGATGTGAATTTTACATGAAACCCGTAAACAGCATCTGCACGATAAGATCACTTACTGCTGCTGTTAAATTGGTTGATTGCATGAATGTGCAAGTGTTCAAGCATTCTTAGAAAGTGCAGGGTGGGTGTATATAATGTAATGAAAGGTATTTATAAGTATGCAAGGTCACTGTCGTCAATACTGCACAGTCAAATAGTCTTCGGCCTTGACCCAAGACCATACACACAATGAGCAGTGTGACGTCTTTTATCCATGGCAACGGAAAGCTTGAATCGAAGGGACTGGGTCTCCTTGTGTCTTATACACTCGCCCTTTTACTTGAAACGCTTGCTCCCACGCGCCACTATTTTGCTTCTTGACACTGGTACACACTCCATGCAGTGGTGTTTCCTGTTTTTCCCCGTCTCAACCCTTTCCCGCCGTTTTTCCTGTCCGTGTTTCGGCTTGGCTGAGCAGCGCTGACAGGCGGATTCCTTTGCTTTTCGCCGTATTAAAGCCACTTTCCCGCCCTGACAGCCTGTTCTATTCTGCCACCTTATAGCTTGGGCTTCACACTTCTCTGGGCAGCCACTGCTTCTTGACAGACCACTGTCACTTCCCATCATCCTCTCTGTATATCCCGCGCTCACCCCCCCTACACCTCCTCAGCACGCAGCCCCACTTTCCAGCCAGTGCAATTATTTTTTTTTGACAAGCCATCCATCAGCCTTAACTTTAAAAGCACTTTCTGCTGATATCCATTGTTAAAGCCCCTAGCCTTTTTCTTTTCTCCCTGGAGCGCCTACATGAGAAAATATGATATCAGACATGCAACCTACCAAACCATGTAAATTCACTTTGTTCTCAGCTATGTTTCCAATTTCACGTCCAATTTTTCGGTACATTATGCGTAGTTGTTGTGCCTAATATGATGTTGTCAAATCCCATTAAAGTTCAGTGCCTTGCGTGGCTTTAAAAACAGGTTACAATTTGTATTCCATGAAGTGGGAGAGGAGTGCAGTCAAAAGTCAAACCGAATCCTATTAAAATTATCTGTTCAATTGTGACGTCCAAGGATGGAGTAATTTGGAAGCATTAGCAGAGACACACATGAATATGTCACTGCGGCAAATAATGGCGACCAAGGCGAAGGCACCACAGCTCCGCCAGTCAATAAAGCTCTCCAGCTGGTGACACAAATGTGATGATAATCTACGGAAATTAATATGGAACTTTCTTGCTTGAGAGGAAATTCTGCTGTGCTGTTGAGTCATTTGATGCACTTCCACTTGGCCTAAATCTGTGCCTAGTGCAGGAAAACGTCAGTCCACTAGGTTCCAATCACTTCTGTCTGGTGCATTCAGCCATCAAGAATTGCACGTGCATAATGAAGTGTTTGCTTTATGCCGCCCAAATGACACACTCTCTCATTTATCCAACAAACAACGTGACCGTCTGAGCAATATGCAGCCATGCTGCTGGGCTCTGTCACAGAAAGCTGCTCATTTACTATTCATGCTTCCGCGTTAAATGCACATGTGCTCTAATTCATCTTAGACACATGGATTGCCTTGAATTAGAACACTGGGCAAATGCCTTTCGCTTGGGCTGCTTATTTGGTTATTGTTGTTTGTTCTTTGTTTACTTGTCACAAAGCTGAAGCAGAGCAAATGCATATATACTGTATCTGACCAACACAATACAAAATAGAAGTGAACTATGAACAGCAAAGTAAGTGCTAACACACGAAAATGCAAAACAAGTAAAAAAGGGACTTAAATTATGGTGCTCGGCAAGGTATAAAGACACACAGATGAACGTGATCATGGCCATATGATGTAAAGATTTAGGATCAGTGCAGGCTTGCCCTGCCATGACAGCGTGTTTTGTTTTTTGAAAGTTTTTGTTAGTGTTTTGTTCTGATTGGTTTATGCATACCTATTAAAATCCTGTCCTCTATTACTTGTCTTATCTTAAGCATGAGATATAGCACCACCCTTTCTTCATTCAAGGTTTGTCATTCATGCAAAATTTTAACATCAATTTTAATACAAGAATTCAAGCTAATTTACAAGACTTTTCCCAAAAAAAAAAGGCTCCTATCACACTAGGCATGACTCCTTAATATCGTGCCCCGGGTACAATAGTCAATCCCTCCCTATTCTACCACCGGCCAGGTTTTACCTTAATGACTCTGGCCAGGTGTCACCTTATGGTATAGTGTACTCGAGCACATGCCAAACTGTGCCGAGTACACTATACCATAACTAAGACAACTTTTTGTTCAGAGTGTTTATATTACACAAATGGATTATTACAAATGGACTTTCAGGTCAAGTGTACTCTGATCCATGTCGAAGGCTGCTTTCACACTAGGCACAACTGAACCTGAAGACGAATGGACAGATCAATGTATCATTATTCTTCCTGGTGGAAGCTCTCATATGTTCCAAAACCGTGGCACTAATGTAAAGCATTGACATGAAGAGCCACGTTGAGATAAAACACGGGTCGTTAGAGCAAACATATCTGCAGTCATCTAAGGTGAGGGCATGTAAAATACCTGAACTGGGACCCCAGTGTTATGTGCTCAAATCAACATGTTGAGTAAAAGAGATATTATGAACAGTTATGTGCCAGATTTAATAATCTACCTTAAAATAAGCTATTAATAAGCTACTTGCTCAAAGTAAACATTGCACCAATAAATATTAATTAGAAAAGCTAAACTGAATATTTTTTACTGGGATTACGTAATATTTTCACAGCTGAAATAACAGCACTGAAGCGGTATAAGTGAATTTTAATGCACTTTTTTAAATGTGATTTCTCATCTGTGATTCACTCTTTGATTACGGAACAGGGAGTGTATTCGGCGGATGGCGAAAGAAATACAACTAGTCACAAGATACTTAACCTTACTACATTTTCTTTCTTTGTATTAATGAGTTAAAAAGAAGGACAGGCAGATATGTACTGTAAGTGGGCTTCAACCTGAAATAATAATATCACTGATTACATTAAAACTGATCAGTTTATTTTTTAGCTTTAGCCTTTCAACTATTACTACAAACAGTTTTTCTGGGTTTGAGTACAATTACATACTTACTGGAATGTATGCTCTCCAAAACAGGACCAAGTTGGTATATGCAAGCTTCCAATAAATAGAAAGAAAAGAAATCAACCATCATGGTATCCCTAATATAATTATTACTATTTTAGAAAAAAATGTGCAATCATGAAGAGGTGAGGAGACAGGTGACGCTGATGTCATTCCTTTCTAAAGAGGGGGCCACTTCCATGTTTCAGGTACAGTTGGCTCTGATTCATGCCTGGACACACTACATATTACACAAAAGTACAGTAAAGTGTGCACCAGTCCGGGCCTGATCAGGTATGAAAGTATCCTTCAAAATTTCCTAAATGCTCTAAATATATCAAAGTACAATTACACATTTCAGAGGAATTTAGGCAAATAGGTTTATGGACCTGCTGATGAAAAAATATGTATTATGGATTCCAGACCAAATCATGAAGCATGTTGTTTTTGACCTTTGCCATCTTCCTGAGGAAAAAAGGCAAAAACATTAACTGTGTCTGAACGCCAAGGCAGCCTGATTAAAGTGCCTAAATTAAAATGTATTTGTAGATCCTGTGTTCAGATTTTATCTGATAAATATGTACAATTAAACAGCATAGGCAACACATTGTCACATGTCCAAAATAACACAGCATGGAGTATTTTGCTTTTAAAGAAATATAAGCGTTAAGCAAATTGTCTCCTTGACTAAAATACTACACATAACCAGAAATATCATCCAGAACGCCAAGGAGTTACAGGACAGTGACATTCTAGCTTCAACCTAGCAATGCAAGTTAATCTTATTTCCACATGGGAGTCTTTGCACTTTCTAAAGTTTCTAAAGGGTTTCTGAGCAGCGAAGAAGCAGAAGTTTGCTTTACTGCTATGCTATACATCAGTATTAGTGAAATTAGTAAACTTTGTGCCAAATACATTCTCAAGCCTCCCTTTAAGAAAAAAAAAGAAGGAAACGCAATTAACAAGCTGATCTCACCATGAATCTGGCTGAGTTAATGAATATCAAATTACACAGAGAGCTTTATAAATCACCATTAGCCGGAATTTTAATTGATCTAACAATTAAACATGACAAATGCTATATACACTGAATCTTTACTTTATTCATTGAAATAGGGAACTATTTATCTTGGTACTGTGCCTTCATAGCTAATTTCACATAGTGTGTGTAGCTAATTAACAAGGACAGACAGGCATTACAGGCAGAGGATAATTTCGGTTGTTTACAGCAGGGTGCCTTCTGTTTTAAATGACTCCTCAGGATCTCTGCCTGCTTCCTAATAACTCCCTGCTCCACCTTTCTGGAAAAACACAAACTTTTTACTACTAGAATATATTCCTTATACATTTATTATTTAATAACGGCTGCGTTCAGGGATATTGTTCATTTTTAAGGATATTATTTATTAAATGACTAATCCAGTATTAATAAAAACATCTAGGAATGCAGAAATTTCTGACACAGACGGCATAGGAGCAAATGGCTGAGGAAAAAACACAAGCCGAGCTGTTTAAACTGGTCGACTACCTTTGTCAGTGATTATTCTTACATAAACATTACATAAAATTAATTCAGGGATTAAAACATTCATTTGTCTTACTATGGTGTTATTCCCTGACCATGAAAAAAAAAAAACATTTCCTTTCTAGTAGCTGGTAAAGATGGTGTAAATCAGTTTGACTCTCACAAACAGGTAGTTGGTCATACCAAGTTGGATCAATCTTGTTGTTGGCATTTGTGGTTTATAAGAATAGTTTAGGTTTTAAATCAAAATCGAAGCTTGAGTTTTCCCCCTGGAAGGCAGGTACAAGGTAAGTAATCAGGGCCAAATTCTACAACCCTCGTTCCATGCTCAAATGCATTCCAAAGTTCAGCTGAGATTTATATGAAACTTCTGCAGTCCCCCTGAGCTAAACTAAACTGGTATCTTTTAAAAACTACAGTGTAATTAGTACTTTTCTTCTTTCTCAACTTAGCACAACGAGACTGCAACCGCTTCATACGAGTCTCAGTCGAACTTTGGCCCCGATTACTTATCGGGGTAATTGCTTTCCAGGTTTTCCAGGACGTTTTCCAGGAAAACAACCAAGACATACAGTAATATATTTATATGCACCTTGATTCTGATTTAAAACATACTCAAAAAAACCCAAACTATTTCTTTGATAAGATTTTATATTTTTAGCATTTGGCTGTCAATCTTACAGAAGTAAAAGTTACAAAAACAATTGCAGGGAGTTTTGGTGTGTGTTTAAAGAAGTATTAAATTTTTTTACAAATAACTGTATTGCAAATAACGTCGGGAACGATTCTGTTCCTAAATGCTGTACAAGCATTTTATTCATTCATTTATTCATTCTTTCTATATTTATCATGCTTCACTGAAATTCCTTCACACACACACACATACACAAACACTGTACAGGAGTGTTTACTCAGGTTTACTGATTGCTGACGTCTTGGATCATGCCGTGGAGACACCTGCCCGTCTGTGGGCCTCTGACAGCTCAAGCAGCAGTGAAGCATCAGCATATGGCTATCAATGATCCAGATGGCTTCTTCATGTCTGCACACTGATAACTTTTCTCCTCTATTATCAAACAGTAGTAATTAGCCACAATCAAGTAGGTGTTAATTAAGCATAATGAAACCATTTCTACACGGCCGGTGTCTACCATTACTCGCTCACGCATGATAAGAATGAGCGCTGAGGTCTGTGAGTAATCTCTGCGCTGTGGAAGGCCTGAGGAACAGGGTGTGGGTATTTAGTTCAGGTTATGATGGCTTTGTTTTGTCTGTGAGTTTGGCAGATTTAAGCCTGAAAAAGTCCTGATTTGCCAGGCTGTCACAGCTGCTGGGGAGGAACAAAGAAGAGCCAGACTCCTGATGACAACATTTCAGGGGGGTTTGTCATCCCCTCTGAAAGGACGGCCATTAATCAGTGTGACCCCTGCCTACCACCACGCCAGCACAAGCACCTGCAGGCCGGCCATGTTTCAGGGGAAATTAAAGCTGTAAATTCACTAACTTCATGTGCATATAGCATACACACAGGCGCTGAAGATCCACCTCAGAGCGGGTCAACAACATTAATAAACACAAAACACACTTTCACTGGGGACGTTGCTTCTCTTCATCTTCTCTTCGAAAAAAAAAAAAAAAAGAAAAGAAAAACGATTTGAAGAGGAAGGTTTTCGGTGAGTTTTTTTTTTTTTTTTAATGACAGCTGCTACAAAAGATATCTTTCAGCACTGATGAAGAATTGCACCACACATGACATGACAGGCAAGAAATAAATAATTATGTTGTCATTCACATAAATTAATGTGATTACACGTTCCCATCAGCTCATAACATAACTTTCAGCACTTACCTATTTATGGAGATTCATCAACAGCAGCCGCAGTAAGCATAAACATGAAAGAGAGAGAGAGAGAGAGAGAGAGAGAGAGAGAGAAAGAAAGAGGGAGAGAGAAGAAGAAAAAAAAGCACAGTGTCAATCATTTGGGAGCATCATTTAGATCCACTGATTAATGTGTCTGCCCACCTGTCACACATTTCTTTAAATAAAGGATGTAATGAATAGGTTGACAGTAAGATAACACTGGCATGCACTGAAATCGTGCACTCGGTGACACATTTCAAAGCAGGAACAATGTATAAAGTTACTGTGATGACATGATCATTGACGAGGCTGACGAACTCTGCTATCTTCTAAGCTGCATCTACAGCCTTAAATAAAGACCTTTTTTTTAAAGAAAAAAATTAAAAACTATTTTTTTTTCCAAGACAGCTGTGCAGCTACAGTAGCATGCAGAACTTTTAATACCAAGATACCCTGTACAAGAACATTTGCTGTATGTTAGCAGAAAAGGGCTTGGGATGAAATTGGCAGCTTCATTAGAGAGGATGTACGGGAGACGTCGATACAGATTGTAATACGAAAGCAAAGAAGTCAGGCCGTCGTACTCTGGGACAGTTCATAATTCAGTATCACGTAAAAACCACAGCTATTCAGACAGGGTATGACACTTCTGTTATTATTTTCTATATAAAGGAACATGGTCTTTTTTATCCTCATCAAATAGTAATATAATTGCGTCTCCCCACAGGCTGGGGTAAGAGGGATCTGTAGTGTTTCACAGCATGTCAGCTTCTGAGTGAGAGAACGAGTGAGAGAGCGAGAGAGAGAGAGAGAGAGAGCACGATAAGGCAAAATATCTCACACAAAGGCAGGATGAATTAGAAAAATCAATGCTTCAACTACTATTTGACAAAACCAGATACTGCAATGTTGTTTTCTCTTCTCTTTATTCTCTTTAGTGTCGGGACGAGTACTGTCAGCATCTGTTCATTAAAAAACAAATAGAATGATGTGTGTTCTTAATAAGTGGGAAAAGAAAACTGTTCTCGAACAGAGCTCACCGTATCGTTACTAACGTTCACATCCATTCAACTCACTGCTCTCCACCGTGCTGTGGGTCCTGTTCCTTCTGCTAAGGTGTACTGTTTACTTCACACCTTCTAGTGACACTTTGACACCCTAAACGCGTAACTTACAATCCATCTGCTCTGGCCGCGTGATCCATTATGACATTTGGTGACAGTCACATTCTGCACTGCAGAACGTGTGATCATTTTCCTTCTGTCCTTCATAGTGGGCTGAGAGAGAGAGAGAGAGAGAAATGGAGAGTGGGTGAAGGCTAAATGCAATCTGCCTGGCTGCGTCACTCTGCATGAGAGTGTGTGCTGACAGAGTGAGTGAATGCAAATGAAAGCACTCTAAGTTGTAGGGCCAGGGATCGTGGCCTTATCGGACAAAGAAGGAGAACTGTCTGAGTAGCGTGGCCTGGGTTGTCTACTCCTCTGACTCCCACTGTAAATCACAGCGTCACCAAAATGGGCCCAATTAAAAGGGGTCACTGTGGAAAACTGGGCACTTCATGTACAGTCGGTAATTTTTCCCGGACAATGCATGAACTTCCCATAAGAGTAAATCACTCGGAGCGAGAAGCAATAATTACAGGAACCGTAGTCCATTGGCAGCTCTCGGCGGGGGTAGATAAGCCCGACTTAATCAACAACATATCATCAGAGCGGGGGAAAGTGAATGACTCAAGTCATATTGTCTTTCCAGCAACGGTTATGTTTTCCAGAACTTTGATTTATGACTTCCTCTGAGACCACTCAACTAAGAGCTCTATTACACAACGCAAAACTTTTATCTGGAACATATTTATTGTTGTATGGAACAGTAAGGTACTTTTGGCCTGCAAGTGCAAAACAGATGAACAAACTGAAAACGCAACAGAAAAATTAAAGTCCATCGGCAAAAAAAAAAAAAACACAATAGTGATGAAACAAACTAATAACAAACCAGCTATAATACAACCACAAGACCAAATAAAAAAACAGCATAAAACTTATAAAAAAACATCAAAACCAAAATCTCCTTGAACTTAATATCACAAGAGCAAATTTAAAACCACAGAAATTTGAAACACAACACAGAAACCAAAAATACATCAAAACCATAAAACTAATAACACAACAACTATACTTAAACCACAATAGCAAACTTAAAAAAACAAAACCTTAATCCAAATACACATAAAAATTTTTTTAAAACACAGCAAAACTAAAACTTAACCAAAGACACAGTTATGGAGTTAATGTTGGTCTATTTGTAGTTTTGTTGGTTTTGTCGTTGATGTGTTTCGGACTTATGAGACTGTCCGTAGAGGTCTGTGTGTATGTCGTGAATGACTGACAGTGTTCTTTTACTGGATGTTGTAGTGAAATGGCAGGTGATGATGAAGACGGGGCGGAGTGATATAGAGGACGGCCTCACATGCTGCAGGATGTATATTGACAGGGCTGTGAGACGAGAGAGCGAGAGGCCTGGAGTCAGTCACCTTGGCCCTCGGTACAATGTCAGTCCTCTCGTAGCCATCACTCTCTGCCACCATCCACCATATTATTTAAAGCCAAACAAATATCAGCTTCTGAATGTCATCACAAGGACACACAGGCCGTCTCTCATCTAAACTAATCAGTGTCCGGGGTTTAAAATCGCCCCTTTGCCTGCCCCCTGCCTTCAAATCCATCTCCAGCCATCCGGCCTGTGTGACAACAGCATCAGCGCTCGGCCCCTCCACATCCCACCTGCACTAGATTTACTGTCGGCGCTCGCCGCCGCAGGACGATTTATCGACATCCGTTGTCAGCTCTCCTTTCAAGAAAGTGCATGTAGAATTAATTTTAACTGCGTCCTAATGTTAAATATCCTGGAAACACTAAATTTCACGCTAGGCCATGCTTAGAAATACATGTGCATATATCACGATCTTGGGAGGGGGAATGGGTTTCTTTTTATGATAAGAGGTTACAATTTAATAACCGACAGCTTATAACGACTTCATCTCACCCATTAATTACTGATACTTTATGTAGAGAAACTACTTCTGGTCATTATGTAATGCATCAAAAGTTAATTTAATTTGATTGTTTTTATTACTTAATTACACTGCCTGGAATGAAATCTCGCGAAAGAGGGATCCGGTGTTGATATACGTCCATATGGTGGAAGCAATCAGCAGAAATTCGGATCTACCTAAGAATATTAATAAAAACCGACCAAACCCTACGCTATAAGCTGTTACAGCAGAAGACGATAAACACCCGGCTTTTATAATCAATACGATGGAACAGAAAATCTCAGGCCTCAGCCGTTTCTCAAACTTGCTCTTAAGCGCATACGTCTCTAATATCGTATTAAAGTGTGCGTAGATTAAATGTTCTCTCTGTCTGGTGATTTTGATGACTCTTGACCGCATTCTGCTCTGGGAGCAAGTTTTAAAAACATCACGGTCTTGGCAATAAACATGTAAATTTCGATCGATATGTGCTCACTTTTTTTTTTTTCCTCTTTTCAATAACAGCTGCAATAAAATCTCAGCGGCTGCAAGCGACTATAAAAGTATGTAAAATAAATTAGGAGAGCATAATGAGAGAATCCAACAATTCCTCTATAAATATAACATAACGACCACAACTAAAATGTCACGGAATCAAATAAATCCATTTTGCTGAGACAGAGGTCCTTTATGTTCACCGCACGCACCCATATTTCTGCGTATTTTACAAGAGGGTCTGATTTTGGGTCCTCGGATATAAAGAACTGAACAGAAATCCAGCTAGCAAATATAGACTCTATAATACATTTTCCCATGATTCATCACTGTGGTGCTGACACCTGAAGCCAGGATTGCCTTCATTTTTTTCCCCCTTAACTGTTTTTTGGATGGCTCTGTAAGAAGGCGACGAGAAAAAGAATGGTTCTGCATTAAGACTAATTTACGGTTGAAGTAAAATGACTTCGAGTGATAACCTGTAATCTTCTATTTTTTATTTTTTTTAATAATAGTGACCACATAGTGAAATTCATTTTAAATTTCAAATCACTGATGTACATCAAAGTCAACGCGCCCTAACAAATATTGAAAAATAATCTGTTTAAAAACAGAACCTCAGCTTTTATTACCATTTTTATTTAAAAGAATCTCCAAAAAAATTTGCAGAGGAAAATGACTAAGCCACAATTTCTCTTTATAAGCCTGCCTCATAAAAGCATCTCTATCATAAAACCCAGTGCTATTATCGCACCAGGATCCTTCTCTCCACTACCAGCTCAGTTCATTTGCAGGCTAGCTGGCTAATCTTTGAGCAGGCACTTGACCTTATGAGAACCCCTCATATGTTACAAACCAGGTGAATAACATAAAGTGCAGGAATGCAATTATTCAAAGATGCCTTCCTAAACGACTCCCGTCAGCTAGGGGACGACCTAATACCAGTGTGTGATTGATGAGTCTGTTGCTCGTGGTGAATAAAAACTCTTTCCCCTGAAGAGGCATCCAATCTGAGACCAACACCTGGTTACGTTCCAACCCTCTCATTTCTCGCAAAGTTAATGCTCTGGGGCTAAAAGTAACATAGACAAGCAGAAGGGGCAGATGCAGATACAAATACACAGATAGGATCAAGAATGTACTTAAAATCAGGACAAATGCTGCGTGGAGGATTATTGTGGGCCACCTCCGAGAATGGCAGCACATCTAGCAGCTCCACCGTGTGAATTTCCCCATGGGGAGGGAGGGAGGGATGGATGGATGGATGGATGGATGGATGGATGGATGGATGGATGGATAGATGGATGGATGGATGGATGGATTTCTGTCTGTCTGTCTATCTATCTATATATCTATCTGGTTTTCCTCACACAGCTAATAATTGTTTCCAAATTACCTGTAGGTATGATTGGGACTGTGAGTGTGTGCGATTGTGCCCATCCAAAGAGTTACCCGTCTTGTACACTGAGGTCCTTTAAATAAATAGTCCTTATAGTATGTCAAGTAACCACTCTTTACAACTGAAAAGCATCTCAGAATACACAATTTCAACAGCATAAGATTGACCAATAACTTTTTGTGAATTCCACAGCGCCTTTTCTGCTCACCATGGTTGTGCCAAGACTGAGCTACATTCGCCTTGATGTCAGATTAAACCTTAGAGTTTTCTCAGCAACAAGGTGTTTTTGCTTACTTGATGTTTTTTGTTTATTGAACCATCCTGAGTCAACTCAAGTTACTGCTGTGCATGAAATTTTTACGTTTCTGAAATACTCAAATCAGCCCATCTGACACCAGACAACCGGACAAGAGTCTGGAGTCACTGTAATACCTCAAGTTTGCTTTTTTTTTTTTTTTTTTTTTTTTTCAAATCAAGGTCTTTAATGTGTACCTGCATTATTTTAAGTATTGCACAGCAGGTAAGTGATTAGCTGGTTGAATAATTGCATAAACTGGCAAGTGTGTAAGTGTTCGTATTACAGTGACCAGTGTTACAATAAAGAAACCAGTGACAAAAAAGCCAAGGAGAAACCCCTGAAATATGTTTTCCAGAAAGCTGCACGTTTAATTTTACTTATTCATCTCATAAAAGAAGTGCACTGGCACGACATGTTCCAAAAAGCAATACGATCAGCAGTAACAGCGACTCCCTAAAAGACACCCCATCAAAAAGATATACTATCAGTCGTTTTTCACAGGCATGCGTCCTGAGTATTTTGTAGTCCTCCACAAAGCCCAGCTATCAGATGTGCCTCTAGAGGTAGGTTGTTTAAGGAACAATTAGGAGGGTATACAAAGCCATTTGCAGGCAGTCTCGCTTCCTCGGCTCCCTAACTGGAGTACCTTTCAGGCCTGATTTATCACTCTGTCGCCTTCAGAAGGCAACATAATTAATAGGAGCATGGACTTCTAATTTCAATGACTTCCACAGCAAGTGGATTTCATTTGATTTATGATGGCTGGCGAGTTTGCATTTTATCAGTTCATTCAGTCATTATTTATGCTGATGACCAATTTCAATGGGTCGCTATCATCTAACTCACTACTAATCAAAGAGAATTAGGGTTCACTGCATTATTTAGAAGCTACTAATTTATCTTCAGAACAAGGCTAAAGAATACTTGCAGCCCTGCCTAAAACCCACCAATGACTTCAGAGTTTAAAAAGCATGATTACCATTAACAGGGTCAAAGCACCCTGAATGACACAATGTATTCACAACTTTATGGAGAAAATCAACCCCTTGCAAAAGGCGTATACAGCGGTCCGAAGCGTTGCACTTGAGAAACGGACAAAGGCAGCGCCTTAATTAGAATTAATTGACTTTTTAGATGGGATATGGAAAACATAGTCCTTTCCAAGTTCAGAGTTAGTGCAAACGATTTGGAGGTCCGTAAAAAAGACAGCGTTAAGTTTTGCAAATAATTAACCTGTGTGAAATGGAAAATGTTACAGTAAGAGATTAGGTATGACTTTTTTTTTATTATAAGACTAAGTATCATAATAAAACATTGGCAAGCAGGCAGGAAATGTGTGGGTTGTATCGGAACATTAAGCAGCGGTCAAACCAGACACGTAATAAAATCCACCTGGTGTGAGAACCCATAGCAACATGGTACATGAGAAACGGTTCTACTTCTGGTACCAGTTCATTCCACATCCTCCTCAATCCTATTTTCCTTTTCACTGAGTTTATCTAAACCAAGTATAACCCATATAACTCAAATCTTGGAAAAGTTGGTTAGTAGACAACAAGAAAATTGATCAACGTGATGTTTAAACACTCAAAAACAGGTGATTTTCCTAGCAACCTGGGTTAGCTGTACATTCCCCTCCTTTAACACATCATATCATGACTGTCACATGATTCAGCTCCAGTAACATCCGTGTCGTTAAGAGCTGCATCAGAGAATATCCTGGCTATTATGTATGCATCACATGAAAAATGTTACATACACACACACTCAGGAAAGTTCAACAGGTTGGTAGTATTCATTATTTATAAGTAGATTACATTTATCTATACAAATTATTAGTTTGTAAGTAGTGTGACGTGACACCAGACACAGTGTCACACACAGTAATTTCATACTATTGTTACATTAAATTTAAGATCTGAATTATGTGACTTACTTCAGGAGAAGTAAGTCACATAGAGACTTAGGGCCCTGGACAGCGTGCCAACCCATCGCAGAACACACATACACACTACGGGCAATTTGCCAATGCCAGTTAGCCTAATCTGCAGGTCTTTGGACTGTGGGAGGAAACTAGAGTACCCGGAGGAAACCCAACAAGCATGGGGGAGTTGAACCCGGACCCTGTAGGTGCAAGGGCCAGTGCTAACCACTACACCACCGTGCCGCCTACAGTAGTCACCACACTGACTTCAAAACAGATTTTTTTAAATAGATTTTTTTATTTATATATGTGTGCATTTGCGGTGGTAAAATGTTGCCATTCGTCTATAATCCTGCAAAGGGGTGAGCTGTGAACTATTCACATATTGGCAGGCAGCAAAGCATCCTGGGTGGTAGGAGCAAATTAGTTTTTTAAGATTGTTTGAAATTTTAATAAAATCTGATAAAAGTTCAATATTAAACCAGGATATTTATTTAAAAAACAAGTGATAGTTACATAATCACAATACAAATCAAATCGGCACCTAGGTATTGTCATAATATTGTATCAGTAGGAATTCAGTACATTTCAGTTAATGTAGTGTTTTTAACACAATACGTTCTCATAGTAGAGTTTTTCAGAAAGGATGATTTGGAATTATATGCCCTACTGGATGAGCAAGTTAGAGTTGACAGTGGGACAGGAAATCTTTCTGAGATGATGAGTAACGAGGCTTTTCCACATCTCTGAATTTGATCCACAACAGGTGCGATCTTGGGATCATAGGAAATCCTAGGAAAATTGTCAGGAAGTTTGTCCTTGTTCGTTATGGCTTGACATGCTTCGAGAGAAATAATACCAGCTGTTAAAAAACATTCAAGCAAAACATTTTTGTAAACTGAAAAAAAAAAAAAAATTATAGCAGTGCATGAGTTATTTGTAAATGGTTTAAAGGAGTTCATTGGGACGTCAAAGAAAGCTCATGCCTCTTAGTAATGGGTTATAGAGTCCAAAAAGGAGCTAAATTCCAATGATTTGTTACTATTTGGAAGTGGAAAGCTTCCCAAACTGCCATGATTTTAACTAACATATAGTGGAGAATTGCTGTTCTGCTAAGAATAACTGTGATCCTGCTTCAAGCTGCTTCTACATCACATCTTCCCCCACAATCACGTGGAGACATGGAGCAATTTATGTCGAGTCCAGCACTAGATAACTAGTCTGGGTGGCTGCATTTCAAATTGACCTGTAGTGCACTAACAAGAGTGGTACTGTAGATAAAACACTTTATTCACGACAACAGTGTAGTGCACCTAAATAGGGATCCTATGTAGCCAATTTGTTAAAGATTAAGGTATGTGATGTCACAGACTCGTGCATTTTGGTGTGCTCTATCAGAAAGTTTGGGAATGTAGGAAAGTCCCCACAAGACAAGACAAACCAAACTCAATTTATCTTTCATACACTTAATACTATTTTTTCCCTTATCTACTTGGATGAAAGTAAATTCTGGCTTATATAAATTCAGTTTTAAGGTCATTAGATGGTCATTAAAAGCATTTCACTGGACATCACACTGTATATGGGTGTGTGTCTGACCTTTATTGGAGCTATATTTAATTATAAAACTATAAAACATTATAAACATTAAAACATATAAAACAATACACATATACAATGTGTATTGAAAGGATGCTCGAATGAGCATCAGGGACTTGATGATTACAGCTGGAGTTCTTAGATGCACATCTACAGGATCATGAAGCACATGTGAGTCTTGGGCATAAACTGCTTTCGGCAATGTTAAGTCCAAGTTGTAGGATATTCATGCAGGATGATCCACATCAATGGTTAGGATATGTTAAAGATTTTCCTTATTTAGGCAACTTAAACAACCTAAAATTGTTTTATTAAAACATTGTGTGACCTAAAGAGGAACTAATTTTAATTGAAGTGTATTCTGTGATAAAATTCCGTTGTTGGTACTTACACTAATATAATTACCCTGAAGTAATGCTTCACCGATGTCAAATGACATTTACGACGAAAGAGCTTAATTCAAAACCTCTCATGCTAGCCACAGTGAGTGACACTGTTAATATTCAAAAGAACTACCAATTTAGAGCAGAACCGGTTCAAACATGACAGCGGTTTATGACTTAAATCAAGCTTGTGTCTCAGCCTGCCAAAGGAGTCTGGAAAAACAACCGCATTCATTTAAAAAGGCCAAGACCGAAAGACCTTGAAAAGACCAAAACCATAAATTATCTACAATATGCTTTTTATTTCACGAATCCAAAGAGTCTCATATAAATAACTAATACGGGGGGCGTTCAAGGCAAACCGGGACTTGTGATGAAATTTCTCGCGAATGAAGGCATAAAACTGACTGACATTTACAGAAGACTTCAAGCACAGAACGGTGATGAGACTCCTAGCGGCAGTAAAACATTTGAATAAAGCAAATGTTTTACAGAAAAATCCTTGAAGATCGATGCATAACTTGTCACCAACTTGCAGAAGAGACACATCTGTCTGTGGGAACTCTACGCACCATCATTAACAAACACCACTTGCACATTCCAGGAACTTGGCTGGAAGTTATTGCCATATCCCCTGTACAGTCCCGGCCTCACTCCAGGGCATTTCCACATGTTTGGGACAATAATGTAGTTCCTGGGAGGCCAGCGTTTCAGACGGGAAAGCAGGTAGTTCCGACGACCTGAGAAAACTTTCTACATTCATGCTATCCAAGCACTAGTAAAACTCTGAAACAAGTGTATTAGTGTAGCAGGGGATTATATAGAGAAATATTTAACTTGGAACTCGCTATTCCAAGTTGTGGAAACTGAGCACATTACACCATCACACATCAAGAATGGCAATGAAGCATCTTGTTCAAGGGAAGTTCAGTGATGAAAAATGCATGCTTCAGAGAATTGACAACAAATCCGGCACTGATGATCAAAACCCATCCGTTACCTGTTCCCTCTTCTTGATTTTGTGTATGATGAATTGCATTTTGTAAAGCAGGGAAGACTAAACAGTCTTGACATGTTTTTATTGACTCGCATGTGACATGTGCATGTAATCCTGTTTGTGGGCAAACGTGTGAAAATTGTATCCAGAGAAAGAGATGTGGCCAGCCCACAGGAATCTAAGAACCTGCATTGAGATTTATTGGCAGCAGAATTCCTCAGGACCTGAGCATTACTCATAGTACACGCTCCGTGTCAGGGATTGTTTATAAAATGAGACAGCTTCGGTGGAGACAAAGCTCTGACAACGGATCCTGAGTCATGTGACATGAGCCCAGTTCACATACATACTCTCCTAACACCTCAGATATTCGGCAAGCCTTCAGCAGATCCTTGATAAATGACTAAGTCAGATAAGACAGCGTGTGCAATTACTCGCGCTCCTGAGCAGCTCTCGAGTATCTACATCTACAAAGAGGCCACGATTTTCCTCTGTCAGACTCGTCGGTTCACTCTGTCACACTGTACAACAAAGAGATCCTCTGCGTTCATCCTAACTCGCTTACAAAAAGAGAAAACATACAAATGAGGCTAAATTAGACTTATCACTTCACATGCTGTGCCATCCATTTCGCAAGTACTAGTCAAATAGCTTCAGGCTAATTGAGAAGTGTTTCTTTCAATAAAGGGCCAGGAATACAGCACACCACACAATAAGTACTGTCTGATGCCAGCCCCTGTTTACAAAAGAGCTATCTGCAGTGACTCTAAAGGCCCTGTAAGGTTGTTTACTCAGCAATTTCCACAGCCGCTCGTACTTTACCTGCTCTTGTTAAGGCGAAAACAAGAGAATCACCTTCAGCTTTATTAATGATGGTCCTCTGGTTCAAAGATGCCTGCAAAAATTCTCAACATCTGTTTGCTGCACTCACTTCTCAGCGGGGCTGCAACTATTTCTCATGCTTAATGATGCTCATCCACTCTGCAAGTTTTACGGACAAATGTGTCTTCGGTCACATTCATCATACTGAACGAGTACTTGTGATGAAGCGTCTGCTGGCCTGCTCTGCTCTTTCTACTACACTTTAACAAATGACAACCTCCTGCATATGTTTTTCATTTGTGAGATGTACGTGCAGATATTTATATACGTGTATAAAAGACGAGCTGGACGAGGAACCGATGCTTCGAGGGTAATCGTCGATGACGCCTACCCGCAGATCCTCATCAGAAATGACCAGAATACCACGGCACCGCTAAAACATCAATTATACTTTGCCTTTAGGACAGCTATCCAGGATCCTGTCAGTTTTGTGGCAGATGTTCAAAACCCTGATGATAGGCATTATCTTCGAACTGAATTTTTCCATTGTGTTAAGATTCACTACTTCTACAGAACAGGAGCACATCCCCGAGGACGAACATGAAAGGCTTGTACGAGTGAGTACGGACCAAGAATATGTTCTCTTGAACAAACAGCACATTAGTCATATAGCTCATCCTTGCAGTTCAGCCTAATAAACAGGGCTGTGTTTGATCTGCAGCTGGTTCTGAGATCAGACAGTGAATGGCTCGAACAGACGCACGCTAAAATAACGGCCGCGGTGTCTGCTTCCTCAAGCATGGGAATCAAACTATTCTGCACAGTTCCATGAAAATCTGAAATATAGTAAATAAGCCTTAAATGGGGTCATTACAGTAAAAGGCTGCATCAGATGGTGTGCCTACCAAAGGACCCTGAGTGTTATGGTAACACTAATGGGAATAATTGAGGGGACTCTAGATTCCCACATCATAATTACAGCATATTACACTGAATAACATATATTGCTACACCACAGTCATATTGAAATAAACATTTACATCTATAAGCATTTTAAGCACATTTCCTGAAATTTTGGGGAAAAACATACAGAAAGTAAAAATTTCATGAAATAGGTTTGTTTAAAAACCTGAATTATAGATGATCCAATTACAAATTCCAATGGTATTTTGTTAAATTTCATACAGATGATGATGATGATGTTTAAAAAGCCAAAACAATGAAATCACTGTCCTAACCTTTTTTTTTTACTCGCCACTTTCACCTGCCTTGGTGGTGCTTATAAGAGCTCTGTAAAGTGAGTAGACCAGCATTAGCCTGGTTTACAGCCACTGTCTAATCATTTCCATAATTAGCTTCTGATTATTATCGAAATTTTTCCATGTTGAATTCACCGCTCACAGCAAAAGAAAGAATTCTGTTTAGTTTTCTGGCTGGTTCTGGCTGATGTAAGGTTAGTGGGACTATATTTAGTAGAGGTGATGTCAGTGTTACCAAAATGCCAATATCTATCTGCTCACATGGCTCATAATTTACAGCTAGCACTGTAAAACAATGAGCAAGTTGTGTTTTTGCTATGACAACATTTTTTACAGTAAAATCAAATCTCAAAATGGAGTAAATATAATAAGTAATGTGATCCGGCCAAGCTTCACCAGACCGTTACTGGTTCACAAGTTGCCTGCAGCTACATAATAGCAGACAGTAAATTCAAGGCATTTTATTAAACCTGTACAAAATCCAACAATCCTTCCTTGGTATCTCACTTCCTTAAAAACAATGATTTTAAAAAATCTGTACAAATACACTAGCACACATCGTGATATTAACAGTAAATCGCTGCGATTTCACCATTCTGTCATTACACACTTCTCTGGTATGAACATTTTTAAGTACTTACTCACATGCATGAGTCATGTACATAAGTAATTATAACATTTCCTTATCCTTTAATGATATATATATATATATATATATATATATATATATATATATATATATAATGTTATAGTATCGCACAAATATTCGGTGCATCCTATGCTTCACTTAGAGATTTGCCCCAATGCCAAGTGACCTGCATCACATTATCTTCTTCTTCTCTTTGGTATACATTTTAAACAAGGTCATAAGTGTTTTCTCATTTTTTTTTTAATCTATAAAAGCTTATTGTAATTGAATATATTAAGTGATCATCAAACAGGTTATGTGCACTGTTATGGTTCACAGATTTTTTTTACTCTTTCTTTACAGATTTCTTTCATTTAAATTTAATTATTTAATTATTTATTTATAAACTACTGTATGTTATGCAGAAGTGTACATCATCATTCAGGAAAAAGTTTATATGACTAAGCTTTGTAACTAGCAGATATGGTACACTGAAGGAATTCACTAACTTAAACCTCTATTGAGAAAAACCTTATTTTTGTCTTATATTCTTTATTAAATGATGTAAATTGTACCCCGAATCATAAAATGACTCACATACTGTATGTCTGCAAGGGAAACAATGCTGTCAAATCATTTCCCAATCTCACTCACCCTACTTACAGTAGGGCTTTTGTAGATTTTATTTATAATAAGGCTATTATTCATTTCTTAAATGCTTAATTATTAAAGGTTGTTAATTTGAATAATTTTTCACATCATATCAAGGGCTTTAAACATATAGGGACAGGCATAACTGCTAATATCATTTCTCTTATCATTAACTTTAAATATAGTCCATGTTTTAAACCTTCCCCAGACACCAGGTACGGTACAATACGTTTTGAGTGTTCTTCCAGTCCGTTAGCAACAGTAGCGTTGCTGAAAGGCTGAAATGAAATGTAAGTAAATAGGAGTGCAGGAAGCCTGCCATTGTGTGAAGACCACAGAGTTTAGAAACCTCGTTTGTCATTTATTCCTCTGTTCTGCCATCTGTCCTTCATTACTGTATTCATACTCTAAAACTACTAACATCACACAAGCAATCAGTTTGGCCATTAGAAATCCAACCGGCTCCCCATCTATCATTTTATCAGATATTTAGATATTATTAGATTTATTTATTTATTCATTTATATTTAGATTTATATAGTTTCTGCCAAAGAACATTTAATACTGTATTTGTATTTAGAAATCCAACCGGCTCCTCATCTATCATTTTATCAGATATTTAGATATTATTAGATTTATTTATTTATTTATTCATTTATATTTAGATTTATATAGTTTCTGCCAAAGAACATTTAATACTGTATTTGTATAGTAATATTGGCTTTCTGTTATTAAATGAAATGAATTCAGCCAAAAGCGTGTTGAGCTTTCTTAACATTACATGACATCTGAATAGCCGGGCAATTATAAAGCATAGTATTCACAAAAACAGACTAATCAATACTCGCAGTCAGAGTAGATACAAAGCCTGTTTGGGAAGCGTGAGGATGGATAGTGTTAGTGAAAGCTTATGTAACATGTGCTTTTGTTAATACTAGCAGTCCGGCAAACAGCTGTGAACCTCAACTGGACTGAGAAGAATAAATCATAGCTTGGTAGGCAAAACAGACACAGCATGAAGTCTGGCCCATAGCTAAAATTTTTTGACAAGCATAAACGAGGAACAGCTATTTATCCACGTCTCTAAAAAAATCCCCCTCCCTTTTGCAGGAGCCGCTGGGCTACTGGTTTTCCCCTGAAGTCTTGGAGAAGATTGTATGATGTCATGTCTCCCTTAAGTTATAATTATAAACATCGCACTCCTAGTTCCTGCGGAATTTGTGTAGCGTAACAAAAACAAAGTGAGGTGTTTATTATCCCTTCTGTCATTGCGCCCCGGTCCAAAGACGTCCAGCTTGATCATCGGGATTTGTGGTCGCTTGTACACATCATTAAAGCAATCTGTCTTTCAGTCATGGTGTGGTGTGAATACTAATGAAACATTATGAAGTGTATTACAGCTGGCATGTGGTTAAAGTAAGAACCTGGACCTCACCCATGATATGACACCATCAAATAGCAAAGGAAAATGTGATATAGCTGCTGAGACTAGGGTTTTAACAGCTAACTCAATATGTACTGAGGAATACAGGAGGCCCTACTGTACTCCAATGCGTGCTATTTACAGTGCAAAGATGATATATACATTAATAGGAGGAAAATAAAGAGGCATGATTGTCGTACAGAATGTAATATAGTATGGAATTCTGTTTTGTATATTATACATATACAAGTTAGTTCAACCATTTTTTCCAATCTGATTGGACAAGAAGTATTCCAGGAGTGATGATGTAGAGTATAACAGCACTGGGATGTTTAACTATCTGTATCACTCTGCATCACAGGTGTTCTAACACTCTAGGTGGAAGGAATGTGTGGGTGGAGCAAAATAACTGGTTAAATAAACAAATCATAATCTATTCATAATAAATAGTGTTTGTAGAACTGTTGTATAACATTGATATCTCACTCGAAGGAGTGTCGTTGTGCTAAATATTAGCACTGCTATCTAACACCTTTCGAGTGTGATGTTTTAAATACATGAATACATAATATATTGAAAATTCTAATGGATTACAAAAAAGTTATAGATTCCTTATATTCTAAACATGCAAAGTTGTGTCCTAATCATTAGCTACTGTCAGATATTCACTCTCGTATTATTGCAGGTTTTTTTTTTAGTTTATATATCACCCTTTGCTCTCCCTCTTTGGGAGAATTGGGAATAAGCCTTTGCTCTGATAGGGAGAAACCTCTGGACAATGTTTGTACAGCGTGTGCTAAGATAAGTCAGAGGACAGACTTACAAAATCAATTTCCTGCACTAATGTAACACCACAGCCAATGGTAATTTTATTAACTGATGCAAGAAATACAATCGCGGAGTGAAACTTGATGTTGGAGATGTTTATTAATTTGCATTTGGTTCTATGTGATGAAAAGGATTACAGGACTGAAAACCACATTACTCCAATTTTGCTCAGCCGATGTACCAACAAAGTTCAGACACACGTTCATAGCAAATCAGTTTTCGGGCGAACCACAGGCTACAAGAGCAAGACTGTTATACGAAGCATTTATAATTCATGTATATTTGACTCAGTGATATGTATAAACCTCATACGAATTTTAATGTGGCTGAATCAATACAAAAAAAATCTGAGAAGGCTGTTTTCCCCTTTTTGAAGAAATTCTTTCTGAAACTGAAAGAGAAAAACTTTAGGTCGGATGCTAAAGAGGTTGTAGGAAAAGTATGTCAGGGGTGCAAGTGCGGGGAGGGGGGTCTTTTCATCTTTTGTTATTTTTATTTTTTTATTTCGATGCCTTGTTGATTTTGGTTTATGGATCTTATGTAGGCTATTAACCAGCCCTACTAATGGCAGATCAGTTTTGTCCAAGAAAAAGCATTTTCATTGATCAACATCTTTGCAAAGCATATAGAGAAAGATTGATTATAGACTTCCACCAATTCCAATAACAATTAGAGCTTAATGAAAAACTGTTACAGAATAAGAACACAATTACAAATGCTTTTAATATTTCGATTGGAAAGAAAAATGCACTGCAGTTTTATGCCACGTAAAATATGAAGATAGAATGCATAGTCGAATCAAACGATCGGTGCATTACACATGTAAGTATAAAATATTAATCTTTTAAAGAGAGAGATTCAGATTAGCATCGGTTATACAAGGCATCGAAATGCTGTAACCTTCCATCGTTTTTTCTCTTTAAGGAAGGAAATGAAAATAAATGGATGCTGAAGCCTTGCACAAAGAGCCAGCTTTATTTGCCAGCACTGAATAGCAAGAACTTCACAAAGTGGATGTTTACTTGTTTCCCTATTCTAATGTTCCTTTCCTGTTAATTCGGTGTACAATGCATATTGGCAATACGCAGACTGCAGGTGGATCAACTCTTTGACGTGTCTAATTAGAGATCGTTAAGAAGAAAATTGAATAAAAAGTAAGACAGAGACAGGAACAAATGCAAAAAGGAGGTGGTTTGATGGGAGAAAAAAAAAAGCATGTTCATTCTCCATCTCATCACATACTTCACACAGCATGGTAAACCTCCAAGGTAAAACTCTCTAGCAAGAAAAGAAAAAGCCTAATTTCAGTGTGTTACCAAAAGTATTCTTGAGTACATGAGAAGTGGTGCTGGGAAAATCTGTCGAATGTCACAGCTCAATTGTGGAAACTATCCAAAAAGTAGTTGTTTCTGCCAATAATATACTTTTTAAAGAGACAAATATGTTTTTACCAAAACTGTACAGATTTTTTTTCACTTTCTATGTAGTCTTTGTTTCACTTGCTACTTTCTAACCTTGACTTGGCTGTCTGCCTGCAAAGATCATGTCTGGTAAGCTAGTTTAGTTTAATGAATGCAGCAAAAAAATGTAGTCAGTCAAAAAATTTTTCTAAGATGTCTTAAAAAAAAGCTAGTTATGCGTTTTCCTCATGATAACGTTTTGGATAGTTATATTTCATTGTAAAACTGATCTAACTAAATAAGCAATCGAGTATGTCATCACTTTCAGGCTGTTAGATTGTATGCGATGCACCTACCATTATTAAAACAAAAGAAAAGAGCATTCACACACTGTACACATTACAGCGGACAGAATAATCAGCCATAATATTAAACCCATTTGTTTTAGGTTCCCATTGTGCCACAGAAACAGCTCTGTGCCCTCAAGGCATGACCCCGCAATGTGAGCTGTGGGATCTGGTACCAGGACGTTAGAAGCAGACTCTTTAAGTGCTGTGGATGATCGGGTGTGGCCTCCATGGACCAGACATCCTGGGAATGCTCGGTCGAATTGAGTTCGACTCGGCCAACAACCTTGCCTGCTTAACACCATGGACAGGACGCTGTGATGCACTGAGTGTTCTGATACCATTCCATCATAACCAACATTAATTCTTCAGCACTATATGCTGCACTGGCTTTTCTGTGGGATCGTACCAGACAGGCTGGCCTTTGCTCCCCACAGGCATAAATGAGATCTGAGTGCCCATGAACATCTCATCTGGTATAAGGCTGATAATGTTATAATCAATTCACCTGGTGGTGTTGGTGTTATGGCTGATCAGTTTCTACCTTTTTAAATTCAGCAATGATATTAATTTCCCATTAATAGAGTGGGTTATAAATGTACAGATAGAAGTGGCGTGTTGGCTTAGTTGTAAGCGCTGTCATTCCTATTTGCTGAAACGGTTTCCTCCAACAGTCCTAAGACATGCAATGTACAGTATGCTTCCTGGCATATCCAAATTGTCCACAGTGTATGATTGGGTGTGTGAGTCATTGTGTGTTTGTGCCTTGCCATCTTTTAGTGGAACTAAAATGGAATATGTAAATGCAATTTTCTTCCTTTTTACATTTGAAGGTAACTAGACTTTACGTCTTGTTGAGATGATCTACAGTATATACAAAAAAGAAACAACCTTCAGTACATGAAAGCTTGATTATAACATTGGAAATCTGGGATTTTCCTTTTCTTATTTAAAGTTGGAAACACAACAAATAAATAACAAATACATGTTTTGTGTCTTCAGTATTTATTTTTCCTTAGAGTCTGCACCATTTCTCCAGTATCTCCCTGTTTACTTGTACATGAGTCTATTAAAGCATATTGACCATGCTTTGTAAACAGGGGTAGATTTTCATCACGTTTAATCTCTTCCACTGACACGTGTGTTCATGACATACTGATAGATTTGATGTACAAAGGCTGTACCATAAAGCTTTGCACAATCTTTTACCGTCTATTTCAGCTCAAGGACATGCTTTCATTAAAGCAAAAAAAAGGGACATACTAAGAAATTCTAAAACCCTTGTACATAAATATTAAAAGGTTCGACTTTTCACTCAGGTTATTGTCCAAAATAGATTCATTTTATAGAGGTCTATGACATTTGAACGATACCGTTCCATGCCATATCATTGCTGAATCTCGAATAAATTCAAGTGGTATTCACAAATTTCGGACCAAGCATGTGAAATAAAAAGCTCAATCCCATTTCCTTCCTTTAACATCTTACAGCCATTTCCACTTTTCCCTAAAAGTCTCGGTAATTCTTCAGCCATCACACCTATTTTCTAGGCTGTCTCTCTGACAGAGGCTTTGATAGCTCACACCCCACAGGTGTCAATCAGCTCTGATGGACAGTCTGACCCTGCCTCCCAGAGGAAGGCCTGACAGGCTAACAGCACTCTGACAGTCATCTCAAAGGCAATCGCTTTGTATTATCCTTTACATTATCTGCCGTGCTTTCATAACGATAAAGTGCAGGCTCCAGTGGAACACTAGAACCATAGCTCAGAAATACTGCAGCCTCTGATTATGCCATGTGGGATGAAAGGCATATTTCATACTGACTATACATCCATTTTTCACTGACACAATACACTTTCCATTCATTACAGTTCACCAAGGACTCGCCTGGATTGGGAAAGGCTTCTTAGAAGTGGTTTTGCTTGTCCCTGCTATCGGATTTCTGCCGACTATTTATACGATGATGTATTTATTCTTTTGGACAGGAAGCGAGATTCTTTCCACAACAGGAAAGACACTGATAAGACATTAGGGATTCGATTATTTTGACCTGAAGGTATTGCATTCACCTAGGCGTATATTTTACGGCTGAGTGTAACCACAAGTATGTTCTGGGCGAGATGACAGAAAGTCATGTTTTATACGCTCCAAAAAAGACGTCTATTTATAAATATAATAAATGAGTGTATTGTGACTTCATGTGCTAGCATGTAATTTGCCTTGAACTCCATGACCATAAATAGTATCTCTTCCAAATTACCCTCTCTTTGTAACATGTAGTGTGTCATTATGAAATTATTCACAGATTTATTTTAATCAAGCGCCCTTTTAATTAACTTAAAAAAAAAGTAAGAAGTTAAGAAAAGATCCAAAGAACACAAGATCAATTTATAAATCAGTATCCGTACAAAATTTAGAACAGGAACATGTGAAGAAGGAAAAGTAATAAAAAGGTCGTAAATCTGCATTTCTGACAGCTGAATGATTTAGAAATTGGAGTAAAGTAATTCCTCCCCTCAGAGATTCACTCCCCGGCATTAGCCCTGCTGACAGCACTAACCCAGACAAAACCACATTTCTTCATTCTCATGTTGATTAATGAAGGTGGAGTGCTGATGATTTTTACATGATGTAGAAAGGCCTGTGCTGGCCAGCCAAGTGCAGCCTGTTATTCTGGGCCCTGCTGAACTCAGCATCCCACCAGAATGAACCCAAAAAAATTCCTCCTTTTCACAGCGCAAACAGAAGCCTGTGAGCACAACTCACAGCTTGTGTGGAAACAGAGTTGAAGGGTCATGTAAACTTGCAGGCGAGGCGAAGGCTTGGAAGAAAACGGCAAAACAATTGTCTCCTCAACCCGGGGCTGTGTTCGCAGAGAGATCTGGCTGGCATAGCAAACACCTCTGTATCCCCTGACAGAGCCGAAAAGCAGAGGGGAGAAGTAGGGCCTTTAAAACATGACACTCTATTTAGCTGTTGCCAAATCAGGGCAACATCGTAGAGGACCTCGCTGCACGGGGGAAGGATGATAATGGCACTACAAGGCTACAGTTGCACACATGAGCCATGAATTTTTTGGGCTTGTCACGAGTACCTTTCAGATGTGCATCAGGGATCACATGCCTGGCTTCGGGTTTTCTGGATTGTTCCAACAAGCACTAGCAGGATTTCCAATTTTCTAGTCTGCTGCCTGGTAGCAGGAGGTTTAAGAAGACGTGCATGTTCTCAACAGGAGCGCGTGTATGAAAGGGAAATGTAAACCATGAAACACACCGTTCTTTAAAGCTGCAGCTTTTTTCCACCGAGCGCGGCAGTTGAACTATCACTGTTGGCTCGGCTAGGCTTATGTGGGATTCAGTCCGACGAGCACCATTATTTCAAATGAAAGAGCTAATAATTTATAGAGCCATTAATGTGAATTTTGTTACCATGTGTGTCTAGATTACATGATTATGAAAGGAATGTAAGTAGAATAACTCTACAAAATATTAATAGTGGATTCAAAATTTTTAAAAATCCTTTCTGGATTGTTTCTAAACAGCAGTTGTGTTGAGTGAACTTTGAGCCTCTATTACTGTGTCAAAGATCAAAAATAAATAAATAATCATATATGAACCCATCCGCCCACCATATGCAGGAAAACAAAGAGTAAAAAAAGCTGTACTGAAACTCACTACACAGCCAATCAAGCAATTACTTCACCACGATAGCGCCCCAGTACAGCTAGGCTATGAACCACTAGCTCCTGAAATAACTTAAACCCTAGCTAAATATAAAAGAAAGGAAACATGGATTTATTTTCCTTTGACACATCTAAGATTACATTACATGCCCTAGCAAAAACAAAACCTAGGGCTAGAATCAAACATTTGACAATACAAAAGCTATACATATTTTCCATTATATCAATTTATTTCTGCGTCAGTGGTGTGCTCAAGACTATCTAATTCAATAAAACCCCAAATGACCATCACTGGCGAGGATTTTACTGTATATCCCTGTATAACTTACAACACACACCGGTCTCTTCTCCTCACTGAGAATATGAAGCGCACAAATAATGTGGGTGGTGTTAAAAAAAAACAGCAACAACTAAAATCTCAGTAATTTGTCATGTTTGAAACCAAAAAGTGCTTAGAGGAGACATTTGGAAAATAAAAGCTGTCCTTTCTTCTGCTTTGGGAAGACTTGCCAAGCTATACCTCACAAAGGCAAAGCTCCCTTAGGCACTGAACTAGCAAACACAGTTTGATCTGCTGTACTTTTGGATTTGCATCTGGAGGGCTGTTCCTCATGGTGACAGTCCCGGAGGGAAGACGAGAGTATCGCATTCTGTTCACTGCGCTCCATCACGCTATCCGGGCCATATGCTCTCTGCTCAGCTGGTGCCACGCTGCTGCCATCTCGCCAGCCTACCCTGGCTACTATTCACAACCACTGGCTGCTCTACTCCCAAACCGCGAGGCCATAAAACCCGACACAGACAAGAAAGACGAGAAAAGCTGCCAAACACATTTGTATTGTTCCTATGGTATTCCATAAGCCAAAAGCCGGGTTTACATAATGCTACATATTAAAGAGTCGTTGTGTATATTGCATGGTTTTAGAGGAAGGGTAATTGGGGTTAGATTACTGGGGTAGGTGGAGTTCTGTGATCCTGTGACAGTTTGGGAACACTGCACATAGAGGACCCTCAGTGTGGCCAGACATGCTCATCAGCGTGGGTGTGAAATTCAAACGGACTGATCCAGGGCACGTTCAGGATTACACCATTCCCCCTCCCTTTGTGCCCATTCCTAGGCACAATAGGCTGCCTGTGAAGGAACTGGAGTGAGCCATTAGTTGTGCTGAAGTGTTGATTCATAGTTGCTGTGGGAAAAGGAAGGATCCGTCAGGCTCGGATTACTCAGCTCACCTGGCTTACCATGGCCTATAGCAGCTCCCTCAGCAGGTCCCTAATGCTAGCATCAAAAACTCAGGAAAGCAATGAGATATGTGAGGAAAGTGGATGATGACTCAGAATGAGGTGAAAGTGATGCAGTCTCTAGAATCCGAGCACAGATTTCGCACAGAACACACATTTCTTTCATGTTAATAAATGTTACTGTACTGCAATAACAAGCAGGTGGAAATTTGAAGTAAATACTAGAGGCGTTCAAGTCAAACCGTGACTTTTGTTTCTAGAATAACAGAACATGGGTTATGGGCAAAAGCTATCTTTATTTTTTCTATATAACTGCAGCACTTATCCCAGCGTTTCACTAGTGCTTGGATACCATCAAGGTAGAAAGTTTCTCAATACGCCGGATCCATCATTGGACTACTATGCTGGCCTCCTAGGAACTCCATTAATGAAGCAAGGCAATGAAGCAAAGATGTATGACCTTTTTAAAAACATTTTCACAATTCAAATGTTTTACTGCAGCTAAGAGTACCATCACTGTACAATGCTTAAAGTGTTCTGTAAATGTAAATACTTTCTGCAAAAGGATTAATGCCTTCATTCATAAGAGATTTCCTCACAAGTCCCGGTTTGACTTAAACATTGCAAGAGATTGCAACATCCATTCTGTCATACCACATACAATCTAAAAAATATTACAGTATAATATATACACTATATGACTGAATAGAAATGCAACAAAAATACAAGCTTATTTTAATCATTTCTTTGTATGCTCTGTTACTAGTACATTTTATTAAATGAGTTAGGGGTTTGCTGCAACACAAAGTGTGTTTGGCATACGAGCACAAACTTATCTCATTCCCACATTGTCAAAAGACATTTCTATTCCTGTTTTCTTATCTTACACAAGCACACTTGTCAGTCTCATACTAGTGACAAGACACTAAAAATCAGGCCTCATAAATGAACAGTTTTAGAGGCCCGGTAGTGCTTTACTCATGGGCTATAAATAAGACACTGCAGAAAAACACCGGGGAACAGGTAATGACTTGCTGCTTTTAAGTTTTGTTGAGGGTGGAAAGGCTAGAGGATTTATAAAGTCATGATCAGTTCCTGAAATTAATGTACTTGCTTTTTTTGTCCATCAAATATTCCATCCATCGTCTATACTGCTGCTGTATGGTTGATTGGCCCCAAAGGCACAAGCCCACACACTCACAATCCTAATTACAAGCTATAGACAAAAGCCAATCAGCCTGACTTCATGTCTTTGGACTGCGGGAGGAAACCGTCATCAGAGTAGCCATCAAGCACATGGAGAACACACAAGCTTCACACACGGACCAGATTCAAACTCCAAGCCATGGTGGTGTGAGGATACAATGCTGAGGGCGACCTGCTGTCAGGACGTGCAGAGGCTTCGTACTGTACGCAGACCAGAGACAGCGGTGAAACGTAGCTCTTTTAACTACAGTTTTAAAATGAAGTTTTACCTTTTTTTTTTAGTTAAAAGGCTACTGATAATATATTGATAGGAGTATATTGATCAAAGTATTTAAGCACTTGAGAGCAGCAATTAACCACATCAATCTCCCACGTGCATCTTTCTCGGGGTTGACGTCAGTCAGCATTAGGTTTAATTACGCAGTGGTGCTAACGGAGAGAAATGTGCTTTCAGTTCGGCTACATCACACAGCCCTGACACATTGCTCAATAGGGCCTTAAGGAACAATGCAGCCAGACCCATCGACCACCTTTCCCAGCCAGTCAGGGGTATCATTTAGCCAAGAGTGATAATTAGATGCAGAATTTACTGAAAACTGTCAATGGCCGTGTCAATAGAAGGACTCTCAGCATCCATCATTCTGCAAATCAATGCCAATTTTCGTCTATGAATTCAAGAAAATGATAGTGTTCAAAATAATGGCCAAAGGAGGAAACGTGAAACTCCTTGGGGAGGAATGAAATTACTCAATTTCGCCCCTCTTCGAGCCTTTGGACGACTGGCTCGCTCAATAGAAAAGGTCACAGACGTTATGTGGGGAATATCTACCAAACAAGATGTGGAACATCACAGTGACATGACAGGTTGCTCAGGTTGGCCTAAGATCACGCAAGCCTGTATATATATCTGTCCTGACAGATTCAAGGGCAGGGTCAGCAGGTGCTAGACTCAGCAGGAGCTGAAGGTCAACGACATGGCATAAACATTAAAAATGAATGGAACCCGCCACATCAGACTGGGCAAATGACCAGTGAGTGGGAGATGTGAGCGGTAATTGTCAAAGAGGTGTA
This sequence comes from Clarias gariepinus, assembly GCF_024256425.1. Classification (NCBI taxonomy): domain Eukaryota; kingdom Metazoa; phylum Chordata; class Actinopteri; order Siluriformes; family Clariidae; genus Clarias; species Clarias gariepinus. Next base: position 20,706,886 of record NC_071107.1, read on the forward strand.
AAGATCAGTGAGTCTTTGCTTTCTGTAAGGAAATGAAAAGCGTTTAGCCAATAACAAGAGCCTAATGAAGATCCTTTTAACTGCAAGCGAGCTTCAATTGGAAAAACATTTGTCTTAAGAAAACTCTGATTAATGCATGATTTCTATGGTAGGCTTGCAGCTGATGAAATCTGCTACCATAATGTAATGATGTAGCTGAATGATAAAATGATGTGGTGGCAAAAACAGTGCCATATCCTATTAAAGTTATGTGTGAGCATTTTATAGATTCTGCAGTGTGCATAGGTTTTGGCAGTGAAAACGCAGTACTTCATTTTGCCTGACAGGCCATTTAATACCACATAATTACAAATCCCTCACAGGCCAATTACTTTCAACTTACAAATGTTTACAAAGACGTCCAAATGTAACCTAAACTTTATAGTCTGACTAAGCTAAAGTCTGACCTCAATAACTGTCTCTCGTCACACGAGATACAGAGTAAGATTACTGCGAATACATCGTCCCCTAGTGCCGCAGAAGATATCTGACCATTTCATGGGTTAGGCTTCCGTATGATATCACGAAGCCATTGACACACTGCCTCTTTATAAAGGGAAGAGGTGGTGGAAGTAGCTAGGCTTATGCTAAACTATCATAAGTGTCATGGTTCTTAATGACGTGAAGAGCAGACAGGGTTCTTTATGGCCTCAGTCTAGACTGGGTTGTACCCTGTGACAGGCAGGTAAATGAGAGAAGGAGAGTATTCATCAGGGGCTGGAAATCCGAGAGCAGTCATATTTAATCTTTCCGACTGCATCCTTGCCATCAGCTCTCTACTGACACTGGTAAAAGAAAATGATTTGTGCAGATCAATCACTGGCTCATCGGAGGCCAGCCGTAGCTGCTGCATGTTTAAAAGGCACCACTGACAGATACTCTCCCACCACCTGATTAAAGGCTTGCGATGTCTCCCTAACCTTTCGTTTGAGGGATGATTGTCGCTGAGTGACAAATACTTCTTAGTTGCAGTGCAAGGCAAGGATTTTGACATTCAGATTCACCAGGCGCACTCGGGAACAGATGTCACTATTGGCAAGGATGCTTGACAGCAACAGCCGGTACGGCAGAGCTCAAGGGGCCAGGAAACAAGCGCTTACCGGCCCCCTATGCTGACAAGACTCACAACAAGTGCGAGCTTTTACATCTCGGGGCCAACCCTTGCTTTTCCCGGGCTTGCAATTACCATCAAAGAACATCTGCTTGCTGTAGCCCTGTTTGCCCTGCACTCACCTTGACCTGTCTTTCATTTACGCACTATGAACGAGGGAGCAGCAGTACGGGGAGGGTGCGAGTGGTGTGTCGTCTCTACTCGAGGCTGACACACGCGTGAACACATGTCCCCACCCACTGCTGGGTAAACGGAGCCCAGAGCTTAGTGCTGTGCCTAATGTTCTAATGTCATCTCTGTTGGCAGCCATGTAAAAGGGAAGTGGTGGTAACAGATAGGATATCAAAGTCAATACCCTGTTGTGCTAAGCTCATCCCACTGTCCTTCTGAGCTGCCAGCTCTCTGAAAGCCCAACAGAGCCATCAGACACTACCCATCAGGCAACTTGATACACAGCTAGCAAGCGCAAGAAAGAGAACAAGAACGAGACATAGAGAGAAAAAGCTGGACTGGGCCAAGACATTCAACTCCTAGATGCAGCTGAAGAGTAAAAAGCTCTACTAGACAAGAAGTAGGGTGAAGGGTATCAGTTAACAGTTGTATGCTGAGCTTATATGCCATGTACTTAGTTATTCACCTTTTTTATCTGCGATACGACACATCTGACTCCATACAATAACAATAACTGAAGAAAGACTTCCAGTATGTGGACATTTAACAGCTGACAGTTATAGAGAGATACAGATCCATTAATGCAGGTAAAGCCTGTGATGTCATCAGTCTGAGAATGTACACTATGTCGAATATGAAAGAACAACAACAACAACAAAAAAAAACACTTCCTGATAAAAATTAAATAAATTATCATGTTGATTTTAGCAATAAGTGGTGCTTCCAGGCTTCATCCAGGCCTAAAAAAAAAGCTCTAAACACTGTGCAAAACCAAAGTCTCTATTAATACCTGTTAGTACCTGATTATAAAATCCTTACACATTTGCAAGCGTTTCTTGTAAACCATATTAGCACATATTGTCTGCGGGTAGTCCTAGATTAATGGCAGTTTCTGCGAGTTAAGTGCCTATAGTGCATGTCAGCTTCATTCCTCTTTAATACTGGCAGTCAATTAACACTTTCGGAGGAAATATAACACCTCGGAGATAAAAAAGCAAACTAGAACACAGGATATTTTGGCACACTAATATATGAGACAACACTGATCAGTTCCACTTGGCTGGGCTACTAAGCTAAAAAAAAAGAAAAAAGAAATAAAAAACAGCAAAAAAAAAAAATTTTCCCTTTAAACATTCAGAATATATGTAAAATATCCAGATGATCAGTGCACTCTTAAATAACATGTACTCTCAACACGTAATCCTTTATACATCCAGATTAAAAGAAAATGACAAATTGGAAGTGATTCCTACAAATGAAAACCAAATGTTCAAAATACATATGGTGTGTCGTTATGATATTTTTTTAAACACTGATTCTGTAATTGTTTAAAAAAAAGAAGAAAAGAAAAGAAAAACATAATTTTGAGGGAACATGAGAATTGTGTGACTGAGTAAACCTTTATCCGAAAGCTACAGTGGAATACAGATCACGCTAGGTCTGCATTTGTTTGCAATTATCCCGTATTTTTTCCTAAGTGAACACTTCAAGATTGCTCATGTGCTTGTTTGGATGTTGAATCTGACTGCAGTGGCCCTGCAGGAAGAGAGCTGCTCTTTGTGTCCGCCCGCTGTACTGTGACCTGTCACTTACAGCTGCTGTTCAACATCTCCGGGGTTATTGTAAACTGTGACTTTCATCACACAGAGGTGCTACTGACAAATCCTAAACAAGATCGAAACGCATTCAGTGTAAATGGCACGTCATCTAGGTTGATGGATGCAACCTGTACAAGCATGCGGTATGCACAGTATCACAGGGACATGCTTCCAATAACCGAAGCCAATAATCAAATTTATGCACAGGTGATTAAGATAGGGAACCGGTCCATTCTATAACAGCTAAGTACTTGTAATATATCCAGGATAGAATTCAAACTTTTTGAAACCAGGGAGGTATTTACTAGATAAAACTTTCCGTAACTGAGGAAAATAAACCTAACACATGCTTGAGATCATTATGCGGTGATTTATGATTTCCTGTTATAAATATGTACACTGCGTGCTGTAAAAGGTTGGCATTAATGAGCTATGAATATCCCCGCTCAACAGTAAAACACATTCTTTGTTAACCACGACTGAATCATCATTAAGTTTAACAGGTTTTCCGAAGTGCATTAGCTTCAGTGGCAGCGCTGCATGGGGGAGCTGAAACCACTCACACCATGCTGGAGACAAGGTTGTTTAGGAGCATTTTTATGAAGCACACATGTACAAGAAACTTTTAGAAAGTAATCCTATGGAGAAAAAAAAATTATTATTCCCATGAAACAAAAACAAACATTTGAAACTATTCTCAAAATGTTAGAGCAAAACACAAACACAATCCTGGTACTGTATATAAGAGGCTAGTCATACTATCTTATCAATGTCAGTCAACATACCAGGAAGCCAGCAGCTTCTGTAATTTGCCCCCTGGCTGCTATCAGCCCAGTTTCAGCTCAAAAGCAGAAGCACGGCTTGCACATCACATCACAAAAAAAAAAAAAAAAAAAAGAAAAAACACCTTGGGTGATAAAGGCACTTATAACCCTACATATATTTATGGATACCATTAAAAACAAAGCCACTATAAAGAAAATAGCTGACTGTGGACTAAAAAGCCCGAAGGACCCAATTTCCTCCTGAAGCACCTGATGGACACTGTGACAAGCAGATTGCTTTCCAGCACCAATTTTTGGAGCATGTGAAAAATGGGGCTGCATGCAGGTATGTGGTCCAAGATGACTCATAAATCTTCCTTTATCTCCTCGCTGGTGTTAGCAGAAAAGGATGAGTTGCTTTTTTTTCCATCTCATTCACATGTCTATCTGTCTGTTATCCGTGCCCTTGAGCAAAGATTACTGATGCCCTCCCTTTGATATATGACACATCGCACAGTGCAGCTTTTCATCCAGTGAATTAACCCAGAAAAAAAAATGCAAACCTGACTGACATCAGCTTGCAGGCTTTTTCACAATACTTTTGTGTTCATGAACCCCGCCCCCCACCCAAATGCGCAGCGTGTGCATATACAGTATATATTTATATATTTTTAAAATAATTTTTCCCCCCAGCCCTCTACAACTTAATCTTGCACAGACAAGGAGTTTAATGCCAAATAGTTTATCCGACCCTAAAAAAACAACTTCGCATTATATAATTTGCTGTGTGTCATCATAGCGGACTGTGCATGACACTGTGGCGGGGTTGGATATTTCGTTTATACAGTACATAGATAAGGCGACACGATGGTGTAGTGGTTAGCACTGTCGCCTTGCACCTCCAGGGTCCGGATTCGAGTCCCTTCCAGTCTCTGTGTGCATGGAGTTTGCATGTTCTCCCCATGCTTGGTAGGTTTCCTCAGTGTGTGATTGTGTGCCCTATGACAGATTTGTACCCAGCTTTGTACTCCAGGCCTCCTGCGACCTTGTAAACGATAAGCAGTATTAAAAATGAGTAAGTGAATGAGTATACAGATTCCAGCGTTGTATAATCCTACATTGCATATTTACATCATAATAAGAATAATATCTGTCATATTTATTCTTTTGGAAATAAAAAAAGGACAATATTATATTACACATAATTATCATAATCCTAAAATTACAAATAAACTCTGAAATTAAATCGGTCAAAACAGGACAATTATTTAGCGATTGATTGTACGGCGCTTTAACAATCGCTTCAATTAGACTCATTTCACAATGACTAATGGCACTGACCACTTTCTTTTCATATAAAGAATGTATAAAATGATACATTAACCAATTACTGGAATGGCTCTGTATGCTACATAAAAGAGAAATATTCTTTCTCCTTTAGAGCATGACTTCATTAACCTATTTCTGGTCCTTATTTATATTTAGAGGCTTAAATGAAACTAAACAAATCACATCTACTTTAAGCTAACTATATGTGTATTTATTCGGGGTATAAGGCAATACAATGGTCTACAAATCATTATCAAAGTTTAAGGAGAAGTCATAAATAAAATATTATGCCCAAGGGAAGTGCAGCAACCCATTACCATAATGGAACCGCTCATGATCTATTTCATTAACATGCAGTCTTCAACCCAAATAAATGTATTCTTTGCCCTATGAGAGCGAATCCATTTACAAGACTGAAAATGTTAATATTCTTCATCATCAACTACGAGCGTGACTTATAAAAAAAAAAAGTGTGTAGAGGATAATTCTCAGTTGAGAGAATTCGGTTTAAAAGAATCCCAAGAGAATCAAATACAAAAAGATTAAGTTAAAAAATATACACACAATCCATCTATTTAAGCATATTAGGAATTTGTTGCATCATTTTATTATATATGGTTTACCACTGAACATGTTCTATATGTGGTTAAAACACAAAGCGATGCTGGCAAATCAGATAAGACAAAAATTATGATGACAGCTATATCTCAATAATAATGATATTACTGTGTCAAGGCAAACTACTATGCATAAACAGGAAATGTTGGATGATCCTCAATGACAATTACCGACTTAAAACTACTATTAATTATCATTTGAATTGCATGTGCGTTCAAGAAAAGTAAATTGAATGAAAGTCTGCTGATGAGGAAAAGCAGGTGACCTGAACTTTTCCAGATTATTTGACAAGCCCTATTATATTAAACAGCTATTCTGTGATATCATATTTCTTCTATGACAGCACATTGGATAGCCTGCTGTGAAAGTTTGCAGACACAACCTTTTTGTCTGGCCGGGCCACCACTTTGCCCACATCAATTCGCCATCAGCGTCTGTACAACTGGCAACTCAACAACTTTATTACATTTGTTATATTGAGCTCCATCTGGCCAGGGTCATTTGCCTTTTTAATTTAGTTGTCTTCTGCTCTCTAATTTGTCTCGCATTTACAAATGGTGCCGACCGCTCCACAAAGCTGCACCCCGTCAGCTGTGGGAAATATATTTTCAAACAAATATGCCAGCAGTCAGCAGCCATAAATTTGCTGAGCGGCGGTTATTAATAGATAGTAACAGATGTTTACTGATTGTTGATTACCAGTCATGTTGACCAGAGAAATCTGTTCATAAATGGAATGGAATTTATTGTGCACCAGAACATGGCTCTCTCCTTGGCAGGACAGAGCGCGCTGCCAAGTCTCTGTGTAGTGAATCAGCAAGACAAAGTCGCCCGCCTTTTCCTCTGAGGTACAGCAGCATATGTTCCACTGCTGAGAATGGCGCACACATGCAGGGGACAGCACGCCATGGATTCATGGCACTGTTTAGGGCTTATTTGTGTCCTGTTCTCTCTGTGTGAGAGGAAACAACTGTTTGGCCACTGACACCTTGTACAGCAAAACAAACAGTTGGGGAGTTATGGCGTGCCACTCACTTGTCACTCAGCATCAACGTCTACAGCCAAGCTTGCAATTAATCTTTCAGTAAGTGGCATGGCAGGTTTGACTACAGAGAGGAATGTTTGCCAAAGGTTATCCTGTACCTAAGCACTGCTGCGCAAGGACGTTATATTAGATGCTGCAAAAAGTGCAACACATGAAGTTCACCTGTTCTGTCACTCCATCATTCTACACTGCTGCTTTGAGATGGAAATCATAGCTGTCACATACCCAGCTCATGTGATGACCTTAATCTCAAGTTCACTCCGACAGGTAATAAATAAGCACAGGAATATAAGAAACTCAGGCCAAGTTATATGAATGTGGTAAAATGATAGCATGCAGCAACCTTCAGCCAGCAATTTGATGTGTACACGCATAGAAGTTTAACAAGGTACACTCATTCTTTACAAAGTGAAAAAGTAGATGCCTGGTTGCAGGAAGGACAAATTCAAGAGAGGGGGGAGGAAAAAAAAAAGTCTAAAGAGCACAGCTGAATCCGACAGGCTCTAGAGAGCAATCATATCTGTGCACAAGTTTTATTTACAGCCCTAGCAAAGGCACAGAGAGCAACACACAACAACTTGCAAACACTGACAAGTTATAAAACTTTAAGTGAGCTGTAAATAGCTCTGTCATTCCATCTGCAGGGTTATATTTCCAGTACATGTTATCCGGCCAATGTGAAATCTTTATTCTTCCCAAAAAGGCATTGAGGGACACGAGATAAATTACAACTTGACAAGAGCATAAGATCAGTTAATCAAATAAACAAGTTTTGTTTCAAACTTCGTTTTTTTCCTTCTTCGTCCCCGGGACGGGAGGTGGTGTACAGTATCACTTTGCTGTCATTGTAAAGTTCATGTCAGGCTCTGGGAACAGACTGTATCCTCTGATACATTTTTACAGTTACTTCACCTGCCTGATATCCTTCAGCCATTTCCTTCAGAAGCTGTCAAACACGCCAACTATAATATATAGCCCTTCCAATGAGAACAGCTGTAGCCATTCTCTGTGCTGCCTCTTGTACCTTGTCCTGCATGAAATAATACATCAAGATTAATTGATTTCCTGTCACTCTCAGAGAAAAGAAAATTAATTTTCATGTATCTTTTCCCCTAACCCAGCATATGAATTTTGTACATGGCAAGTAATTTAAGTTTTTTAATTATTCATGAGAGCAAAAAACATGATGAAGTGGGCTGCTGATCGCCTCGAGGCTGCAGTTCAGGCCTGCATCTGCACCCAGACAACAACAGCATATCGTAATGCTTGTATTAATAATATATGGATGTACATGCGTCTCAGTTTAACTCCAGCTATTTCTTCAACTACGACCTGGGCGTACAGGGTCACTAGGCACGTTTGAATTATGGGACGGCTCGGGTTGGGTTGTGAACCAACACGCACGATGGTGACCATTTGGGAAGGAAAAATAATCACAGCAATCTGGTGTTAATCCCTCCATTGCTTTGTGCGAGTCCCATTGATCATCATATACCAAGACAATCTGTGGGTAATTATGCATGACATGGAAGGCTTTAATTACACTAAACATGTTTCCCTGTAATCAATTTGCAAATGTAGGATGCTAAAAGTCTACACATGTGTAACAGCATTTTGCCTGGTAAGGTAAAAGTGTGAGCCTCACCAAGAAACAAGCTCAGAAAACGACACAGCATGCGAAGGGTAGAATGATTGAGAAGCTCTCAGGAGTGCTTAAGTAACCATACACTATCCTCAATACCATCCGCCGCATAAGCGAGCAGTTTAAAAGAGCAAGGCCAAGTGGAGGATGCCATCTCCCTGCTGCCAGAGCCCTCAGAAAGCCTGTCAGCCCGGCCAGCCTGAGATTGATGTGCAAGCCACGGGTTGTTCCTCAGCATTACGTGTGACATGACAACCATGATGAATGGGAGTCAATTATGTTCAGAAATAGGTTGTTTTTTTTTTTCTTTCTATTACGTTGCCACCAATCCCTGTTTGGGAGGAGGCCGTCTTAAGAAAATACATCACATGAAAACTTGTTCAAGTTCAGGGATGTAACCCGGAGCCTGCGCAGCCTGATGCCTGCGTGACAGAAAGGAGGGGAAGACGCACAGCGAAAGCAGCTAAACAGTGAGAGGAACAAAGTCATAAGAAATGTTTAAGGGATATGCAAAATGTAATAGAAAACAACTTTTGACCTCCAGGTTTTGTGGTTAGCGTGAAGCTAATTACAGAGTGTGAGGGCTGGATATTTTAATCTTCTTAATGTTGTGAATGTGGGACTAGTTAAATTGGTCTGTCTGGCAAAAGGCTCTAATTATTGTAAGAGAGTCTAATTAGCATTTAGTGGAACACCAAAACAACAACGTCAAAAAAAAAAAAAAAAAACTGCACTAATTTCCCAATAAACAGTGCTCACAGTGTGCAATCAGGCCTCTTCGCAATACAATGAGAATTAATAGGATCATACTACAATGGTAAATCCTACAACTCCTGCTGAGAGCGTTAAATCATTTTTCGCTGTGCACAGACTGTTCCCATCGACAGCAATTCCCAGGAATCCGAATAAGTATCTTCACTCCTTTATATCGCATTATGTGTCATTTTAAAATACTCAAGCAAATAATTAGGCAGATGACCCCAAGGATATGACTTAAGTGGTTCTATCGTGATTTAGCAAATGAGTTCTTTAAATAAGCTTTTAAAAGAGTCTGTCATCTCATTTCAGAGATTTGTTCATTTTTTTCCTTCACGAATTACGTGTGATAATAAAGTGGACTTGGGTCCAATTTTGGCATTGACAATAGATTTCAGCTTTATGCTTTTATTGTGCAATGGCTAATACCAGTGCTTAGATACAGTATTATACAATGCTTTATTTGTATTGCTTTTATCAGTAGATACATATTTTTTCAAAACAGCTGTGCACAGATCTGTGTCTAGATCTACGGTCACGAATGCCAAGTCTTCCAAAGAATCATAAGAGGCTCCAGATCAGAAAGGCAACCTTTTATCATCTAAGCGATCAGAATATGTGTATGTAATTTATAAAACTGCATTATAATGGTTATGTCCAGAGAAAGTCCAATCCATAAATATGGAGTGTGTAAATATTTAGATATTGTTACAAGATGAATGTACAAGCATTTGGGTCAAAGCATGTGTGTGTGTGTGTGTGTGTGTGTGTGTGTGTGTGTGCGCAAATCTCATCTCTGCTTTATCCAGGTGAGATTTGGGTGAATTAGTGAATTATATGTACAATGAATTTGGCATTAGGATTGATTGGCAAGCACATTCTCTAATTTTCTAAATCTCTGGATTCTCCAGGTTTATATTTCCTCCCAAAACATGACCACAGGCAGCGTGGCTATGCTCTTAGGTACGACTGAGTATATGAATATGTGTGTAAGGTGCCCTGCGATGGACTGGTGCATTCCATACATTTGTCCATAATTTTATTCTTCTCTAGAGCCTTGGCTAGTAATGAAAACCCAACTAAAGTTTAAACTATACTGGAGACTTTAGGATTATTCAGAGCATATGGGTATCATTAAGGCGGATCCTTAAACCTTTTAGTTTTTTAAATGAAAAAAAAAACCTTATATCAATAATCAAAAAGCAATTAAAAACAAATCAAATGTAACAGAGGCCAAAAAGTCCTGTGTCTTTCCACTAAAGAACTGGTTGATAAGGTGACTGTCATAATCATGTTATCTCTTTTGGATTGAGTTCGAAAATCCTTTATATTATACATGATGCGATGAGCCCTACATGATAAAGCAAAAAAAAAAAAATGAAAAAGGTTATTCATTGAGATGTTTTTATTTTTGCCTTACTTTGTGGTCAAGAAGAACCACAAGATGAAAATGAATGCAGTATACAGACAGACAATGTGACTTCCAAAAGGTCAAAGATTACATCATCCCCAGTACACTCTTTCTGCCATGGAATAACTAGACATGTACAGATTAATGGGTGTGAGAGAAAATGTAGAGCTCATTTGCTTCTTCAACACATGGCATTTATTGCACTCTACTGATTATTTACTTACATTGTCATCTGGAGTTAATGTTCCCTGTCTTAGTAACAAAAACAGTTTAGAAAGGAAACTTCCACAAGTCAAACTCGGCAGTTTCCCAGACTCGTCTCTGCTATCTGTCTCTATTGAAACACTCTCTATTTATTTTGGAAAATTTAAACAACTGCTGTCATGTCCGCCCAGAGTTGGCATAGCGTGCATAGGAATATTCATCATCACAAAGAGAAAGGGAGTGGTATTAATGGATACATTTTTCAACCCATAGGAGGTAACTGGAATTTTAGAGAGGAAGGTAAAGCAAATATGCTTCATTTAAATGCTCTGGGAAGGTTAATGCTTACATACGTTCTCTGTAAAATGTAAGAATGAGAATCCAGCACGCTGGATAGTTCTGCTTCGGGATTGGCGCTTTTAACAGTATGTTCGCTCATAATCACCATAAGTTATATAATTAAAATAAATACATGCTTTGACTTTGTTAAAGGATCTAGAAGAGACCAAACCATGCACTAACCTTTCTCCATGGTGAAGGCCTTGAGCACTCTAGTCACTAACTGCACAATATATATGGAGCAATGCAACTGAGGGCACTGGTGTGAATAATATTCACTTTTCTAGCAGAGCTGTAATCGTGGAGATTTATGATTCTCCACTCTATGGATGTCCTGGACTATCCAATAAAAGCCATTCCACCACAGAATCATGCAGTGGCCAAGGAGGAAAGAGGAAGATGGCAACGGAGGGAGTACAGTAATGAAAAGAATCTCGATGCACTCCCGACATAGAATTTAATTACAATTACCCAAACATACACTATACACTACACTGTTATAGCAGTGCAATTAATAGTTTACACTACTTTCAGCTAATGAAGGCAAATACAAAAAAAAATTTTAATCAGAGACATTACTGCTGTCTATATCAGTTTCTATTCAAATATAACTATAATCTCATCAGATGCAGATTTGAAACTATTGCAGTAAACTACAAAAGAATACTGTTTGCCTCTGATGTCAGCTCGTCACAGACTCACACAGAACACATGGTAGCAACCAAATAAACTTTCACTTTGAATAATGTTTTTGTTAAAATGCAAAAATCCCTCCTTAATGTGGTCTAAATGCCAATTATATAACGATTACACCATGCAGTTTACATCACGACTGTCAGAGTCTATTAGTGTTCCTTTGCAAGGTAACTCATGAGCAAACTGTATACTCGGAAAGAATATGAGCTGGAAATCCTGTCATGTTTAACAGGCCACAACTGAAACTCTCTCATTCTCTCATTCTCAATACTGCTTATCCTGTACAGGGTGACGAGAAGCCTGGAGCGTATTCCAGGGGCATGAGGCAGGGTACACCCTTGATTGGAGGGCACAATCACACAAACTTATTTACACAATACAGGCAATTTGGAAAGGCCACTTAGTCTACGCTGCATGAACTTTGGGGGGTTAATATTTACTAATATTTTAGTAATCGAATATTCTAAAATAAATAAAAAAAATTAAATTAATCGATTCATCGATTCATAGAATAAACTTTACTTTTGCTTAATTAAACAGCAATGTAAAATATATAAGAAAAACAAAGATTAATTGGTTTTCTTTTAAGAAAAATCTACTTTTATTTTTTTAAATGCATACAGCATTTTATAAGAAAAAAAACATTGTCATTATTCACAATACAAGGAATAGCTCAAAGTTAAATGAGATGAATTAAGTGCAGTACAGTGCCATACATTCTTATTTTAAAGCCTTTTCTCTGATGCAAAGACTAAAAAAAGGTATTTCAAATGACTTTAAGTATCAAAAAAACTAAGGCACACTGTTATGCCCTAAAATGCCTCTCTGCCACTCCCTGCCCCCCCTCCAAACACACACACACACACACACACACACACACACACACACACACATAATCTCTATCAAATATTATATTACAACATAAATTCATAGGTTTATGATTTACAAAAATAAAATAAGCAATATGAAAAGACATGTTGTATAGGGAAAATATATAACATATTTTTTTCATATACATGTATATTTTTACATTGCTTATTTTATGATAAAAATGTTTTCGTGTAATTTTATATCATAAACAATATTTATTTAGTGTAAACATTTTTGTATTACATGACAAACCACTGCAAAATTAATGTGCCACAAAATAAACATTATATGAAAATGTGTATTACGTGTCTTAATTTTTGTGTATTAATTTGTCACATGCCTAGGGTTAATTATAATAGTAATAATATATTTGATAATAATAATATTAATTTTTGATTGTGCTGTCCTAATATATTTGATAGAGACTTTTGCTTCGATTACTTTTTGTAATCGAATTACTCGAGGAATCATTTCAGCCCTACACCCAACAGCAAGTCCATAAACGTAAACCACTTATCTAATAAAATATAACATCTACACATCTATCTATCTATGGGATTGTATTGTTTGTTTTTTGCAATATAAAAAAAAACACTTTTATTAAAGTAGGTTTGCGTTCTGTCTTGGTCGAGTTACTGAAGTGAGAAACAGGAGGGTTATTTTAATGGACATTAAAAGTTACAAGACCTCTCAGCATACTTCACTTCGAGTCTGATTGCACTCAGGAGTCCTGTAAAATGTCAAAGAATTTCTCACGGACACTCTCCATACCCTCACACATCATAAACACACTCTGTCACCCTGAGCTGCCGCATGTCCCTGAATAAACCATCCTGACATCCTCTTTGTCTCTCCCTCACTCTCTCTCCTCTCTCTCTCTCTAATGTGGGAGGTATAGAGATGGCTTTGCATAATATGCAAGTGTGTGTGTGTGTGTGTGTGAGAGAGAGAGAGGGAGAGAGAGATAGAGTGCATCCTGCTTTTATCAGCCCCACTTTTTGTCATAAATCAAAAGGATATAGTCTGACAAACAATCCAATATCCAAGGTTAAGAAAACATGCAGAAAATAAATCACCTGAGTGTCATGCTCAATTTTTATAACAGCATTAAGCTGCAATAACCATAACAAGGGCTAAATTGATATAAGAGCACGAGTGCGCTCCTGGCAGAGGCACGTACTTCTGTAAAGGGTTCGTGAAAGTATCTGATGCAGCTTAGACCATAAACATATCCTATTCTCCTAATGTTTCACTGCTGCCACTATATTTTATGTCGTTTGTTACACTTGTGTGCCATGGGTCATTCACCCAGTAACAGTCTCTGGTGCAATCTGTGTGTAAACCATATTGTGTACTAGCAAGAGTTTCATTTGAACTGCCAAATACTTGAGCCTTTGACTTGGAACAAATGCTATCTGGGACTTTTGCCGCTCTGGGACTTCTGGACTCATTTAGCTGTACCTGACCAATACAGTTATGCTGCTGAGGTCAAACATACATACTAAATACTGACCGTTAATGCTTAAATTATGTATATACACAATAACATGCCCAGTTTTTTTTTTCTGCATAAACCTACACCGCTCATAATCCAGCTGTTTGTAATGATGGAACGTTTTTTGGTTTGTATGCATAATCGAAATGTAACAAAGTTATCTAAACTGCTATACAGCATGTAAAAATTTGAATTTTAATAGAACTTAAAATGTTAATCAAAAGAGTAAAGAGATGCTTACGGTATTACTTAATTAGCAAGTCATATATTTAGCCAATTATTTCTCAACTCCAGCTCTGAGAACACAATGTGGCCACGTTAATGTCACGATTACAATCACCAGATTCACTCATCACATGTGTGTCCCATTAACGTACATTAACGCATTAGGTCTAGGCTATATGTTAACTGTTATTGCTAATGCTAATCCTAATGCTAGCACATTTAAATTCAAATTTCAAATTCAAATTTTATTTGTCACAGTCCTACACAGTACGATATGCAGTGAAATGCTTAGACAACTGCTCGTGACCTTAAAATAAAAGAGTAGGAAAGGAAATAAATATGAAAATTAAAAATAAAGGGTAAAGGGTACATGATACCAGAAGGGTGACACATCAGGTAACACAACAAAAGAACAATCGTTTCAAGTGAAAAATCTGTTACAATTAATCACATAAACAGATCAACATAAAAACAAACCATAACATTCATTTAAACACCGAATATGTTACTCATGTGACTGTATTACTTTAAAGCTGCTCTGTAAATCTATCTCTAACCAGTGTACAGGCATGTTTGTTTGTGTGTTTCAGCATATGTTTTTCTACTGTATAAAGATATTTTTGATTAAATCTTAAAGCAGCCATTGTATATGGAGGAGTAAGAATAGTGCAAAGCATGGAGACAGACTAAAACCACTTACAATAACAAAACCGCAACATAAATGCTAACAGATTTAGAATTTTGGATCAGAGAACACAGTGGAAGAAAGTAGCACATCCTTGTTGATATTTTGAGCTCTACTGCTTTAACTTTTACTTTACCTGGACATTCTCACTCACTCACTGATCGTCATTACCGCTTAATCCTGTATTCAGGGTCACAGGGACCTGAAGCCTATCCCAGGAGGCTTAGGGCACGAGGTAGGGTACACCCTGAACAGGGTGCCAATCCATCACACACACATACACACACTCACACACTCATTCACACACTACAGGCAATTTGGGATCGCCAATCAACCTAACCTACATGTCTTTGGACTGTAGGAGGAAACCCATCAAACACAGGGAGAAAATGCAAACTCCATGCAAACAGAGACAGGGATCGAGCCTGGCCGGGAATCGAACCCGGACCCTGGAGGTGCAAGGCGCCAGTGCTAACGACTACACCACCGTGCCGCCACCTGAACATTCTAGCTAAACTTAATGTACACAGGGTGTTCAAGTCAAACTGGGACCTTTTACAAAAAATGTCAAGCACAGGTGATGAGACTGTTAACTGCATTTAAAACATTTAAACGGTGCAAACTTTTTAAAGAAAGCTATATGTCTAAGAATATCAATGCCGGCAGAGGTGACTCTGGGCCCACTGCAGTCATTCCCGCATACATTCAGCAAGTGGAGCGCATCTGTTGGTGCGAACTGTACACACAATCATTCACCAATACCACTTGCACATTACAGGAACTCATCTGGAAGTTTTTCACAAATCCCTGTTCAGTCCTGACCCCGCTTCAAGCTATTTCCACATCTTCGGGGCATTAAAGGGAGGCCAGCATTTTAGACAGGAAGCCGTCAGTCTGATCCAACTTTCTACCTTGATGGTATCCAAGTGCTCGTGAGACGTTGGGACAGGTGCATTAGTGTAGCAGAAGATTTTATATATATATATATATATATATATATATATATATATATATATATAAAGTTTATATATAGAGTTTTTAATCTCATAACTGTGTTTTGTAATTCTTCACAATCAAACGTCCTGGTTTGACTTAAAAGTCTCTTTTATGAATAAGAAAACAAGCAATCAATTAAACGAACTAAAATCACAAAAAAAATTCAAATATGTAATTTAAGAAGAAGTTTAATATAAAACAAATCCATTGCAAAAGTCATCTTGCATTATAACACACAGAATGAAATAAGTCATAACTACAATACTATACCATTCACACTGTATGTAAATACACTGATTAACCCAATTTAAAATTCTGACAAGCTTCTCTAATACTCAGCCATAAAAATGACACACACACACATACATACTCACACACTGAGGGAAAAAAACTCAAAGGCGGCATCAGGCCAGCTTGTTTCTCACCCTGAACAGGCATGAGCATTTATAACCTTAAAAATGACTTCTGGGTAGCAGGTATCCAATTATTCGTTACCCAGGAAGCTGTGCTAAATGGAGAGGCTCGATGATTTACTTGCAACCTCTCCTTTTATTAAAACACTTTGTCTTATTGTTTTATTGATTTACAATCTGTCCTACTTTTTTGGCATCTGAAAACAATCAAGCAGCAGAGCAGCAGAATGTTTGGACATTAATCGTTAAAAGACAGTGTTTTATTCCTGGCCAGGGGTTTGCCTCACCAGCTGCTATGCATTCTGGTAAAAGGGAATGATTTATGGCCTTGTCGCCAAAACGATGAGGCAGACTCATTAACATATCGACAGCACCCAAGATGGATCATCAGCATTGATTATTTCATGGCCTGTTGATGCCCATTTGTTAAAAAGACTGGAGAAAAGCAGGAGGGGGGGAAAAGGCAAAAAAAAAGGTGTAGTAGGCAGTAGAAAGAGAGAAAGCTAAACAGACTGCTGAGGGTTTTAAAAGTGGATCATGAACACATTACCTCACAAAGACAGATGTTTCAACCCGACACATCACCATGCTGTAACATACAGGCATCAGTGACGGACAGATATTCATCACTCTGTAGTGCTTAGTGGTTTCATAAAGAAAAATAAAAGATCTCAGTTGGCGTGTCATGTGAAAGTCTTTCTTTGATTTCATAATAATATATTTCTAAGATGAAAATAAAGCATAAAATCTATTCTACCTAAATAGGTTATGTGTGTGGTGAGAGATGACCAATAACATTTTATCTGTAAACATTAATGCATTTAGTTGCTTTATATTAGAAGACCATAAAAAATGAAAGTGCAAAAGTTTTGATACCTCCTTTGAGAGATTTCACAGCTTGCAACAGCTTTTCATAGCCACCTACAAGTCCTTCTACTATTGTTTAACAATTTTCACCCACTCTTACCAAATTATTCTAGATGCATAGTTTTTTTTGTCCCATCTTGTATGTTCCTGGACAGTTTTTCAGTCAGGGGACTGTGGAGTTCGGCTTGTGTTTCTTGAAGTAGGTCATGGTAGATTTTAGGAAATATTTTGGAAGACTCACCTGTCGAAGAAGCCAATCTCCTTTCAGCTCCAGTTTATTGTCACATTTGCTCCCAGATTTCTTTTCTTGATATTTGCTGAAACCCATTCCGTCATTTACTTGTTAAGTGTTTATTGGGCCACTGGCTGCCACCCAACTTCAAAACACCACAGATTTAGCCTCATGCCTGACAGTTGGCAAGGTATTCTTTGCATCACATCCTGATCCTTATTTTCTACAAACATACTTTTGATGATTTGGGCCGAATAGGTCCATATTTATATGATTAATTCACAACAGTAGTTTCCAAAATGCCTCTGGCTTAGCTATGTGCTGTTTTGCATGCATCGAATGTTCACTTTTGTGAAGAGGTCATCAATAAGGATTCCTTCTGATGACTCTTCCATGCAGGTCATGTTTGTGTTAGCAATGCGGCACAGTAGAATAGTGCACCACCACTTACTTGTCACTTCTGTCTGAATGTTTTCTTGGTTATTTGGATCATGCTATCCATATTTTGCCAAAATCATACCTGCCGATTCTTAAAGACACTTAGGTCAGTGGAAATTGTGAACCTGGGGCACCTTGATAGGCATCATCTTCCTTTCTCCACAGGAATCGATAAGCTTCATTTTTAAGATGATTGGTCAGCTACTTAAAAACAGCACATAGTTGTTGGGTTTGAAGAGTCATAAATTTATTACACTTCGGAATTGTTATTACTAGAGACAACTCTTGACCTAAGTAATAACCCCTAACAAGTCAATTAACTAACTAATAATGGTTTGGGACTTCAAGAGTGTCTACATTTAATTTTTTATCTTTAATATTTTAAATTCACTAAAATAGTGTGCTTTCTTGTTTACTTTTAACTTGAACAATCAATAAAAGTAAAAACACTTCAGTTTTTAGAATATATGTAAATAAAGCAAACGTTACTGGGTATTTTGCAAGACTTCACAGCTAATCACACACAAGAATGAGTCGCTTCCTCCATCCCATCACTCATTTTTCATCTGCTCACTGCCCCTGTCAAACTGCCTTGTCAAGGTCAACTCAAGGAAATGATCACACATGTATGCACATACTCATACACACACACACCCACACAATTTATCAAATAGAACTGTTTAAGACTCAGGCTGAGATAAATCCTCTACCTCCTATCGCTGGAGTGACATTAAGGTGTGATGGGAAGCTAGTATGCTGATTTCTCCTTCATGACAATGATAGAGTTCCCAGAGTGACACTTGGATAATTGATAGGCCAATCAGTCATTATTGAAAAGCAGGCACCACACTACACCTCCTGATTGTCATTCCTTTGCCCGGCTGTCACGGTGTCTGGGAGCAGTAGTAACCTTGCCGTGAGAGAGTGTCACACACCCTTCTAAATCACGGCTCGACAAGCACTTGACGCATATTGACCATCTAATCTTTAACGAGGAGCCAGAGAGCAACGGTGGGCTTTTTTAAGATCACCTTACATTTGTATCAATATTCCATCAGCCACATGCCGGATTGTCTTACTGTTCATTGTTTGAGACGAATTCTTCGATAGATGTCTGCTTCTGTCAGCTAGCAGAATGAAGTGGTGCTCCAGCTAAGTTCTTTGCTTCTGATTAAGTCGATGGAGGGTACAAGGAGAAGTAGGTGAAAAAGGCTGCTGGCCTCTAAACGTCCTTGCTGGAGAGTGTAAGGCAGTGAGGGGGGGGGGGGGGGAGAGAGTGTGTGTGTGAGTGCAAAACGCGAGACAGAGGTCTGCCCTGCCCCTTGTACAGTATGGACGGGGACTTTAAATTGCTTCCGTCAGTGGTGCTGAGTAATGAGTGTGATTCTAATCGGAGTTCCTGAGGCCAGCAGCATTAGTCTTCATCTCCGAAGGGCCCTCTCTGCCACCCGTGACATCTAATGTAGAGCAGGTCCACCCGTAATGAGAATCCATTCTGCAGCCAAGCCACTGCCTACCCTCTACCCCATATCACACCGGAAGTCTTCGGTAGGGACAACAAGGTTACCGGCCCCCATCTTTGCCTCCAGCAGGCGATGCATATTCAAGGGTCAGAAAATGCCTGAGGCTTCCTACTGCAATACAAGCACACAGAGACTAAAACCAATAGTGGAGTGAATTGAAGGGTAATTAGACTAAACCATAGCTGTAGTGCCAGGTTCAGCGTCAGTTATGTCAAAGTTTGTATTAGAGAAAACCTATTATAGGTTTTAAGAGAAATCTGATATAAGTTCAGCATCAGATTCTCATTCTTCATCTTTAAAAATAAAAAAACAACACACAATCCTAGGTGATAATTTTTTATATAGAGAGTGGGACATAAAAGTATTTAGACAGCCACCAATTGTGCAAGTTCTTCCACTTAAAAAGATGAGAGAGGCCTGTAATTTTCATCATAGGTATACTTCAACTATGAGAGACAAAATAAGAAAAATATTCAGAAAATCACATTGTAAGATTTTTAATGAATTCATTGGTAAATTCCTCAGTAAAATAAATATTTGGTCACCTACAAACAAGCAAGATTTCTGGCTCTCACAGACTGTAGCTTCTTTAAGAGACACCTCTGTCCTCCACTCGTAACCTGTATTAATGGCATTTGTTATCAGTATAAAAGACACCTGTCCACAATCTCAAATAGTCACACTCCAAACTCCACTTTGGCCAAGACCAAAGAGCTGTCAAAGGACACCAGAAAAAAATTTGTAGACCTGCACCAACTGTGGGAGCAAATATTAGAAAATGGAAGACATACAAGACCACTGATAATCTCCCTCGATATGGGGCACCACGCAAGATCTCTGTGGGGTCAAAAGATCACAGGAACTGTGAGCAAAAATCCCAGAACCACACGGGGGGACCTAGTAAATGACCTGCAGAGAGCTGGGACCAAAGTAACAAAGGCTACTATCAGTAACACACTGCCCTGCCAGGTATTTAAATCCTGCAGTGCCAGACGTTTCCCCCTGTTTAAGCCAGTACGTGTTCAGGCCCGTCTGAAGTTTGCTAGAGAGCTTTTGGATGATCCAGAAGAGGACTGGGGGAATGTCATATGGTCACATGAAACCAAAATAGAACTTTTTGGTAAAATCTCACCTTGTCGTGTTTGGAGGGGAAAGAATGCTGAGTTGCATCCAAAGAACACCATACCTACTGTAAAGCATGGGGGTGGAAACACCATGCTTTGAGACTGTATTTCTGCAGAGGGACCAGGAGGACTGATCCATGTAAAGGAAAAGAATAAATAGAGCTATGTATCGTGAGATTTTGAGTGAAAACTTCCTTCCATCAGCAAGGGCACTGAAGATGAAACGTGGCTGGGTCTTTCAGCATGACAATGATCCCAAACACACCACCTGGGCAACAAAGGAGTGCCTTCGTAAGAAGCATTTCAAGGTCCTGGAGTGGCCTAGTCAGTCTCCAGATCTCAACCCCATAGAAAATCTTTGGAGAGAGTTGAAAGTCCGTGTTGCCCAGCGACAGCCCCAAATCATCACTGCTCTAGAGGGGATCTGCATGGAGCAATGGGCCAAGATACCAGCAACAGTGTGTGAAAACCTTGTGAAGACTTACCGAAAATGTTTGGCCTCTGTCATTGCCAACAAAGGGTATATAACAGAGTATTGAGAGAAAATGTTGTTATTGACCAAATACTTATTTTCCACCATAATTTGCAAATAAATTCCTTAAAATCCTACAGAGTGATTTTCTGGATTTTTTTTTTCTTATTTATAGTTAAGGTATACCTATGATGAAAATTACAGGCCTCTCTCATCTTTTTAAGTGGGAGAACTTGTACAATCGGTGGCTGACTAAATACTTTTTTCCCCACTTTATATATATCCCCTCAAAAGCACTCACATTTAAAAAAACAAATTTAGCATACAGACAGAGAACAATGCTCTGAGACATTATGCAGCGACCAAACCTGCACAGATGCAAAGAATCCTGAGTGAGCTATAGTAGCAGGTAGTAAATTGCAATGGGGCTTTGCGTTGCTGAATACTTTAGCAGGCCATTTCTCTCTGTCTGTCCCTGTTTGCCTGTGTTAAACTCCCCTTTTGGCCTCATCCATTCTCTCATCCACTTCCTGGCTTTGTGCATCAATCAATCGGTGCACTTTGTCAGCACCAACTTCATCCCAGATCCTGCAATCAACCCAGAAAGAGAGTTCACGAGTACAGACAGGCGAGCCACAGAGACTCCCATTTGCATGTGCAGGTCCCCTTCACCCTTCTCCACCGAGCAGCAAAGGGACCTGGGAACTTGGGAACCTGAGACCTGTCTCCTACTGCCTAGGCGGTCGCTCCTCTGTCCTCTATCTACCTCATATGCACACCCTAATACAGGCAGACACACACATCTTCTCTGACTCAAACATATAGACATGAACAGACAAAGACAGATGGGGAGCAAGGGAGAGAAGAAAGACAAGCAGTGAACGAGAGAGCGGGAAAGAAAGTGAGAGGCAGAAAGTAAAAAGGAGGGTGAGAAAAATGGAGGGTGGCATTTGGAGAGAGGGGGAGGGAGTGATGTTTACTGGATTTTCTGAAACAATTGGTGCTCAGGTCAGGCTGCGGCTCAATTTGTCTTTTCTTGCCCGCACATCAATAGAAATCACAGGGTGAAAATGTATCGCTAATTAAGGGCTCATCAGGCTCACGTCAGCTGTGCTTTAGGCGAAGGGAAGAGGAACTCTGAGGGGACTTTTAGTGCTCTACACAAGCTACTGGTGAGAAACACTGCTGAACAGCTCATTCTTGAACACTGCTTACACACAAAATTAAACACAGCAGGAAAACTAACCATCATTTATTACAAATAGGTTTAAGAACGTGATTAAAAATGGATTGTAATGATCTCTCATTTACGGCACATCTTTCAATAAATAATTTCAATTTCAATAAATTACCCTTTGCAAGTTTCTGGAAGTCACTGTACTAATACAATTTACTTTATGGAGGTTATTTTATTCCATGTACAGGAGTGTTCAAAAACTTAAGACAACATTAAAATCTGAGATTATTTTATTTTGAACATTTAAGAATTTTAGGAGAAAAAAAACAAGGAAAAAGTTTAACATTCATTTGATTAAAGCACATTTCTGGACAACAGTAACACGGGTCATCAGATTTGACACAAATCTAGCTCGAGTACGCACTTAAATTAGAGCACAAGTTAGACATACACCATGCTAGGAAATTCTGAAATTCTATAATATTTCTATGATTCAGCTTTTTTCCTCAAGCTGCTGCTGATAATATAATGAGTAATGAAAATGTCTTTTTAAATAAGCGAATAATTAAGAATGTTCAGTACTGGTTTCAGATAGATTTTTGGACAGAACTCTTTATCTTTACTGCGCCTCTTCAACATTTAACTTTTAATAAAGATATACCAGGAATCCTACTTCTATTCTAATGTTTACAGTTCAAATAAAAGGGTTGGAAACAACTTTAATAAAAGTCGTCTCACTGTAACCTGAGTGACTTCTGCATTTTTCATTTGAAAATAACTTTGCAAACAGGAAAAGACATAATTATGGAGGCAGGATTTTGAGCCTTGTTTAAAATAAAGGAAAAAACAAATCCAGTCTGCGCTTCGTTCCGAGCCTGTTTGCAGCCGACACTGCTAATTAGACAGCAACAAAATGTTATTAATAGGCCGGACATTACAGAATGAGCGTGTTATAAATGGGTCCTGTCAAACTCACATTCAGCCACCAAATGAGTATTCTCAGTTCACTGCCTGCATCTGAGCACTCCCCCATCCCTGCCGGATAACTAATGATTACTATTAACCATACTGTTACTGAAGACGGCCAAGAAATCCGCAAACAAAAAATAAAAAAATAAAAGTCTCACTCTAAAGGAAAAAAAAACTAAATTCATCCAACAAAACAGCTTAAGCCTCCTGTGGTGACAAAAAACAGACAGTTTGGCTCCAGCAGTGCTGTGTGAGAGGATCTTGTTTTCTACATAATTAACACTTATTTGTGACTTAAAAAATGAAATTCTATTATAATTATCAGCATCCAGCAGCATTAATGCAGCCATTACATGCTTGCTGTTGGCTCTGCGGTGCCAGGAGCAATGTAATTCACAGATTACCGCCCCTTCAAGGCTTTCAGATGAGCCGGGTTTAAGTGACAAACCGCCCCAGCTCAGCCTTTTATTAGAACACAAAACAAATTCCTCATATTAATTAACTCTCATCTCCCAGCACACATCTAGTGGCCCCTCTCTGATATATTGCCTAAGTATTTGCTCTGATGCCTCACTCAGGCCTGTTTTCAAATAAAAGGCCCACTAATAAATGGGAGTCCTATTTACCCAGTCAGTTCCACTTTAGCAAATCCCTTAGCCCTGGAAAGTGGTTAAGTCTGCTCAGGAGAAATGTAAATACATAAGGACAGGAGGAGACAAGTCACTCTCTTTCAGAGGCAAGGCCCTATTAGGCCATATTTCCACATCTCGATTTCAACCGCTTCATCAGGACTGAGAGGAGCGTCGTGCCCAGGAGGTGGAGGTGCTGCTTTTATAGGCTCCGATTGGATTACATCGAGCCACTAACCAAATGCAACCGGCTTAGCATGAAATATTAAGCTGACAGAATGGGTTTGTTGCTGCGTCTCTGACAGTGGTGAGGGCATGATATTTCATAGAGCTCCCTTTCCCTCTGTCTAAACAGCAGATCCGAGACTGACACTAATGCAGCAGGCGCAGGTTGTGGTGAGGATCGTTTGGAAGATATGACAGAAAACCAGCTCCATTTTGCTGCTCTCAGGTCTAAGTGTCAAAGCGTCCATGGCACGGATCAGATATCCATATCCATTCTTTCATATAAACAGAGCGCCGCCGATGATTCGATATAATTGTGAAGGCTCATAAACCTTGAAAAAGTGCACGGTTGCAATTTTTCGGGATACAATAACAATCAGTTGGCATCCTGCAACTCAACTCGGGAACAAATATCATTCCAATACAGGCTGACAGCTCGACTGTTAAGATCGTGTATTCCGACAAAATGGGCAAAACCCGACGAAATAAAACAAAAAGGAAAACCGATCAATTCAAACCTCATGTAGTGTGAAGAGCAAATATGAAGAAAGGCATCAAAATAATGAAAGATTGTTTATGTATTCTGGCATGAAATGGGCTGGGTGTTAGGAGGGAGCGGCGCGTGAGAGAAGGATGGACAGCACTGACAGCAGCGTATTCATCCTGCACGCCACAGCAGACGGCCCGCTAGTAGCGCTCGACAGAGCAATAAATCAAGGGCTCTCCATGCTGTACCTACAGCTTATTACATCCACCATGACAAATAAATAATAATCCCTGTCACGACAGGCCTTTGCTCAAGGATTGAGCCAGAAACCCTTTTGCTCATCACTCCTGATCTTAAGTGAAAACACTAGAACAAGGGAATTGAAGGCCATGCTTTACTGAGCTTATGAAACTTGCTGAAGAGAAAAAAAAAGGTTGACAGGAGAGAATGGAGTGTATGGAAAGAGAGAAAGAGAAAATGACACTGTCCAAGCCAGAGCAGTCAGTGTGAAAAGGAAATGACCCTGGCTGAGCTAGCTAGCTAGCCAAACACTGTGTGTGTGTGTGTGTGTGTGTCTGTGTGCGTATTTGAGAGAGAGATCGAAAAGAGAGAGAGAGAGAGAGAGAGAGAGAGAGAGAGAAAACGAGCACTCCACAACCACTGTCGCCTATTCAACTGAATAGCACCCATGGGGATGGAACTAAATCAAAAAGATTTCCACTCTAAACATAAACAGTAAAGCAAGAGCAAAACTTCATGCCCATTTTAGGAGCCTATCAGGTCTACAAAAGTCCACCAAAGTGACTGGATTTCCTAATAAAAACCATGTCAGTCTAATATCAACACCACATTTGATACCACACTCAATACATGAATGCACAAAATAAACAGTTACGTGACTAAAAATGCTGACTGCGACACACAATATCAATTTGCCAATAAAGCAGCACACGTTCTGTTCAAGATCTTCCATTAACTCGAGCCTCAAAACACACTCCACTGCTAAAAGCTATCTTCTACCTAACTGATCTAAATGTCGGGTGAGGAATAAAACATAATTAGATTTAAAATATCTATAATTCCTGACAATGTGATGTGAAACAGTCAGTCCTTAAAGGTGTTATTCATCGTCTTATACCACAGGACTTGCCTATAAGGACATGTTATTGTGTCACTTACTATAACAGCTAAAAACAATCAATCAGCATTCTGCAGCCTATTTTTGTCTCTTTCTTTAGGCTAATAAGAGACCCAGCACGCCGAAGCACTGACTCTGGAGACACCTTCCAAAAATAATAAACAAACAACTCCTAATTCCACCATATTAATGACTACACACAAGTCACTTATTCACTTACTCAACTTCTATATCGCTTTATCCTGTGTTCAGGGTCGCGGGGGGCCTGAAGCTTATCCAAGAAGACTTAGGGCATGAGGCGGGGTACACCCTGGACAGTGTGCCAATCCATTGCAGGGCACACACACACACACACTCGCCCATTCACACAGACAGTGCTCACACAAGTCTCATTATCAGCAATTTTTATTTCTTTCTGATTATGTTTATTCCTTACCTAACTTGCAAGAAATAATAAGGCACCCGGATGTTTTATGATCAACTCAACGAACCAACATTTATTTTAAATAATTTTTATGAATATTGTTAATTTCCTTTAAGAGGAAGGCTGTGTTGATATGATGCCAGAAACAAACAGCTAAGAATCATGGTATTATAATGAGGTGCATAATAATAACAATGGTTCAGGATGATCAATTACAGATGATCATAAAATATTAAGAATATCAAGAAGTACTATCCAGCAACTTAATGTTAAAGTGCATCGGGACTGTGAAAGCAGATTAACATTAAACCAGAACTGATCTACGCATATGTCAGCTATCACTTGCTCATGTTTTAATTTACGTGTGCCTTTAATCCGTTAAAGTGTCATCTACATAATTTCTATCTCCCATACTGTACATCAGCCAACTGAACCGGAGCTGTAGGGAAAACGGCTCTAACCTGATCCCTTCAATTACTTCTTCCTCCTCTCCATTTCCTCCCACTGGTGTGTGGACTACTAACATTATGCAAACTATGCTGCCACCTACTATATTGGAGTATAACATCACATCAACAAGAATACTGGACAGTAAACCATTAGCTAAACCTGAAATTGTTGGTTGGAAATCTTGCTCAAGCACCCCTAAAAAGGGTCTAAAATTACCCATATTTAAGCCACTTTACAGCTTCACAGATATTTTTTTATTGCCATTATACCCTAAACAGTATAGTATATGAACTACGATATTTACATTACTCTTACATTGTATTAATTATTATAATTCATTTAGAGATGTACATGGGACTTGCATGTAGATTATATACAAAAACTATGCCATTTTACATAAGGGACATCTGTGGATTTTGGTATCGGTGGGGAAAATAGCTTAATTTAAAATGAGTGTAAAACATCAAGAGAGTCATAACCTGCTTGATCTGAACCATCTGAAATGTGTCTTTGCGCTGTTTAAAGATCCATGCCTGAATCATTATTGAATTCATCCATGCCTATGAATAATTTATTAACAGCTAAACCTAAAAATAAATAAATAAATAAATAACAACATAAGTGTCTACATAGAAACAATAAATTACTAAAACAAGTGCATTAATATAATACTTTGCTAGTTAGAGCCATGCTATTAAAGTAAAAAAAACAAGCATTTGATGATCCTGGAAAGTGGCTTGGATGGGATATGAGCTATGTGTGGATTTTTTACTAAGTTTAAACAGCCCATTTCTTACCCAGATCTTCTTACTAAGTCTAATAATCAGGTGAAAGGTCAAACATGGGTCAGCTGAACTCAAACCACGCTACTGGCACTACAATTTAGTTAGTTCCACCTTCTGTTTAGAATGAAAAGCCACACCTCATAATATCTCAGTGTTTAATTTAGTCTTCTGAAGTACAGCACTGCACAGTGACATTTCTATATGACGGAAAGTGTTACAAGGGAAATAAAGCGCTGATTAAATACAGGACTCTCAAAGGTTAGGGGATGGTAAATGAAGCTTCCATCTTGCTGCTAATAGAAGGGAAGCTGCTCGACAGGAGGAGATGCTGATCAGGACGGCTGCATGGATCCTTCAGTCCCTGCACGGGTATTAATCACAGAATCACTAAGGCATGCTTAATTGCAAGTTGTACATCACAGTGAAATTCAGGCACGAAGAAGCAGGAAGCTCATTATTCCCACGTTTAGATGTGGGATGCTTTGCGTTTGATCCCTCCTGTACACGCGGGATCGAGCTCGATCTGACAGGGAGGAATTGATGATGCCGTAACCCACTAATTAATATGACGATTACAGTTACACTGAGTCTTATTAGAATGTTAGCGGTTGTAAAATCTCCGTTAACATCTGAAAACAACAATCTTGCCATGTTAGGTAGTTCTACAGTTTTCACAAAATAATCTTTTTGTCCTTGTGTAGCTTTTACATATTGTTATATCAGTTTTACAAAAAATATTTTAGTAATAATTAGTATATTTAATTTAATATAAATAAGTTAACATGAAAATCCTGCCTATTATTTAAAGGTGTTCATACATGAATAATTTTTTTTTTAGTGTTGTCTTTTATACCGCTTTAGTGATTAAAAAAGCATAGAATTATGAGTAGATAAATAAAAATTCATGCACACAGACTACAGGGGGCTACAAGGATAGATGGACTTGCTGTGTCTTTCATCAAGTTAAATGATATGTTTTTAGATTACGGCATGTACAGTGGTAGCAAAAGTATTGAGACAAAATTGAATTTCAAAGTTTTAATGTTATTCTCAAAATTGGAAAACAATGACAATCAAGATAATAATAATTATCTTAAATAATAATAATTATTATTAAAGAATAATCTGTTGTTTTATGCAATGAAATTGCTGTACAAAAACCAATATGCAGTATGAAGTTTTATTTTTCAAAACCCACTGAACCCAGCTGGGTCAAAAAGAAGTCTGCAGTACTCTGGTGTCACTCGATTAATCCATGCCATCTTAATTGCTTCCCCAAGATCGTGTACAGAAATTTGCCACAAAAATTCACAAGTCACTTGAGAATGCTATGGTTTTAGTCCTTTTTGTGCAGAAATCAAAAAACTTCAAAAAGTAAAAGTCCAGACATTTGTTACATCCATTACCTAAAGCATCTGAGTCTAATTAGCTAAATTCTTCAGCCAGATAGGCTAAAACTAATTAGTGACATCACCATCATTTTGTGCGCAGGCAGAACTATAATACATGGCATATAATACATCTTAATATTTTTGGCCACCACTGTAAAAGTAAACAGTGAAAAACCTATAAATGATATATAGAGATACAGTAGTATAGTCGTAACGCTCACTGTGCATGTTATTCAGTCCTGAAAAACACAAAACGTGAATGTTTTAACAACAAAAAAAGAAAATAAAATAAAATAAAAGCCAAAAACTGCCGCTTGTGGCATCTTCCTGACCCCAGTTTCTTGGCCTTGTGTCCTTTCCTATGAGTAAGCGTGAAAATATTTGTACTGCTGCCAGAGACTTGGCCATGGCAGCATGTGGTCAAGATTTCCATGCCTGTGTAAAACAGATATCATGCCTGAAGACTGACCGATTCCAGAGTAGCACAGCACCTGAGGCCTTAAAACGTTTGACCTCTGGAGGGCAGCCACTGGGCCTGAACATATGAGAAGAAAGGTTTATACACTGTGCATAGTCATCCGCATTCACACACACACACACACACACACACACACACAGGGCAAATGTGCGAAAAATGACCACGAAGGAGTCAAAGTGCATTGAGAGTTCACCAGGCAGGAGGGGGTTATGGATGAAAGAAAGGTGAAATAAAGTCAACAGAGAAGAAAAAGAAGAAAGACAGAACTTCCTTCACCTTCCGTTTCACTGCATTAGAGGAGATGTAAGCACGCAAGGAGGATGATTTAGCTGCTGGATTGAGCTAAATATCCACCTAGTCCATGGTAGACAACATTAAATTGTACGTGTTGGAGTTTTGAGATGACATGATGTGTGAGAGCGTGCGTGTATGTGTGTGTGCATGTGTACAGTATTTGTTTGGTGGGGGGTATGGTAAGGAGAGACGCACAGGGACACACGGAAGAAGGTCAACCTCAGTACAGGGGAGTGGCTAGCCACATCAATCATCTCAATTTAGGCAGTTTTATTAGTATGCAACCGCAATCTTCTTGCTGTAGGTCAAACAACAGAGCCGCACCACAGTGTTAAGCCGCATGCAGTCAGAAAAAAAACAGACTCCTAATCAAGATGGGTTTTTCTGTAGTGCTAACAAGGAACAAAAGCTCAACTAGTTCGAGTTTCTGCATCATTACCTGGGTAAACTGGTAAGCTAAGGCAGAGCTAGGAGTATTCTGGGCACAGAATGAAAGAAAGGCGAATCATTTAATGGCGATACTAACATTTGACGTCTCGCAGACGAGCCAAAAGATGGATATAGACAACAGACTTGGACACAGTCACCATGTCAGAACTGCAGGTTGAAGTTCATTAAATACAGCCTGAAAAAGTATAAAAAGGGAACTAAATGTTCTCCTGCAGAGCACATAATGCAATTTTAGCGGGGGAAAAAACATTAACCAAATTCATGCCAGGTCCATATTCATCTCTGAAAATGATGCTTATCATCTCTCTAAAATTATGCACTCAGTGCCCCTGTCAGGCCCATAGGCTGGAAGAAAGAAGAATGCAGCAGTATTGAGTTGCTGGCACACACAGACTGTTTCTAAATGCACATTTTTTCCAGGTCAGAAACTATGGAGAACGAAACGCACTCAAACCGGCTTAATTCAGTAGATGCAGGTATGTAGTCGGAAAATGTAGAAGCCAAGGTCTTCAATTTAGGCATTAAACATTGGCTATGTGTATAAAAACAAGCCAAAAGACACATGCAGAACAGTTAATCTAAAAGTATTAGACCCGTAACCAGCCAAAGCCAAAGCAGGCCCGTATGCTTCTTGAAACTGCACACCGTAAATACACGACTTCATACATGTACTTGAAACGGCACTCCATCGTTGAAAGACGCTGCGCCAGCTATCTGTTCATTTTCACTTGTGCCTTTTCTGTTTAATGTATGCACCAGCACCTTAATCATCTGCTTTTTAATTAGGACATCCACTTAGCACCTGGAGAGCAAAAGCCTTCAGAAAGGACAGTCAAAAGAAATTTCTCCCCACTGTGTTATTAACAGAACTACATCTGCCCTGCGCTAGAACATGTAATTAACAGGGTTCTAACAGGCCATAAAACCTTCATTAACACATCCACTGCGAACACTCTGCTATGGCAAAATATCTTAGGAAAATTATGTAAACCGGATTCTATATGGTCTTCGAACTGTCATGAACGAAGCTGATTTCAGCATCAAATTAGAAACAGAGCTACAATGATATTTGGATTATATCACCGTCCTGTACAGGAGCAGATGCTAGTGTAGTGCCCTTTAAGTGTTCGAGATAAATGTGTGTGGCCAACAGGGCTGCCTGATGTATTCAGGCCGGTCTTCAAGAATCAGCCACTCAGATCCTTCATCATGGTTTAATTTGTATTTGCAATGCTTTCACCAATGATGTTTACACTCTAAGAGGACTTTTTTTTTCTCTTCCTGTTGGCCTCTGCGGCACGCCAGCAAAGCATGTGTGTGTGTGTGTGTGTGTTTTTATATGCGTGTGCTTTTCTAACAGAATACACCTCTGCTTGGAGACAAACATGGCAATGAAAAACCCTCTCAATAAGTTGCAGTTATAATGGAGCCACTGTTGTAAAACCATCCACTTACAAAGTTTGGCAGGCAGTAGATCATTCAGTGGTAAACAGCATGCTTTATCAGATCATAAAATCAGCTTGTAAGCTTTTAGGGTTTTGTTTTTTTTTCAGCCTGGTTCAGAGAAAGAAGGAAAAGGAAAAAAAAAAACCTCCTCTGGAGAAGCAGCTGAAATGGAATTCACAAATACAGCAAATGGATGAATGAAAACAAAACTTAGTTTAGGATTATAAACAAATATTCGAGTAAGTATTTGTACATGTATATTTTGCCTCAGGTTTAAAATCTCTTCTGCCACCATTTTTGGTATGCTCCTAAGAAAAAAGAAAAGAAAAAAAGGAAAAGCACTAAACTGCACCATTCCTTGTCTTTGGGGTTGTTATTATGATTAATACAGTACAAATCTAACCCTGTTGTTATGCCGTTAAAGTTTCTAAAGAATACATATTATAGGTAGTAAGATAAAAGGTAAAAAAAAAAAAAAAGGCCACTGTTTAATACTCCATTTCTCTGCGTGTTTACTGATTTACGTGGAAAGCTGTAGAGTATATTATTAACATCTAAGCAAGCCCTCTACCTCAGATGCCTACACTGCCATAGCAGGCGTAATTAAGACCCCTATGGTTTCGCTCTCTATTCCTCAGATAGTCCTTTCAGGGCAGGATGTGGTCCAGAAATGCCTAGTTGCTCTGCCTGGAGTTGTGTCTCTGATAAACACACACTTCTCTCTACAGTAGGAGGGGTCAGGAGTTCAAACCCCAGGTTTTAACAGTTAAGGCTGGGATGTGAACTCCTGACCTCAGCAATGCTTGTGGGGGTGGGAGGGGGTTGGTGGGGTCAGCACTTCAATGCCGAGCTGCCTGGATTTGCAACTGCATGCTGACTCCATGCAAGCACAGCAGAAAGCACCTGATAGCATCTCCTTTGGGGAGGAGGAGTCACTACGCTCCCTTTGTACTTTCAGTCACAGCCAGGCCTGTACCATAAATCATGTTAATTAGTTGACTGATAAAATAAATCTTAAAGAGTCAGGCGAGATCCTGTTTCCCGCACTGTTTTAGGCTGTGCTGTGTTATTTGTCATCTGCGAGTCACTGTTTAATCCAGCCATTTGTAGCGGTAGTGTTTTTTTTTGTTTTTTTTCAGAGTGCCTGGACGAGCCAGAGGGACAGAGAGGCCGATACAGGTAGCTTTACTCATCCATCTTCCCCTGGGTGGTCTACGCCGGCCCGAGCCCGAACACAGGCCTGATCAGCAGGACGCTGGTTTCACATGCAGATGCTCTACTTAGTTAACACAAAACGCTATAATAACGCCTCAATTTACAAGTTGCCCTAACTTTAAAAATCATCATTAACCCGATGCCAAGCACGATTTAGCTTTAATCTTTGTGTGCATTAAAAGTGAGTTTAAATGCACAGAACTAGAAACTAGAAAACTAGAAAAAATAAAAAATAAAAGGTATTAAAAAGCAAATAAATCTGCCTTCAAATACTGACATGTGCAAAACCTGTGATTTTCATTTTGGTTTTATGACAGCACTATTTTCCGCGCGTACTTCTGATGTTTTTGAGACGATATAAAATGTGCTTCAGCTCCAGCGGCATGTGCCAAAGACTTAAAAACGTTGTCCACACACCAAATTACTCCTTACAAAAGTACACTGTTTCATCAGTAATTACGGCTTTTTTGCTAGAGTGTTTTGTGTTTTGCTTTGCTTGTTCCGTCTCAGAGGCTAACAACCCTTCATTATCCATGGTTTGACTCCCTTCTCACCAAAGCAAATTATACAGGAGAGTGACAGCTTTCAGAGGAGAGTAGCGGTGGCGTCCTCTTCCCTGAAGTGTGCCTGTAAATCACAGGGACACGGCTTTGCCTTCTAACCTCTTACCTGCTGACCCTGCGGAAAACCCTGCAGAAATGACATTTATTATTGGGCTTTTTATGACATCCACGGTATGGTGAAATCCTTTTCATGTCATTGTGTCCTATAGGTATTCAGAATATCAGTGTAACACCCGGCTCTAAATTGTCTTAGTCATAGTAGGAGTAATATAATTAGTAGTACAAGGAGCAGTAACAAATACTGGCGGTAGTAAGAATAATAATCCTTTTTGATAATAACAATATAGGTATAATAGCACTAACAATAGCAATAAATGAATACTTTATACTTCTATACTTCTCATTAGTAGTATAAATAACATTCTAAGTACTAGTACTATTAATAATAATAATAATAATAATAATAATAATAATAATAACCAGTCTTGCTAGGTCAAGGCTGCTTTTTTGTTCCGAAGAGAAACTGTCCATATTAAAGCACGCTTATACAGATTAGTGTCTTGTACTAGCATGCTTTTTTAGTGACAAAATAAACCAAAGTAAAACTTTGATTGTGCCTAACAAAGAGGCTTTGTATGTCAGACCGCATTGAGCAACGGATACGCAGGTGTGATGGCTCAGACCAGCATGTTTGGTTGCCTTTAAAATAAACATTAAGCTAAAGTCATCTACAAAGAACAGCAGGACGCCACACTCTAAGGAAGGTCATTT
Organism: Clarias gariepinus; assembly: GCF_024256425.1. Taxonomy (NCBI): domain Eukaryota; kingdom Metazoa; phylum Chordata; class Actinopteri; order Siluriformes; family Clariidae; genus Clarias; species Clarias gariepinus. Next base: position 20,740,841 of record NC_071107.1, read on the forward strand.
CACATAGAGATAAAGAAAAGTGACAGCAGGAGATCCATGTAGGATGAAGATTGCGGCGCATCCTGTTCCCTTGTGTGATTTACTGGCGGTCGTAAGCGACACAGAAGCTGCTTTTCTTTGATGAATAAGGGAAAGGAAGCCGGTGCGTAGTAAGTTCGCTTCATCAGCCCTGTGCTCCAGCCCGTTTCCACGTTCTCGCAGGAGAGGATTATCATGATGAAGCCATCTCAGCCATCTATTGATCGGAGCCTTCGCCTCGCTCAGTGAAAGAAAGTCGTGTCAATAAAATCATCGCTAAATGAATTCATTTTTCAATTGTGCTCTCCGAGATAATTAGGTTGTACATCATGGCTGGGTTTTGCCACTACATCATGAGTGAATTATGCAGCCCTCCAACACATCATCATCATCATCATCCTTAGTTTGCTCTGAGCGGCGCACTAATAAACTGATGGGTACATAATTCTATTCCTGTTCCCCTGCCAGTGAAGCACAGAGCGAGCCAGTTGAATAACTCTTCTTTAAGCCCATTACTGCCTGTAGCACTAATATCACCATCTAATGGTGGATAATACACAATATTCAAGAGTTCAACGCGTACCGTGTTTGCAAATGCCTTTGTAAAGAGCTGTACTTAATCATGCATTTCACACTCTAGGGACCGGACAAGAATAATCAGTAATAAGGCCACACCGAGCTTACATGTTCATTATTAGATTACAAGATCACAATTTGCACTGAGAGAAAGACCTGTTTTAGCACCGAGATATAAAGCAGTATAAACTTTACAAAATGCACAATATACATTTTTATACACACTATTAATTACAGTGCACCCGGAAAGTATTCACAGCGCATCAATTTTTCCACATTATTCACAGCCTTATTATAAAATGGACTAAATACATTTTTTTTCTCAGAATTCTACACACAACACCCCATAATGACAACATGAAAAAGGTTTACTTGAGATTTTTGCAAATTTATTAAAAAAATAAAAATTAAGAAAGCACATGTACATAAGTATTCACATACTTTGCCATGAAGCTTAAAATTGAGCTCAGGCGCATCCTGTTTTCCCTGATCATCCTTGAGATGTTTCTGCAGCCTAATTGGAGTTCACCTGTGGTAAATTCAGTTGATTGGACATGATTTGGAAAGGCACACTCCTGTCTTTATAAGGTCGGAGCACAAACCAAGCATGAAGTCAAAGCAGTTGTCTGTAGACCTCCAAGACAGGATTGTCTCAAGGCATAAATCTGGGGAAGGTTACAGAAAAAGTTCTGCTGCTTTAAAGGTCCCAATGAGCACAGTGGCCTCCATCATCTGTAAGTGCAAGAAGTTTGAAACCACAAGAGATGGCTGGCCATCTAAAATGAGCTATCGGGGGAGAAGGGCCTTAGTCAAGGGAGTGACCAAGAACCTGATGGTCACTCTGTCAGAGCTCCAGAGGTCCTCTGTGGAGAGAGAAGAACCTTCCAGAAGGACAACCAACTCTGCAGCAATCCACCAATCAGGCCTATATGGTAGAGTGGCAAGACAGAAGCCACTCCTTAGTAAAAGGCACATGGCAGGCCGTCTGAAGTTTGCCAAAAGGCACCTGAAGGACTCTCAGACCATAAGAAACAAAATTTTCTGGTATGATGAGACAAAGATTAAATTTTTTAGTGTGAATGCCAGGCGTCACATTTGGAGGAAACCAGGCACTGCTCATCACCAGGCCAATACCATCCTTACAGTAAAGCATGGTGGTGGCAGCATCATGCTGTGGGGATGTTTTCAGCGGCAGGAACTGGGAGACTAATCAGAATAAAGAGAAAGATGAATGCAGCAATGTACAGAGACATCCTGGATAAAAACCTGCTCCAGAGCGCCCTTGACCTCAGACTGGGGTCATCTTTCAGCAGGACAATGACCCTAAGCACACAGCCAAGATATTAAAGGAGTGGCTTCAGGACAACTTTGTGAATGTCCTTGAGTGGCCCAGCCAGAGCCCAGACTTGAATCCGATTGAACATCCCTGGAGAGATCTTAAAACGGCTGTCCACCGATGCTTCCCATCCAACCTGATGGAGCTTGAGAGGTGCTGTAAAGAGGAATGGGCGAAACTGGCCAAGGATAGGTGTGCCAAGCTTGTGGCATCATATTCAAAGAGACTTGAGGCTATAATCTTGCTGTCAAATGTGCATCAACAAAGTATTGAGCAAAGGCTGTGAATACTAATGTACATGTGATTTCTCAGTTTCTTTATTTTCAATAACTTTGCAAAACAGAATGTGGAAAATGTGATGCGCTGTGAATACTTTCCAGATGCACTGTATATAGGGTGTCATTTGCATGTATTTATACCGCAGCTCTGTTAAACTCTGGCATCTTATTGGTCAGAAAGTGTTGATTAACTTTCTATAACAGCCCCTTTCTATAACACCCTCGTGCCCATTGTAATTCAAATCAGGTTTAAATGTTTGCGTTTTTTCAGTGGTAAAAGATCGTTCACAGGTACTTATGTAGCAGGTTGTTCATATAATATAAGCCTAATAATATAATATGATGTTGTTTAACAAACACAAATGTATAACAAGACAAGTGTGACAAACTTACCAGAAGAATTCATATTCTTCAGCACACTCAGTAAAACATAACAGCTGTTTTACTTACAGTACTGTGCAAAAGTCTTGGCCCATAAAGCGAAACAAACAAAAAATGCCATAAACAAAGATGCATTTGAAAAGATTTCTACATAAATGAAACTTCTATAAAGATTACTAAACAGTAATAACCCAAACAATTTGGTGTGGAAACTTTCCCTGTCAATAATCTCTAGTGTTAGATACATAATTGTACAGATTTATGAGTAAAACAGCTGGTAGGTTTTACGGAGCGTGTCACACTTGCTCTTGTGTATTTTCATGCAAAACCCAGGAACCTACATTAGGTTTGTTGTTTACATTCGAAAACTGGTTTGCTATGTAATGTTGCTTACTTTACAGGTATACAAAGAATCTTCTGCCATATTATTTATTTTTAATTGTTGGATATGTTTGGTTAAAAAAAATATCTTCTACAGGTGCTTTTGAACATAAGCAGCAACTACAGTATCAATGTGACTAGCAATAGTTAAAATAGTAATCAGTGCAAAGTGTTGTAGAAGATTAATAAAACACCTTGTGTTTTGCTGTTATAAAACAAATTTAACTTTAGAATGCCCTCTATTCCATTGATACACTTAATATATAAGTAAATAAGTCTATAAATAAATTAATTATCATGAAAAAATATCAAATGCATGTGTGAAAAAATTTTGCCATTTTGTATTACTACATCTGCTGCTTTGTAAAGAGAGAATAAAGGGGGGAAAAAGCACAAAGTTTGCAGAACCTGTTTTAGATCATATGGTGACAACTGCTACTTTGAACAGCAAATAAATGCCTGTCATCAAGACTGTCATGTGTACAGTCTATAAAAAAAGAGGCTTTCATTGGTACTTCCACAAACACAAAACACTAATGCTGAACACAATAATGTCATAAACATGAAAGCAGGCTCTTATTTTGGAAAGCAGACATATAGAGAGCAGACTTAATGGAGCAATAATAGCGTGTAAAATCTAAATGTATGAAATGGAAAAATCTGTTTTGAAAGAAGAAACATGGCACGCCATCAAATTTCACATAAAAGTTTTGGTCCTTGTAATAAGATGTAAATAGGCCCCATTAAGCAATATCCATTATAGTGAAATCAACATAACCAGATACATAATGCTGTTATACTTTCCGATACACCGCAAGAGTTATTTATGACCTGGTATTATGAAAGAACCATATATAATTTACGACCTTCAATTATTGAAGTCGGCTGCTTTCCATGAGCTTTCAGGTTCTTAGGGATCCACGGATACACGAATGCCAAAAATATGCAGCAACCCCACTTAGGCTGCTAAAGCAAGACTCGAGACTGATTTATGGACATAAATTAAAAGGAATGAAAAATTTATGACTGCAATTTGAGGGCAGCCATAAAAGTATTACAGAACTTTGGAGTCCTTTTGTCTCTAAGTGAGGCAAGATGATTTATGAAAACATAATTCTCCTCTTCAGAGATACATGTCAAAGAAAGCATAATCAGGCAGAAAGCTAAGTGTTTTGTGGGTATGTGATTTACTGACAATCACAGTCAACAGTGCTGTTTAAACAGTCAACACCCAGTCCGCTCGCTTATGTGCTTGACTATTGCTTCTACTGTTGCTTCCAGTGCTGAAGAGAAGTCTATCTGTCAGTGGTAAATGATAGATTAAGCTTTCATTCAGCAGGGGGTGGGGGGTAGCCGGGTATGCCAGTTACCTGGTAGAAAAAAAAGCTCTATTCATCAATCCAACACACACCTAGTTAAACAAGACCTGAAAGGCTGAAGGCCTACTGCATCAGAGTTTCTCACCAGGCTATATGCCTATACATCGCATCCATGTGACGCACATGAATCACCGCGTGCAATAAATGTCAGAGCGTTGCATCGGAAAGCATTTGTTTTGCCCAGAGCTACTTGACTGAGAGTTTCATTTGTAGCTCAAGAAGGAATGAAAAATGATGTGGAAATGTCTTTCAAGTATACAGATTAGAGGCTGAACACGCAGTTCCATAAAATACAATTAAATTATTATCAAAGATTTATTTTGTTGACTTGTCTCATTATTCCAATTTCAAAGTGAGAAAACATCTCTCATTCTGTAAAATATAATTTTATTTATGCGTTGTTTTCCTTAAGATATTCACCCATTTATCATACATACTGAGCTGGCTTGTGACAAATGCTAAATAAATCCAATCAGCATGCCTTTGCAGTAGAGTGCAACACATTCGCGTTGTGTCCTGTAAGAAGTCAGTTTGGTGCTATTTTCTGTGCACACGTGCATGCGAGTCGTGTGGCAACGCGAGTCATTAATAAAGCTATGCCCATGGCTGGCACCAGACTGGGCTGTGGCATGTGTCTGTGAGGACCCGCTCTGTGCCGGGGAATGTGGGTAGCCCTCTCCTTGGCTTTGCTGCCGTCGATTGTGTATGATTAATGGTTTAAAGGAACAGGGAGAGAAAGGTCAACTTCTGGGTTGGAGTTGGAGCAGCTACATAGGGAGTAATTAAGACACTTGTGTAAGCATGATTAATAAGCCTGGGCTGACACTATGTACTGTAAACAAGAGGCAACCAGATGGTTTGCCACATAATGCATTTCATGCCAAGCTGAAGGATCCTCTAAATGAAAGCATGCGGTACTGCTCCCCCTCTCTCCCCCCACACCCCCAGCAAAAGCTTGCTTGATTCACATCAACATACATTACGTATTTGAGAAATGAGCCGGTGCACTATTTCTAAAACTGTTTGCTAAAAGATTTGATCCAGGTAAGAAATTAATAAACAGCACACCTCACACAATTTTATTCCTTATTTTTATAAATTAAAGAATGCCAAACCATAGTTCTAATTTATTTATAGTTCCTGTTATAACATAATTTATAACAGCTATAAACAGTCTCTGCCTCTCTTTCTCTCGCTCTTAGTGAGATTGCCAAGCAAGAGCCTCGTCTGACCTTCGATGGCTTTCCAACAAAACTGATACAGATTTTACATTTAGATATCCGTATATTTTCCAAACATTTTTATTATTATTTACAAAAAAAAATTTGTGGATTAAAAAAATTATTTAATTATTGTATTGATTCAGTACAAGATTTTAACAAATCAGCTGAATCTAAACAGAATCCATAATAGGAATTTACAGAGATCAGCTTACACCACTGTTGGAACTGCAATGTTATGATTTTCACTGAAACATGGCTGAACAGTAATATATCGGACATGCTATTGCTCTAGCTGAGCACCACACATTTCGGGCAGACAGAACGGTGGATGACTCCGGTAAGACCAGAGGCGGAGGATTGTGCATTTATGTTAACAATGCTTATTGGGAGACACTGCTCAGCTAACCTAGAGTTTCTCATGGTCAAGTGTAGACCGTTTTATCTGCCACGGGAGTTCACTTCCACCATTATAACTGCCGCTTACATCCCTCCCGACGCTGATGCCAAGCTTGCTATGAATGAACTTCATGCAGCCATCAGCAAACAACAAACTGTTCACCCGGAGGCTGCTTTTATTGTTGCGGGGGACTTTAATCACTCCAACTTAAAGACAGTACTCCCTAAATTTCACAAGAACATTTTCTGTCACACCAAAGGTAACAAAACTTTAGACCATGTATACACAAACATGGCTGAAGCCTATAACGTGGACCCCCTCCCCAACTTGGGACAATCAGACCACCTTTCTTTGTTCCTCACCCCTAGATACTCACCCCTCATTAACCGTGTGCAGCCATCAGTAAAGACCATTAAAGTGTGACCAGTGGGGGTAGACTTTACACTCCAGGACAGGTTTCTACACACAAACTGGAGTATGTTTGCTACTTAGGCCACCTGTGGCTCTCACACGAACATTGACAGCTACACTTCCTCTGTTCTGGATTACATTAATACTACTATAGATAGTGTCACAACCCAGAAGCAGATCACCACATACCCAAATCAGAAGCCATGGATGAACAAGAAGGTGCGTCTCCTAATGAAGGCACGCAACACTGCCTTCAGATCAGGCGATGCACAGGCCTACAGCACTTCCGGGGCTAATCTGAAGAGGGGCATCAAAAAGGCCAAACACTGCTACAAACTAAAGCTAGAGGAGCACTTTTTACACTCTAACCCTCGGCGCATCCAGGCCATCAGCAACTACAAACCCAGTCACTCCACTCCCACAGCCACTAATGTCTTCTTGCTGCTGGACCAGACGGTATCCCTGGGCGCGTACTGAGGGCATGTGCAAAGCAGCTCGCTGGTGTATTCACAGAGATTTTTAACATGTCCCTTGTCCAAGCAGCTGTACCAGCGTGCTTTAAATTTACCTCGATTGTGCCAGTGCCGAAACACTCTAGCCCAACGTGCTTAAATGACTACCACCCCGTAGCACTCACACCCATCATTATGAAGTGCTTTGAGCGGTTGGTCCTGACACACCTAAAGGACTCTTTTCAATCCTCACTAGACCCACACCAGTTTGCTTACCATGTCAACAGGAGCACAGATGATGCAGTCTCCATAGCGCTGCACTCTGTACTTACACACTTGGACAATACAAACATCTATACACGACTGTTGTTTGTTGACTTTAGCTCAGCTTTTAATACTGTTTTACCCTCTAAGTTAATCACCAAACTTAGAGATCTGGACATTAACACCTCACTTTGTAATTTGATTACGGACTTTTTGACCAACAGACACCAGCATGTTCGGTCAGGCCACATCTGCTCCACTACCGTCACGCTCAACACAGGCGTACCACAGGGCTGTGTGCTAAGCCCCCTTCCTTTACTCCCTCTTCACCCACTAACACCTCTAGCCTGGTCAAGAAGGCTCACCAACGCCTATTCTTCTTGAGAACATTTAAGAAGAACCAGCTGTCCTCAACTACTCTGGTGAACTTCTATCGCTGCACAATAAAAAGCATCCTAACCAACTGTGTCACAGTTTGGTACGAAAGCTGCTCTGTTGCTGAGCAAAAGGCACTGCAGCAGATGGTAAAAACTGCCCAGCGTATTATAGGGACTCCACTTCCAG